>NC_072024.1:24213355-24513355 GCF_027791375.1 Indicator indicator | reverse complement strand
CATCCCTGGAGGTGTTCAAGAGGGGATTGGATGTGGCACTTGGTGCCATGGTTTAGATAGTCATGAGGTGTAGGGTGACAGGTTGGACTCGATGATCCTTGAGGTCTCTTCCAACCTTCTTGATTCTTGATTCTTGATTCTTGATTCTTGATTTGAGCTCTCCCTTGATGTGCTCACTGCAGAGCTCCCTGTAGGACAGCCACAGCCTGATGGGTGCTGCTCACCCATTTCAGCCAACCAAACCAGTACAATGTGGTATGATGTGAGATCAAACCAGTTGCTGGCACTGGGAAATGTGATGTCAGAGGGAACACTGGCAGAGAGACTTACTGTCACCTGCTGACCGTTCTCTGGCCTGTGTTCCAAGCTTGGTTTCATGGATAGCTTCTTTGCAGCCTTTTACTGAAAGAGTAGAAGTGGTCAAGGGAAGCCAAAATAATTTGGTTTACTTCTCTCTGCTGAAGAGTTGTACTTCTCTGCTACTCTTCAGCAGCATGCAAATACCTCCAGGGACAATGTGTCTGTCTACAGGGCATGGTGAAATAGAAGGCCTACAGGAAGAACACCACAAAATGGTAAGGAAAACTCAAAAGATGAGAGCAGTCATAGAATCATAAAGGTTGGAAGAGACCTTGAAGATGATCAAATCCAACCATAACCCAACTACCATGACCACTAAACTCTATCCTGAAGAGCCACATCCACAAGTTTCTTGAACACCACCAGGGATGGGGACTCCACCACCTCCCTGGGCAGCCTGTTCCAATCCCTGACCACTCCTGCAGGAAAGAGATTGTTCTCAGTCTCCAACCTAACCCTCCCCTGGCACATCTTCAGCCCATTTCCTCTTGTTCTACTGATGGCTACTTGAGAGAAGAGACCAACCCCACCTCACCCCAACCTCCTTGCATGGAGCTATAGAGAGCAATGATGTCCCCCCTCAGCCTCCTCTTCTCCACACTAAACACCCCCAGCTCCCTCAGCTGCTCCTCATAGGATGTCCTATAAATCCCTCAGCATCCTCACTGCTCTTCTCTGAACACCCTCCAGCCCCTCAATGTGTTTCCTATCCTGTGGCTCCCAGAACATTACCCAGGACTCCAGCTGTGGCCTCACCAGGGCTGAGCACAGCAGCACCATCACTGCCCTGCTCCTGCTGGCCAGACTGTTCTTGATCCAGGCCAGGTTGCTGGTGGCCTTCTTGGCCACCTGGGCACTGCTGGCTCATGTTCAGCTGCTGTCAACCAGCACCCCCAGGTCCTTTTCCCCAGGGCTGCTTTCCAGGCACTCTGCCCCAAGCCTGGAGTGTTGCTTGGGGATGTTGTGACCGAAGTGCAGCACCCAGTACTTGGCTCATCCCACTGGCCCCAGCCCATGCATCCAGCCTGCCCAGATCCCTCTGCAGAGCCTTCCTACCCTGCAGCAGATCAACACCCCCCCACCTCCCCCCAATTTAGTGTCAGCTGCAGATTTGCTGAGGGTGCCTCAATCCCCTCATCCAAATAATTGACCAAGATGTCAGAGCTGTCCCCAGCTCCAAGCCCTTCCCCCTGTGCTGATGACCAAGCCTGAGTCCTTCCTCAGCACTGCACTGGGCAGGGGACTGGAGGGCTCAGTTCAAACTGAAGAGGCAGATGGAGGCTCTTCCAAAGTGCCTCCTTCCAGATGTCAATGTTGATGAGACTTCTGCTCCTGGGTCACTTAAATACTCCTGAAATATCCCATCCTGTCCTGAGAGCTCCAGGACAGCAGCAGCTCTCTTCATGCCCCTGGACTCCTGGTGGTTTGCCAACAAATGTCCAACTGCTTTCTGCCCACAGGGGCTGCAGCCACCCTGCAGATGTTCCCTGGCTATCTCCTTGAGCCTATGTTGATGAATTCTTTTTTCCAGTTGATTTAAATGTGTGCATTAAAAACTCCCTTCCAAATCTCAAACCAGTTAACTCAATGATCAAATGAAGTTTTGCTGAGGTATCTCACTGCCCAAGCACCCTCCTTATGTGGCTTCCAGACTGAAATACCCATGAAGAGCTCAGGACAGTGAGACAACCTCACCAGTTTAGTTTCTTTATCTGCTAATCCATGGAAAATCGATTAGTAAGATGTCCAAGTTGCCAGACCAGAGCCACCAAGTCTCCCATAATTTGTTTCCAAGCAATGTGGGCTCCAGCAGCCTCCAGCACCATTTAAGATAATCCAACTGACTTCCCAGGGGAAAGGAATGATGCTGACACTGTGGGCACAGCTCTGCTGCTGCATACAATCATCACCCATGGAGAGGTGTGGGACAGCCAAGGAGCCTGACACTGCTCCAGCCCCGTGTGCAGAGGCATGTTTGGAGGCCCTCCTGCATTCCAGCTGCTCTGTGTTGTGGTCCCCAGACTCCCTGTGGTACTAAGAGGGTTTAGCTCAGCAGTGGCTGCACTGGAGACATGCAGACACTAGAAACTGGGGTGGTGCTTTGGAAATAGAGCTGTTCTCATGGAGGTGCTTGTAGGACTTGAGGAAAGGCAATAAGGGTATCATTTTCTGCAGGTTGTATGGGCTGGGTGTGAGCAAAGCCCACAAAGCAGCTGGGAGAGGGAGATGAGCACAGAGCATGGTATGAGGAGCTGCTATGCTGGCAGCTGCTTCTATGCTCTATAGAATAAAAATGCTGTTTCAGGAAGGGCAAGGTGGCACTCCAGGCTGTTTCAGCAAGGGCAGGTGGCACTCCAGGCTATGGCTGCACACATTTTGGGGTGTACAGAGGCATGAAGCTCCTTTTCCCCACAACTGTCCCATGCCAAAGGACATCCAAATAGCTGAATGTTCTGTTCAGACCCTAAGCTGAGAGGTGCTGGCTGATGAACTCAGCATTGCCAAGCACTGAGCAGCCTCTTCTGATGGCTCTCAAGCCTGCTTTACTCCCTAGACTTGCTCTTCTGCTTTCTGGTTGAAGCTCCAAGCAACTAAAATCATGATGATGGACAAATCTAAGCTTAAGAGAGGTCTGATTTCCAGAGGCCTTACCTATGTCAGCGTGAAGAAGAAAATAGGTCCCTTTGTGTGTCCTGAGACATTAAGGACAGGTTGTTCAAAACAACTGAGTCATGATTTGAAATGCAGGCCTAGAACCTTGCCCTCACACTACCACACCTTGAGCTATGCCAGAAATCCAGCTGCATCCTCCTCAACACCCATGGTGGACCAGAGTGTGCCACCTCCAGCAGCAGTTCCAGGCCAGCTCTGCATGGACACTGGCTGAAAGTTATTGCTGTGGTGTGGAAACTCAGTGGGTAAGGCAAGGAATTGTGAGAGTCTCTCTTCAGCTGTCCTAGGTAGGTTTTGCCTCTACCACTGATGTGTATCTCTGTAGCAAAAATGAGAACTGAAGTCATTTGGCCCCTGGAAATTCCCTTGTCTGCCACAGGTGACTTGGGAGGATTTTTTCAGACTGATGATCTAAGGCAGAGAAATGTCCTCTTGCTCTTTTTGCTCAAAGATAAACAGAACTTTCCTTTTTTTTTTTTTTTTCTTAGCTCAAATGAGATGGATTCAAGACACCAAATCCATCATAACTGGAATTAAAATCACATCTCAGCTGGGATTCCCTTTGTGGGTCCTTCATATGAAACTCTAACTCTTAGGGAAGTGTGCCAGGGGCTGGCCGAAGGCTCTGGGGACACAGATCCCCCCAAATACCCACACTGCCATCATCTTAACCACCTGCACAGCCTCAGCATTGAGGGGAAGTGAGGTTCAGTGTTCTCAGTCTCATACAGGCTTGATGGTTCTTCTTTTGTTTTTGCTGCTGGCATGGACCCACCTCAGCCCAGGAGGAAGGAGTCTGTGGGATGCACAGCCCCGGGTGACACAAACAGTCTGTGTCTTGGTGATCCTGTACAGAATGTACCCAGCACCTTCCCACTTTCACCTGGTCCTCAGTGAACTGGGATTGTTTAGCTGGAGAAGAGGAGGCTCAGGGGAGATCTCATTGCTCTCTACAACTCCCTGAAAAGAGGTTGGAGTGAGGTGGGCATTGGTCTCTTCTCCCTAGCATCAGGTGATAGAACCTCATAGAGAGGAAATGGCCTGAAATTGTGCCAGGGGAGGGTCAGGTTGGAGATTGAACAATTTCTTTGCTGCAAGAGTGGTCACAGTATCACAGTACATTAGAGGTTGGAAGGGACCTCCAGAGGTCACCCAGGGTAATCTGCACAGGAATGCACCCAGGCAGATGTTGAAAGTCTCCAGAGAAGGACACTCCACAACCTCTCTGGACAGCTTGCTCCAGGGCTCTGTCACCCTCACTACGAAGAAGTTTCTCCTCACATTGAGGTGAAACCTTCTATGTTCAAGGTTGAACCTGTTGTTTCTTATCTTAGTGCATACCACTGAAAAGAGCCCCCTCCACTTGCCCCCCACCCCTCAGCTATTGATAGTCATTGATCAGATCCCCTCTCAGCCTTCTCTTCTCCAGACTAAACAGCCCCAGAGCTCTCAGGCTCCCTTCACAGGGAGATGCTCAAGTCCCCTAAGCATCCTCCTGGCTCTCCCTTGGACTCTCTCCAGCAGGTGTCTGTCTCTCTTGAACTGGGGAGCCCCAAACTGGACACAGTACTCCAGGTCAGGGATTGGAACAGGCTGCCCAGGGTGGTGTAGACACCATCCCTGGAGGTGTTCAAGAAACGTGTGGACACTTGGAGACACGGTTTAATGGCCACGGTGGTGTTGGGTTGATGGTTGATCTCGATGATCTTAGAGAGGTTTTCCAACCCAAACAATTCTATGATTCTATGATTCATAGCCACGAGGTCTCTATTTTTACCTTTTTGCCATAGCAGCCCTACATGAAAGGGTGAAAAGGGCTGCCACGGGCAGCGGTAGGAAACTTTGAAAGCAGTCCTATAATTCCAACAGCTAAAAATAAATTAATGTTTGTCTTTTTTAGCATGAACCAAGCCCCGTGGGTCTTCACCGGCCCTCACTCGCTGTTGCCGCCTGGATAGCGGCCCGTTGAGGGGTGAATTCTGCTCCTCGGGCAGCACGGTACGCACAGCACTTTCCAGGTGCCCGCCCCGCGGTGCCTCGTCGCTACAAGAGGGCTTTTGTGCTCCGCTCTTGCAGGCACATCCCGCATCACCCCGCGCCGTCTTTGCGCCGAGGGGACAGTGCGGGCTGCCTCCCACATCGCTCCCGCCGCCAAAGCTCCCTCCCCGGGCTCTGTGCCTGTCGGGGGACACACGGACAGAGCCCGAAGCTGCTCCCGGGTCACTTTCTTTAACAAAGTCCCTCCCGGCAGCCGGGCGGTACGAGCCCCTGCACCCCTCCGCCGCCCCCGGCCCCGCCAACCGCTCCGCCGAGCCCCGCCGCTGCCCGCCGCTCGCCCCGGCCCCGGCCGCGGCCCCAGCCCCGGCAGAGGAAATATTGCGATGTTGCAAGCTGACGTAAGGACATTAGAAGGCAAGGGCTACATTTCAGAGTGTTTATGAAAAGCCTCGGTACTGTACTGTCACCAGGGGGCACGCAATAGAATGCATTTCGCCAAACATTTTGAATAATAATCCTTTAACAACAACAACAACAACAAAAAAGCCCCAGTCCGGCCGGCGCTCGGAGAGCCGAAGGAGCCACCATGCAGCCAAACTTTGGGAAGCCCTTTATTATTTTCCTGACATTGTTCGCCCGCCCTTGAGGAGCCGTAATTGCATTATCTGATTCCCCCCCCCCCCGCTCTTTTTTCTTTCCCCCCCCCCTCCTCCCCCCCCCTTTTTTTTTTTCCTCCCTTCTCCCCCCCTCCCCGTCTCTCGGCATCGGGAATTGGCGGGCGGTTCGTCAGGAGCAGCAAGCCGGAGCGACCCCGCGGCAGGAGCCGCCGCCAGCCCCGCTCGCCCCGCTCCCGCGGGCGGCCAGCCTTGTTTTGAAGGGAGCTAACATGGCGACGGTGCCCGTCTATTGCATCTGTAGGCTGCCCTACGACGTAACCCGCTTCATGATCGAGTGCGATGCCTGCAAGGACTGGTTTCACGGCAGGTAACACAAAGAGATCGGGCCTTTCCCCCCCTTGCGCCGCGGTCCTGCCGCCTTTCGCCGCCTTTTTCTCCGCCGGGCGCTGCCGGAGCTGCCGCCGTGTGCAGTTTTCCAACAGGCCTTTTTGGAGAGGAGGAGGAGGAGCCACTCTGCCCCCGTCTCTCGCTCGCTCTCTCCCCGTTGTATTTTTTGTGTGTGTGTGTGTTTTGTTTTGTAAATTTTGCTGCATTCCCCGCACAAAGCTCCCCCCACACCCCCCATCCCCGGGGCTCCGGTGTCACCGGGGTGGGGGGGGCCATTGTGCTTCCCTCTCGGGGAGGGGATCGCTCCCGCCGGCCCGGCTGGGCGATGGCAGCGCCGCGGCGGCGGCTCTGACGCCGGGATGTTGTGTGTCCCGCCGGGGCCGTCCTCCCCTCGGCTCCGCACCGCTTCCTTCCCTCACCCAAACGGGGCCTGGGGTGGCCGGGGGCCTGGCCGCGGCACACTCGGGGCGGGCAGGGGAGCGGGGGACCGCGGCGGCGGCGGACGGGGTCTCGGCCGCCCTGTCACTAGGCTCCGGCGCCTGGCGCGGCGGGCCGGGCCGGCCTCGCCTCCCGGCCGGGGAGAGGATTCCGGGCACCCCCCCTTCTTCACCCCCTCCCCCCGAGTCCTCCGCGGCTCCCCGGGGCGGCGGGAGCGGGGAGGAGCGGTGCGGGGGGCAGCCGGGGTGTTTCCCGGCTGACAGGGCTGCCATCGCCGCGCCAGCCCTGCGGCTTAACCCTTGGCGGGGCGGGCCGAGGGGAGCGCGGTGGGGCCCAGCTCCGCGTCCGCCCTGGCTGGGGGAAAGCGGCGGGCGAAGGGAAGCCCCTCGGCACCGGGAGCCGGGCGGGGCGGCAGAGCGCCTACCCGGGGGCGGAGAGGGCCGGGCGGGAAAGACCCTGCTCGTCCAGAGCCCGCCCCTGCGCCCGGATCGGGCACCTCCACCCCGCGGGGACCTGCGCCGCCCTACCGCGCCTCACGGCGGGTTCCGGGCGGGGTGAGGGCGGCTGCCAGGATCCCACCACCGCCCGCGGGCCGGCCCTGCCGCCGCCGAAGTGCCCGAGGCCGGGGCCTACTGTAGCGGCGGCTGCCGCCGGGCGGTGGAGGAGCGGCGGCGGCGGTGGAGCCTGAGGGAGCCTGGGCGAGCGTGGGCAGGGCGGGCCGGGGGACCCTTCTTTCCGTCTCGTTTCTCCCCAAACCGTGCTCGGCGAGCGCTGGTGCGGCAGACAATGGCCGAGCGGCCGCGCTGGAGTTAAGGCGGCCGGGCGCAACTTGCGAAGCGTGTGTTAGTGTTTCCTGCTCCTGTGAGAAACGGGGAAGTTGGTGAGGGGAAAGCGAGAGCAGTAACGTTCACCCGGTTCCCCGGGCAGTCGCTTCACCAGCGTCCTGCGAGCGGGCGGCGGGTCGCGGAGCGCTGCGGGGCGGAAGGTGCCACGTCCCGGGCGGCTCGGCAGCGGCGGTTCTGAGGAGCTGTCAGGCGGAGGAGCTGCACGGAACGAGCGGCCGGACGCGTCCCGTACCTGCGAGCCCCTGCCCTATCCAGAGCTGCCTGGCGGGCGGTACCAGGAGTCACGGTGGTGGTGGTGGGGGGAAGGTGGACGAGGAGGCAGCCGAGCGGGCAGGTTTTCCTGCACCAGGTGTTACAGGGGAGAGTGATGGAGCGTTACCGGCTTCCCAGCACTTCTCTAGAAGTGATAAAAGTGTAAAAAGTGAAATTAAAGTCTGGTAAATCACCTGGATGAGTGCTTTTTTATGACAGGTATTCAGTATGGTAAAAGTGAACTGCTGCGTTTGAACCAGCTCGGGTAATTGCCTCAAAGTAGCAGCTGGAAGAGGTGAAGGGCAGAGGCACTGCTTGCTGGAGTTGAACACATACCCCAGGAGGCTCTGGGTCAGCTGCAGATCTTCCCCAAAACTACCCCATAGCACCAGAAACTTTGCTGAGGGCTTAGTGATGATGCTCTGCCATTTATTTTAAAAGCTGTCTGGAAACATGAAGCAAAAATACTGAAATAAATAGTTGTAGTGCCATTGTTGATGGTGGGCTGCTCTGCATGTGTGGTTGTAGACACAAGGCTTGAAGGATGTGCACTGGCCTGTTTTGGTTAAGACTTGGCTGCAGGTGACAAGGTGAGGTTGGCAAAAATCTTCAAGTGTTCTCTTGAAAAGTGGAAAATTTAAGAACATGGAAGAATTCAGATTTTCATGCAAAGTGGTGGTAGAGTGGAGAAAAAAGGAATCAAAGTAAAAGGAATTAAGCTGCTAGCTTAAGGTGGTGTATTTTGGTTGA
This sequence comes from Indicator indicator, assembly GCF_027791375.1. Taxonomy (NCBI): domain Eukaryota; kingdom Metazoa; phylum Chordata; class Aves; order Piciformes; family Indicatoridae; genus Indicator; species Indicator indicator. The sequence goes on along the minus strand of NC_072024.1, from coordinate 24,505,035 downwards.
AGCTGATAAAAACAGATTGTGACTGATCAAGAAAATGATAACTTTGTGGGCAGTTCAGGGGCAGTGTCTTGTGCACGCACAAAGAGAGAGGTTTCACCATGTGGTATAAAGGGACAGAAATCACAGCTATGTTGCAGGGATACAGTTGTACCCTTCTTGCTTGGCACACAGGAGCATCCAGAGGGGGATTTTGAAGTAAAGAACGCTTGACATTCCTCACCATGTCTGCTGGGTCACCCCTGTCTGCAGGGCCATGGTGGGAGCCATGTGTTTCCTTCTGGTTTGAAACAGCCTCCTTCCTCCTCACTTCAGAGAGGGAGGATGTAAGGAAGAAAAATAAACGTCTGTGCTGGCTTCCCTTCTGTGGGAAAGTAAGAGATGGGGCAGCATCCAAAGCACTCTTTCCTCTCTCACCTCAGGAAGGAGGAAATCTGGAACTGGAGAAAGGTTGGGAGCATTACCGTGGCTGGGGTTGAGCATACAATTTCATCCTAGTGGTTTCCTTCCGAGAAGGGTGTAAGGTTTTTAGGGTGTCACTGGGCTACATCTAGACCTTGTCATTTGGTGCCTTCTAGGGGTTGAGGCAGCTTCTGCCCTGTGCCTTGCAGCATCCTGTCTGGGTACCTGGGAGGAATGCTGGCCATGCAGGCTCTTGTTCACGGCAGAACATTCTCTTCCTCATGCCATTGCAGGGGTTTAACTCTTTAAGTACAAAAGAAACATGGGAAACTATCACTCCTTGTATTTGCACAGCCTTACTCGGTGGGTTGCCCCTTCCCTGGAAGTGTTCAAAGCCAGGTGCATGAGGTCCTGAGCAACCTGGGCCAGTGGGAGGTGTCCCTGGCCAACCTAAGCCATTCTATGAGTCTATGATGCTATATCAAAACCCGAGATAACTGTCCTGGAGAAGTTACTGAGCAATACAGTGGAAAACAGCTTATCTGTGTCCCTGTTTGCTTTTCTTGGTATTATACGAACAAATAAATGTTCAGCAAAGAAAAATAAAAACTTTTTGTGTCTTTCCTAGGCATTCAAAGCCCTTGCAGTGTTAGTGTTTGTGTAGAAACTGTGCTGCAACCAAAAATAAGAGTGCAAAGCTGCGCTCCAGAGGAGGCTTGCCCAGCTTTGCAGTGGTTTAATCGTTCTTGTGTCTCTTTGTGTGCTTCAGAAAGCAAAGTGTCACTTCTCCTTTGATTTTAGAAGCAGATCAGGTGTTTTCATGCTTCCTTTCTGACAGTAGTTCCCAAATCCCTAAAGTAGATGTTCTTCATGGCTTTATTCACATGGCGGTCAGGCTCCCTCACACTTCAGGTTGGGTAACATCTCTGTGGCAATTTCAGCTGTTTTGATGGTGAATGTGTTCTGTAAAAACATCAAACGTGTTAAACTTCCCTAATGCAGTTTGGAAGGTGGGCAGGAGGAGCCAGGCATCAGGTGAGTGCTCTCCAAAACATCAAGTACTGGCAGTCTCCTGAGGAGCAATGACGAGCATTTTGGGAGTCACTGCTCCACATTGGCTCCCACTACAAGTGCCAGAGGGATGGATTTGGGGTTCTCTGGTGCTTTTAGATACCATTGATTATTTTTATTATCTTTTTGTCAGGGATTTCTTTTGGGAAGTGGTGTTAGATCTTTCTGTAGAAATCATTACTTCAACCTGAGAAACAGCCAGGTGGTCCCCAACTGCTGGATCTAGCTGCTGTGTGGTGGGGAAGGTGGCACCTGGGAGTGCTTGCTGCTGTTGCCTGGGCCCTTGCCATCATTGTGGTCTTAGGCTTGCACATGGTGAAGCTGCTTCATTAGACCATAGAGCTAAATTGATCCATATACCTGATAGGTTTCTTCTGATAGTCAAAGACTGATCATGATTTTGTAGGTTAGTAGCGTTTGGTAGTGTTGCCTGCGTGGTGTTGCTGGTCTGCAGGAAGAAGGAGTAAAGCACTTGTTCATGGTTAGCTCAGTTCCTTTCTGAGCCCCCCTGTTATGAGTCCTGTGTTAGCCATCACTGGAGCCCCTGGGACACTGCTGCTGAAGCCTGTTGGGCTATGGAGGCACCAGCGTGTTCATAGAGTGCTCTTTGTGGCTTCTCACTAGACTGAGTTTTAGTCGTTTCTGAGCTTTCTGTTTGTCAGAGCAGCTTGAGCTTCAAGCTATGTCTGGAGAGGATGGAGATGACCTTACAGGGTAAAGAAAAATAATGCTAGAGCAGTCAGTGGGGTGGTTTGTCTCCTCTGTTTGTGAAGCCTGGATGTTCTGTGATGTGGCTGTTTGGTCTCATGAAATTGCTCACACTTCAACTGCCTGTAGGCCTTTGCTGGGAAAAGCCAACCTTGCTGCTCCATGCACTCCTGGCTTCTCCATCATCTGTGTTGTGTTCTCACCTCATGGATCCCTTCCTGCTGAGGAGCTGCTAGCCTTGTTCCACATGTTGCCCTACTGCCCACAGGCAGTAGCAAGGGCTCGGGTTGCAGGTACCTCTCTGCTTAAAGCCTGTTGGTATGGGAGATGGCTCTTTGGACTTGGAGAAGGCCAGGAGAGGAGGATAAGGGCATTGCATCACCTGCCAATGGGTGAAGAAGCTGAGAACCAGCAGGTGCCCAGGCAGTCACTCTGCTACCTCATCCGTAGGCCTGGCCTGGCTTTGTGCAGGCAGTGCTGCAGGCTGGAGGGAATGAGTGCTGGGTGGGCTTGGCTTAGGGGATGTGAGACAAGATGGTTCAGCAGCTTGGTGAAGCTGTTTGGCCGAAGCACATTACACCTGAGCTGTACCTTCTCCTCTGCTGCTAGGGCATGGTGCTGGTGGTGCTCCATGAAGCCATGTGTGATTGAGGAGCTGCCTGCTCCAGGGTCACCCCCTGTTCCTGAGCTCCTCTGCTGCCACTGAGAGCAGCAGGGGTGGGTTTGCTGACAGGTTGTGGATGTGAACTGCCGAGGGCTTGATGACATCATATTCAGTGACAGGTCTCCAGGTATCTCATCTCTTATGGCAGTGTTACAGAGCCTGGCACTGAAGGTCAGGTGAGTCCTCTGTAAGGGTTAGCTGGAGGAGAAATCTGTACAGGGTTTTCTACTACAGCTGTGTGGGGAGGGAGCTGAATTATTTATCTGCTCTGCAGTGGGTGTTCTGTTACCGGTTCTTACAGCGTGCACCTGGTGCTTCAGGCTGGGATCATACAAACTCTGGCTAAATAAAAGAGCAACTATTGCTCTATTTAGTTTTCTACCCCATGTATATTTAATCTTTGAAGCTTAACTGCCCCAAGTGTAGCTGAATCAAGCAACTTAGTAAAATTACAAAAGGTTTATTTCTCTGAAAGTGGTTCTTGCAGTTGCTGTAGCAGCACGAGGCAGTGATGGGTGTTGATAGGAGGGCCTTGATGAATGAGGTGAACTCTGGCCATGGTGGGAAAAGCACTTTGCAGTGTAAACTGCAAAACTGAACACCCCGTGGGCAGGGGGACTCTGTCCTCCCACTGGAGCAGTCAGCTCTGTCCCTTTTCAAACTAGGTCTGGTTTTGTGCAGCAGCATCCACTCCCTCTCTTTGAGGTAGGCTTAGGATGGGCTGGGGCCAAATTGGGCAATGTGAGTCAAATGCTGAGGTGAGCATACTCCTAAAACCACAGTGCTCTTTGCCTTCATGCCACCACAGCCCAGGGAGTCACCGACATTAGTTGCAGTGTGCAGGGCATCAGTTCCTGTAGCCTGCTGGGTTCAGATCACACATCACAGAAATGGTCTGGGTTAGAAGGGACCTCCAAAGCTCATCCAGTCCAACCCCCTCTGCACTCAGCAGGGATATCCTCAACTAGATCAGGTTGCCCAGAGCCCTGTCCAGCCCCACCTTAAATATCTCCAGGGCTGGGGCCCCAAACACCTCCCTGGGCAATCTGTTCCAGTGCTCCACCACCCTCATGGAAAAAGGATGGGAACAAGGTGTGTGAGTTTTTCCCATAACTGAATGTTTGAGATGATTTCAGGCTGTCCTGAAGAGTTAGTTAAGATTGCAACCACAGTTGTGCTGGGAGAGTGACCAGAGCAGCTCTGGTGAGTAAGCCTGTACCAGAGTGCTTTCCCTTATGCTCTACAAAAAACCATCTCGTTTGGGAAGGATTTTATAGAGCCCACAAAGCACACTCATTGTTCTGGAGAAGGTGTTTGCATGACACTTATGCCTTAGAAGGAAAACAAGCCAAGCCACCCCAAACACCTACTTTCCTGAAACAATATGAGTTGGCAGTATGGAATGTGAAGAAGATATGAACTTGAGATAAAACTGTTGAAATCCTCCTTGTCTTCAGGCTGAAACTGCTCTCATTTTAATTTTCCTTTCAGTAACTGTGTTATTTACTCTGGAATTCAGAGACCCTAAGACACTTCTAAGACTTCAAATTCATTTTGTATCTTCTAGAAGATTCTTCTAGAAGGGCTGTGTAGAGATAGAAACACATGGCACACTTGTATTGATATGGGTTTGTTGCTTCTCACAGCTGTGTGGTCCCACAGTGATGGGTCCCACCGTGCTACAGTGATGGTGCCGCTCCAAACTCCACAGCATCAGGAGTCTGCCCAGGTGGTACAGTGAGTTGTACTTGCATGTTGCCAGTCAGTGCTGTGTTCATGGTCCTTTGGCAGGGCTAAATCACAGAGAACATCTGGTTGGAAGAGATGTCAATGATCATTCAGTCCAACCTTGCACCCAGTTTAGGGTAAATCCCAAACCATGTCCCTGAGCACCAGGGAGGCTGTGGAGAGATTCCATTGTGATCCTGGCCATTGTGATCCTGGGCAAGCTGCTGTGGGTGCCCTGCTTTAGCAGAGCAGTTGGACTGGATGATCCCCAGAGGTCTCTTCCAACCCCATCATGCTGGCATTCCCTGATTTTGTCTCCTTTTGATAAGTTTTTTGCTGTAGGACTGAGCATCACTGTTGGGCACCCTAGGTTTACAGTGCCTGGGTGCCCTGTGTTTCAGTTTGCTCCTTAGAAGGCCCTGAGGTTTCAGTTTGAGAAAGTGTTCCACTGAGACATTGTCTTGTGGAAAGAACTGATCACTCCAGTTTATCCACATGGGAACATGAGTGCTTAGCTGGCCTGGGCATCGAGGGGTTTGACATTTCAGCTCAGAAGCCATGGAATTATTCTTCAAATTCAAGTCTGCTTTAGAAAATCCAAGTCTGGGTAGTTCCAAGTGTGGACAGGAGCCTGGGAAGAGCTGGCTCTACAACTATGTTTTCTGGTATCTGAGAGCAGATAGAGATCACAGAAGGGTGTTGTATATAAAGATGCTTTTAATTTCAGAGGGTTTTACCCAGATTTTGGCTCTGGAAGTATAAATGTTATGAACATTAAGCACAATTCATGTTTTAATTAAAAAAACAAACTTGGAAAATGTGTATGGATTAATGAGAGCTCTTCAGCAGTGTTTGGTGAGTACCCAGCTACCTGTTAAGTTCAGTAGTAGCAGGATTAGGTTCTTCCCAGGTGCTGGCTTCTCATCAGAAAAGTTCAAGCAGTGTCAGAACAAAATGAAGCAGTTCCGGAAGCAAAGTGGGACTTGGTTGTCTGATGCTTCCTCCTTGCTGCCCAGCTGCTCTCTGAGGAAGGGAATGGCTAAAAGTTGGCTTGATGGGAATGATAGGAGCAGCCTGGCTGCCTCTGGGGAGAAACTGGTGAGGAGGACAAACCTTGAATCACTGTAAGGATTTCTAAAGCCCATCCTCTCCAGTGCTCCCATGGCATATCCAATGCTTCCTGCCTGCTGGCACGCTGTACAGTGGGGTGTGCTGTCTGCACCCGAAGCTGGGGGCTTCCTCTGCCCTGGGCAGCTGGGCTCTGCCTGGCAGCCTGTAGTGCTGGCACTGTGGCCTTCAGCTGGGGCACCTCTTGGCCATCTGCACAGGGGCTGTTAGGGAGTGCTCGGGGCCCGGAGCTGTGTGGTGCTCAGCTTGGCTCTGCCCCCATGGGCTGGGTGACACTCGGGGATGGCAGTGTGCAGGGCTGCGCCATGTCCTGCTCTGTGCCCCAGCCTCCTGCTGAGGCCATCGGCCCCTTGCCTGCCCCGAGCTGAGCATCCTCTGCCTGCCAAACAGCTGATCTTGCTCCCAGCTTTAGGAGCAAAGTTGTGTTGCACTGCAGAAATGTGTCCAGAGGAGTCCCAGCACAGAGGAAATCCCAGCGCTGCTGCTACACTCTTACTGCAGTGTTACTCTGGTGAGAGGAGGACAGGGAGTGGACCCGCAGGAAGTTTGCTGATGATACAAAACTGGGAGGAGTGGCTGACACCCAGCCAGGCTGTGCTGCCACCCGGTGTGACCTGGAGAGCTAGGTGAGAGGCACTTCATGAAGGGCAGCTGTAGGGTCCTGCACCTGGGGAGGAACAACCCTCTGCACCAGGACAGGTGAGGGGTGTGCATCTGGAAAGCAGCTCTGTGGAGAAGGACCTGCGAGTGCTGGTGGGCAGCAAGTTGCCCATGAGCCAGCAATGTGCCCTCATGGCCAAGAAGGTCCATGGTGTCCTGGGATGCATTCAGAGGAGTGTAGCCAGCAGGTCAAGGGAGGTTCTCCTCCCATTCTACAAGTGAGGTCCCTAATGAGGCCACATCTGGAGTATTGTGTTTGGTTCTGGACTCCCCAGGTCAAGAGAGACAGGGAACCTCTGGAGAGGCTACAGAAATGCTGAGGGATCTGGAGCATCTTTCTTACAAAGAGAGGCTGAGACACCTAGGGTTATTCAGCCTGGAGAAGACTGAGAGAGGATCTTCTCAATGCTGATTGGTATCTACAGGGTGGGAGGCAAGAGGATGAGGCCAGATTCTTCTCAGTGGTGCCTGGTGCCAGGATAAGGGGCAGCAACTACAAACTGGAACCTAGGGGCTTCCATCTGAAGATAAGGAGAAACTTGTTTGGTGTGAGGATGCTGGAGACCTGGAGCTGGCTGCCCAGAGAGGTTGTGGAGTCTCCTTCTCTGGAGACATTCCAATCCCACCTGGCCGTTGTCATCCTGGGCAAGCTACTGTGGGTGCCCTGCTCTGGCAGGGGGGTTGGACTGGATGATCTCCAGAGGTCCCTTCCAACCTCCACCATTCTGGGATTCTGTAACTTTATTGTTGTAATGACTTCTTTTCATGTTCATCAGAAATTTGTACATCCAAAATATTTTACAGTTCCTCAAAGTGTGGTTTGTGGCATTAAAAGCATCAAGACAAGGTGCACTGTAGCAGCTCTGGAGGCTGTTCTGTGGTGTGGATGAGCTAACTCCTTGAAATCAGCTGGAGCTGCCATGGTTTATGGACCTCACATGTGGCTGTGCCACTGTGGTGTGGGTGTGTGTGAGAGCTCCTGCCTTGCTGAGCAACCCGAGTGGCAGTTCCTTTCTGAGCCTGGATGTGGAAACAACAACCCTGTGCTCAGTCTGTTTTGGGATGGTACCTGGCTGCTTGCTACACCTAAACACCTTCTGTCCAGAAGAGATTGGGAATAACAAGGCTTTAGCAAATTTCACACAGTCTCTCACATGGAGTTGTTCCTGAGGAGTTTCTCCCTGACTCTATGGAATGCTTGAGTAGCTCAAGCCCTGATGAAAACACTCTCTGAGGGGCAGTGCTGTCCTTGTGACCAAGGTGATGTGTTCAGACTGCAACATCTGCTCTGCACTGGTGTGTGGTGCTTTCCAGGGCTGGTATCCTAGCCCAAGGTGTGTACAGGGCACCCAGGGATGGTTTTCTTCTGGTCTTAGAATGCAAACCCCTGCTTGTTGAGCTTTCCTGGTTCTTGGGTAGAACTGCTGGAAGAGGCTGACAATGAGTGAAGGATACCTCCCTCTGCTTTCCCCTGGGTGAGGCCACATCTGAAATATTGTGTCCAGTTCTGGCTCCTCGGTTCAAGAAGGACCTCAGGGAACTGCTTGAGAGAGTCCATCCCAGAGCCACCAAGCTGCTGCAGGCAGTGGAACATCTCCTGTGAGGCCAGGCTGAGGGAGCTGAGGGCTTGGAGCTTGGAGCAGAGGAGCCTGAGGGCTGCCCTCAGTACTGGGGATAAAGCTGTGCAGGGCTGGAGCCAGGCTCTGCTCAGAGATGTCCAAGGACAGCACAAGGGGCACTGGGGGCAAGCTGGAGCAGAGGAGGTGCCATAGGAACAGAAGGGAAAATTTTTCCCCTGTGAGGGTGCTGGAGCCTGGAGCAGGCTGCCCAGAGAGGTTGTGGAGTCTCCTCTGGAGACTTTCCAAGCCCACCTGGATGTGTTCCTGTGTGCCCTGCCTTGGGTGATGCTGCTCTGGCAGGGGGCTTGGACTGGATGATCTCCAGAGGTCCCATCCAACCCCTGACGTTCTGTGATACCTGGCCAGCAGTTCCTCTCCTCGCTTCCTCCCAGGCACGTCCCCAAAAAGCTCTGGCTGCAGCTTCCAGATGAGGCCCTGGCTCGGTGGTGTGCTGACAGCCCTGAGTGGATGTGAGGACAGTTTCACTGTGGTGCTCTTGTGCTCAGAGTTGCACAGCTACCAAGTGGTGCAGGACTCTTAAGGGGGCAGTCAGCAAGGGTTAGAGCTGTAAGCATTAGTTCTGGCAGCAGATGAGAAAGGCAGCAAGTTAAGAAATAGTTCTGACAGCAAAACAGTTCTGAATTGTACCCCCCAAGCTGTTTTGAACTCCCCTCTTTGCAGTTGCTGATCTGCTCATCTAGAAGCAGGTGAGAGCAGCTGGAGTCGTGGGGGGCCTCTTTGTTTTCCTGGAATTGCTGATGGATTTCGTTGAGTTCCCATCTTTTAGTCCAAAATATGGCACATGCGTGCTCAAGGGAGAGGATTGCTCCTTGAAGTTTTAATTCTGGCAGAGTAAAAGGGTGTAAGAAGTGAAAAAAAACAAGGTGAGAGATTTCTGCCAGGAGTCAGTAGCTGTGAGTTTTTGCTGTTAGCATCTCCTTTTTTGCTGTTAGCATCTCAGTGGAAGGTGATGGAAAGGAGAAAATTGGCAGGAACACTCTTTCTGTGTTGTGTGTCAGGAAGGAAGGGACAGGGACAGCCTCTTCTCACTTGTGCCCTGGGATAGGACAAGAGGCAATGGATGGGAACTCAACATGAGGAGGAACTTCTTTACTGTAAGGGTCCCAGAGCACTGGAACAGGCTGCCCAGAGAGGTTGTGGAGTTTCTTTCTCTGGAGCCTTCGCAGCCCTGTCTGGATGTGTTCCTGTGTGACCTGTTCTGTGTGCTCTGGCAGGGGGTTGGATTCAAAGATGTCCAGAGGTTCCTTCCAACCCCTAACCTCCTGGGATCCTGTGTGTGCCATTCATTGGGCTGCAAAAGTTGCACTTGAGATTGCCAGGCTAGCATGATTTAAACCCCTCCATGTTAATGCATACTTAGTTTGAACAACCTGATCTTCCTGTGCTCCTTTGGCACAGTCCTCACTGCCTGTGGACAGCAGAGTGATCTCCTTTGATCTCCTTTGTATCTTTGGGTCCTGTAGGATTTTCAGGTGGAGTAGGAATGATTCTGGGATGATTTGTGCTTAAATGTGAGCCATGTGGTTGTGATTTACCCTTTCAGCATAGGTCTGTGCTGCTGCTGGGGTGCAGAGAGGTACCTCATGGAACATGTAGGCACCATGCAGCCTCTGATGCCAGATCCAAGAGGCACTGCCAGTGGTTTTCATTATGTGTTTAGATGGTTGCAGAATGACATGGGAGCATGTGGAACAGCTAGTGACCACAGAGCCCAGGGAAGGGCAACAGAGCTGGGGAAGGGTCTGCAGAAATGAGGAGTGGCTGAGCGAACTGGGGTTGTTCTGCCTGGGGGAAAGGAGGCTCAGGGGAGACCTCCTCACTCTCTACAACTACCTGAAAGAAGATTGGAGCAAGGTGGGAATTGGTCTCTTCTCCCTAGTAACAAGATGAGAGGAAATGACCTCAAGTTGCACCAGGGGAGGTTTAGGTTGTGGATTTAGAAAAAACTTCTTCCCTGAAAGGGTTCTCAAAGACTGGACCAGGCTGCCCTGGTGGCTGAATGCCCATTCCTGGAGGTGTTTCAAAGTCACAGATGTGGTGCTTGGACTGGATGATCTTGAAGGTCTTTTCCAACCAAGAGGATGTGACGGTTGTGTTGTGTGATTGTGTGGCTCTTCAGGAGCACAGGCCCACAGCCAGAATACAAGCAGTACTTAATCCTTCCTTTTGAACAGCCCAACAAAGTCTCTGGACCAGGGCAGGAGAGGGAAGTGAAAGGACTTAGACTTCTGTTGCTGTTTGGCCTATGTCTGAACAAGGAGAGGGCCTCCTGCATCACTGTGCTCTCCATTTTCTCTCCATTTGTCACCACTAAATGCCCTTAAATACAATTGCAGCAGTTGCTAAGGAATGTAAAATTAGAGTGTATCTGTGTATTTTTAATGTTTTGAGCTCAAATGTGCACTTCACTGGCTGGAGTTAATTCGGAGTGGGAGCACTTGGAGATCTAGCTCCTTACAGACTGCCACAGCTACAGCATATCAACTCCTGGTGGGATTAATGACTGCTGTTGTGGTAAGAAATCCAGCTGGATGCCTGGTTGAACACTAACTGAGCAAAGAACAGTCAACTTTTAGGGCAGGTAAGTATTTTTGACATGGTCACTTCAGAAATCTAAGTCACAGAACTGCCATCAAAACCAGTGCTGTGGAGTGTTTTCTTTGCTCCTCTGGGAAGGGCTGAAAAGCACTTGCCTTACTGCCTAGAAACCCAAGACAAGCAGCAAGACCCCCAGGGTGGCCAAGTCACCTCAGGCTGCTTTCACCCTGTGCAATCTACCTAGAGAAGAAGACCACAGACAGGCTCTAGGCAGTCTCAATGTACTCATCCCTGCTCGTTGTGTCTGAAGCACCAAAGCTGCTACTCCATGTTGATTTGCTGCCTGGATTACTCATCCTAAAGACTTGACTAATTCCTGGTCTGGAGGAAAAGCCTCTCAGTTAAGCTTTACTGTTGAAAGGCATGGTAAAAAAAGATGGTACCTGAAGGGGGCCTACAAGAAAGCTGGAGAGGGACTTTTGACTTGTAGTGACAGGACAAGCAGCAATGTCTTTGAGCTGGAAGAGAGGAGATTGAGGCTGGAGGCTAGGAAGAAATTCTTGACAGTGAGGGTAGGGAGACATTGGAACAGGTTGCCCAGGGAGGCTGTGGATGGCTCATCCCTGGAACTGTTTAACACCAGGCTGGATGAGGCCTTGAGCAACCTGGGCTGGTGGGAGGTGTCCCAGCCCATGGCAGGAGGGTTGAAGCTGGATGATCTCAAGGTGCCTTCCAACCCAACCTATTCTGTGAAGCTGTGAATGGTAGAGAGCATTCAAGAAGGTCTGAAAGAGACAAGGATGCCATTTCCTGACAGCCAGCATGGCCCTTTGGTAAAAGGTGTGGCTTACTCTTGCTTGGATGGTGCAGATGTCAGCGTTGAAGCTTGTTCTGAGCACACCTGATGTGCCCAGTTTTTAATGCCAGCACTGACAGCATTCTGAACTCTTACAGAGATTATCAGCCAACATTTTTCTGTCAGCCAAAGGAAAAGACTTCTGCTCTTGGGAGAATTAAAATACTGCACTAGAGAGTTGTCCCAGTGGTTTATGGAAACATCTCCTGCACTTCCCATCCTGTGTTTGCTTATTTTTAGTCTCAGGATGTTAGATCTTATTATTTTATTAGGTGAATCACAGACCCCCAGAATGCCAGGTTGGAAGAGACCCCAAGGATCATCTGGTCCAACCCTTCTAAGGTGGTGGTGGAGTTGGAATGAGCTGGACCAGCAGCCTGTCAAGCTGAGTCTTAAAGCTGTCCAATGCAGGGGACTCTACTGCTTCCCTTGGGAGATGATTCCAATGTCCAACTGTTCTCATGGGAAACATTTTCTTCTGGAGTTCCATGGGAATCTCCCCAGCAGTAACTTGTCCCCATCACCCCTTGTCTTTCCCATGGCACTCCTGTACAAAGGGAGTCTCCATCCTCCTGGCAGCTACCCCTTCTGTACCAGTTGAGCTGAAGAGCCCTCTCTCTCTAGTCAGATTTTGATGTCCTGCTGCTGAAAGAGTGTTCTTTACTTGTGAGATGATATCCTTCATTTGAGTTCTGCTGAGAAAGTAGCTGAGCATGTTTCCTACAGCCCAAAAACCTGCTTCATTTTCTGGTTCTGTCCAGAGACATTTCAGGTTTTGGCTGTATTTCAGTGACTGTTTTTTTCACGTGGCTCAGCAGTGATGTTTCCCTTTTGCTCTCTCTGTGTTTTGGTAACTTGGGAGGCATAACCAGCAAATGTTTGCTCTCTGCATGAAGCTGTTCAAGACGCCAGGTACGAGGTTACTCGTTAGTTTTTAAGTGGGTTTGCTCTGAAACTGCTTTTTTACCCCATGAATCATAGCAGAAGGCTGTGCTCTGAGTTCACAGAAGGAAAGCCCCTCTGCAGCATGGTGAGCCAGCACTGCTAATCAAAGTGTGAGTACTTCAGAGAAATGACATCACTGCACACTGTGGGCTGGTGCTGGATGTAGTCACAGCCGTGGTGTCCTTGTATCAGAGCTACAATGACGCTGGCTGCTCTCCCCTCCTCTGTTGATGTTGTGACCTTGTCACAGAAGGCCACCAGGTTTGTCAGGCAGGATTTGCCCTTGGTGTAGCTGTGTTGGTTGTACCAAATCACCTCTTCATTATTCCTCTGCCTCAGCAGTGCCTCCAGGAGGATCTTAGCAGGCACAGAGGTGAGACTGCCTGGCCTGGAGTTCCTGGGTCATCCTTTTTTCTCTTGTTGGACATGGAGGTTATGTTTCCCCTTTTCCAGCCAGTGGGGACTTCCCTGGCCTGCCATGACATTTGGAATATAATAGAGGTTACTAAACTGGTTGGGACTAGATGATCTTTGAGGTCCCTTCCAACCTTGACAATTCCCTGATGATTCTGCAACTCAGTAGCTCTTGAGGGTTGTTGCTGCAGGAATGGTGCAGCGAAACTTGGTAGCTCTCAGTCTGGCTGAGCAGGTGTCACTGCCCTGAAGCCATAGCCACCTCTCTGCTTTTTTCAGGTGTAAAATCCTGTGGCAGTTGGGGAGAATTGTTTACTGGCACTGCTGCAAGGGTTCCCCTTCTCTAATCCGTCTGGGGTGATGTTTAAGAGAGGGTAAAATTTGAAGTCAAGACTTCAAAATGCAGCAGGGTTGAGGGGTTTGGAGGGCATCCTATGAGGAGTGGGGAGCAGCTGAGGGAGCTGGGAGTGTTTAGTCTGGAGAAGAGGAGGCTGAGGGGAGGCCTCGTTGCTCTCTACAGCTCCCTGCTGTTGGTCTTTTCTCTCTAGTACCCAGCTGTAGGACAAGAGGAAAGGAGCTTAAGTTGTGCCAGGGGAGGGTTAGGTTAGAGGTTAGGAAAAATGTCTTTGCTGCAAGAGTTGTTAGGGATTGGAACAGGCTGCCCAGGGAGGTGGTGGAGTCCCCATCCCTGGAAGTGTTGAAGAAGTGTGGAGATGTGGTGCTTCAGTATATAACCTAGTGGTCATGGAAGCTAGACTATGGTTGGACTCAATGATCTTAAAGGTTTTTTCCAACCTTCATGATTCTGTGATTCCAAGGGGACCAGGAGGGTCTGGTACCATGCCATGGTCTGTGTTTTCTGGATGTCCCACCCAATCCCATTCCACCCCACGACTGATTGACTGCTTGAGTTGCCTGCGAATTGGGATTTGCTATGCCAGCATCCCCTGCCCTCCCTTCTGCCTGGCTCTGACTCACCCTGTGTGGCAAGGCTGCCACCGTTGCAGACTTTCTGCTTTGTAGAAGCCTGGCAATCTTGCAAGTGCATGGAGCCTTCCCCTGTCATCTGGTGACTTAGGAGAGCAATTTCTTGTAAGGCAGAGCTTGTGTGTGGCACATGCTGCGCTGCCGTGTGGCTTGGCAGGGAGATGGCACAGCAGATAAGTGACAATCCACTGTGATTTTGCTGAGTGTGTGTCAGAATATTTAGCTCTTGTTTTAGGAGCTATTTGAATCAACAAATCTGTGTACAAGTTGTGGTTTCTGGGATGCTGCCGTCAGAAGCGCAGGGAGCGCCACTTGCTCTTCTGGAGTTTTCTGGGATTTCATTTCGGGTTTCAGTTTAGCTCAGCAAAAGTTAACCTGCTTTTCCTTCTTGTGCCACTCAGAGCTTTGGCTTTGATCAGCTGTGTTTCCCTCCTGCATGTCCACTGCCCACTGCAGCTGAGGAAAGCCACCTGGGCTGGTTCTCAGGTGATGGGATAGGGGAAGTTCAGTTTTCAAGCCAGATGCAGTCCCTTATCCCTGCTAGGTACTGTGGGTGGTACTGGAAAGGAGATGTTTGCGTTCCACATTTACTTGGGATGTTTGCAGGCTGTGTCATGTAGGGAGTAAGGTAAGAAAGTTGGTGTCTGTGGTGTGGCTGTGGTAGAAATTCCGAGAAGCCGTGAGTTAAAATGTGCAGAACAGCAATGAGGAGGAGGTGTAAAGCTCAGCCCTGCACCCAGTTTGTTACTGCCACCATACTCTGGTCCCACTTCCAAATGATGGCTGCTCTTGCCAGCTGCCCACACCAGTCACGCAGTCACAGGATGCTAGGTGTTGGAAGGGTCCTCCAGAGATCGTCAAGTCCAACCCCCCTGCCAGAGCAGGGTCACCTAGGGCAGGTCACACAGGGATGCATCCAGGAAGGATTGAAGGTCTCTAGAGAAGGAGACTCCACAACCTGTCTGGGAAGCCTGTTCCAGGCCTCCAGCACCCTCAAACCAAAGAAGTTTTTTCTCATGTTGAGATGGAACCTCCTATGATCGAGTTTGTGTCTGTTGCCCCTCATCCTATCACTGGGTATCACTGAAAGGAAACTGGCTCCATCCTCCTGACAGCCACTCTGCAGATGTTTGTACACATTGGTATGGACCCCCCTGGCCTTCTCCAGACTAAACAGCCCCAGGTCTTTCAGGTTCTCCTACAAGGAGAGATGTTTCAGTGCCTTCATCATCCTCATAGCCTCCACTGGATTTTCTCCAGTAATTCCCTGTCCTTGAAACTGGGGAGCCTATTACTGCACACAGTATTCCAGGTGTAGTCTCACTAGGGCTGAGTAGAGAGGGAGGAGAACCTCCCTCAACCTGCTGGCCACACTCTTCCTAATACACCCTACAATACTATTGACCTTTTTGGCCACCAGGGCACATTGCTGTCCCATGGAGAACTTACTGTGATGGACTCCAAGGTCCTTCTCTGCAGAGCTACTCTTCAGCAGGTCAACCCCTGACCTGTACTGGTGCAGGGGGTCGAGGGTGTCCTGAGCACTGGGACATTGTGTGTGTGCATGCTTCACTGGAGGTGCCTGGAGCGGCCCTGGGGGGTGAGATGCTCTTGTTGCCTGGCTGGGGTCCACCACTAGCATTGCACCAAGCAGCTGTGGCACACAGGCGAGCGCTGGGGGTTTGCAGAGGGCAGGAGGGGGAGTGGAGCAGAGCAAGCAGCCTGCAGAGATAAACAGAGCTGTTAGCCCGGGTGTGAGACTCCTCCGCAGGACGGCAGCCAGGCTGCTCACCCCTCCCCAGCTACTCCGGGCCATCAGCACTCTGTATCTCTTTTGATGATACTCTGAGGTGTTTCCATTTGAAAAACTGCAGTTAATGACTTCAGTACTGCTTGGAAATCACTGAAAGGGGTGGAACAAGCCACAGCTGAAGCTGCTTCCTTTTGCTTCCAAAATAAAGAACAGTCAAAAATGATCAGTTGTCATTTTGCCATTATCTTAAAGAAAGGACAAGCCAAGCTTTGAAGATCTAAGTTCATTAAGCCTGTGGCCTTTCCTGGGGGGAGGTGGGGGGCTGACACACATTATTTTGTAATTTTGGGGTTTTTTTTGTTTTCATTTTTTTGTTTGTTTGGGTTTGTTGTTTTTTCAGGAGAGAGCACAAGCAGAGTCATCAGTTTATGATGTGGTCACAGAAGTTCTTCACAGAATTCTAGCTACAAATGTTACTGAGGTTAATTTTATTCTGCATTTTCGTGGTGAGGGAGGTGGTGAATAGTGTTAAGAAGAAGAACAGGCATCAAGGAGGTGTTTCTGAACAGCACTTGAAGTGAGTTTAGCAGTGAGCAGGAATGCATTCTGTTTTCAGAGCTCACCTGACTGCTAATAGTCACAGTCTAAGCCTGCCAGCTGCTTTTTGTCCTTTCTGAATTTTGTGTTTCTCTGCATTCTTGGAGCTTCAAAGTTCAGCTCAAAGCAGAACTGCTTGCTTTAAATGCAAGCCACGGCTGGCAGGGCTTGCTGCAGGGGAGGGTCAGCTGCCCTGGCCTGATGCCTTCCCACCAAAGCCTGTGGCAAAATGCCTGCAAGAGCAGCAAGCTCCATCCTAGGCCTTGCTCGTGCCACAGGGCTTCAAGGGGACATGTCACAGTGTTTTAAGGAGCAGCACTGGAGTATCTGAGGGGAACCCAGCCCATGTGCACTGCAAGGGTTCACTTTTAGGCTTCAAGGAGAGCAAGGCTGAGCTCTAACCTTGTGTTGAGAAGCCACAAGCAGGGAAGCAGAATTAACACTGTGCCATGTTTGTAAAAAGGCACCAAAACTGCAGAACAAGAGAAAATTTATTACTGCCCAGAGAGAAACTGAAGCAGCTTTGGAAGTTAGAGCCACAGGGAAGAGTTTGCATCTTCCTACCCTTCTTATTAAATGGATCATCTTCATAGGTGCAACATGGATTCATAGAGTCATGCAATGGTTTGTGTTGGAAGGAGTCTTAAAGCTCATCCAGTTCCAACCCCTGCCATGGGCAGGGACACCTCCCACCAGCCGAGGCTGCACAAGGCCTCATCCAACCTGGCCTTGAACACCTCGAGGGAGGGGACAGCCACAGCCTCCCTGGGCAACCTGTTCCAGTGTCTCCCCACCCTCACTGGAAAGAACTTCTCCCTCATCTCCAGTCTCAATCTCCCCTCTCCCAGCTCAAAGCCATTGTCCCTCCTCCTGTCACTCCCAGCCCTTGTCAAAAGTCCCTCCCCAGCTCTTCTGGAGCCCCTTCAGGTACTGGAAGGTTGCTCTAAGGTCTCCTTGGAGCCTTCTCTTCTCCAGGTTGAACAGCACTCTAGGTGCAGCCTCACCAGCTCCCAGTTCAGGGGAACAATCCCTGCCCTGCTCCTGCTGCCCACACCACTGCTGATCCAAACCAGGATGCTGGTGGCCTTCCTGGCCTGTTGGGCACATGCTGGCTCATCTT
Organism: Indicator indicator; assembly: GCF_027791375.1. Lineage (NCBI taxonomy): Eukaryota > Metazoa > Chordata > Aves > Piciformes > Indicatoridae > Indicator > Indicator indicator. The sequence goes on along the minus strand of NC_072024.1, from coordinate 24,487,827 downwards.
CAGCTGAGTGTTGATCACCACTCCCAGGTCTTTCTCTGCTGGGCGGCCTTGCAGCCACTCTGCCCCAAGCCCCCGGCATGGCAGGGGGTTGGTGACCCGTTACTACTGTGGTTTTCTTCTAAACCAGCACCATTGCTTCTTCCCCCTCTGCCTCACCTCACCATTGCCCATCCTTCTGAGATACACATGTCCTCTGCTGTGCCACAGGTGTACCAGTGCCACCATGACTTCCTGCAGCAATGAGTGTGTGGGCAGCAGGAGCAGATGTGGTCACGCTGGTGAATGGGGGGAGTTGGGCAGAGCTGCAGGGAGCTGCACAGGACAGACATTGAGAGTGCAGCATGGATGCGCATGTAGGCATGTAAGGTGATTTACCACCTTCAAACAGGGGTAGAACCTGATCAAGCTGTAATTAGAGCATTTGAAATTTGCTGTTAATCCTTTAATTTGCTGTTAATGCTTTGAAAAGTGTATTGGGAATGCTGGAAGCTGATGAAGGCAAGATGGAAGAGCAGGTTATGCAACTCAACAGAAGGAATCAGGAATGGTTTGGGAGGGATCTGTTCATAATTTATCATTCTTAAATGGTGGTGTTGTTAGTGTTAATCTAGTAAGGTCTTCATAAATATGACAGTGAAAATCGTTCCCTTTCCCTCTGCCGTCCTCTTTATACCAGTGGCTCGTTGTTGGAGACTCCCCTGTGAGCACTGCAGTTGGCTCAGATTGTTTGTCATACAAAATAGAGCATGAAGAGGTGATGTCAGTCTGCCATCAGGTCCGCTGCCTGCTTAGAAATATATATATTAAAGAGAAAAAGAAGTGGCACTGTGAGGGAAAATGTGAACCAGCCCAGTGTTGATGTGTGTCTGGAGCTAGGTCTTGGCATCACAATGCCTTTGCCAGTCCTGAGTTACCTGAGGTCTGAAGATGAGTTAGAGATAGGAAGGTCATGACTGAAGCCAGTGGAATCCCCACAGTACTCAGGCTGTGTCTGGAGCCGTTGGGACAAGAGGACATTGTTGGACAGTTGTGGGGGTTGCCTGAGGCTTTGTGGCTTCTTAGTTTATTTGTGATGTGTTCCCTTGCATCTCTCTGTAGTTCAGTCCTGTACATGTATCAGGGAGCTGCAGTGTGCTCCCATGTGGGGACAGGCTGGGTGACTTGGGGTTGTTCAGCCTGGAGAGGGCTCTTGAGAGGCCTTAGAGCAGCCTTCTAGTACCTGAAGGGGCTCCAGGAGAGCTGAGGAGGGAATTTTGACAAGGGCTGGGAGTGACAGGAGGAGGGACAATGGCTTTGATATGGAAGAGAGGAGATTGAGACTGGAGATCAGGAAGAAATTCTTTAGGGTGAGGGTGGGGAGACACTGGAACAGGTTGCCCAGGGAGGCTGTGGATGTCCCCTCCCTGGAGGTGTTCAAGACCAGGCTGGATGAGGCCCTGAGCAACCTGGGCTGGTGGGAGATGTCCCTGCCCATGGCAGGGGCTTGGAAATGGATGATCTTTAAGGTCCCTTCCAACCCAACCCTTTCTGTGAATCCATGACTCTTGCACTCTGTGTGGCTGTGTGTGATATGCTGGATGACCGGAGCCTTGATGATGGATGGGTTGTTAGAAGGGACATGGCTAACTCTGCCTTCCTAGAGTAGTCATTTTCTCTGCCTGTTGCAGTGCCTGGGGGCTGCTGAAGAAATTAGCATTTGATGGCTCTTTGAAATTCAGAGTGGCTAGCTGGGTGATACAGAGTGATGGAATCATCCAGTCCAGCCATGCTCTAACTCTGCCAAGGCTGGGGCTACATTGTGTCCCTCAGCACCTTAGCTCTGCCTCTTTGAAACACCTCCATAGAGAGGGATTCAACCACCTCCCTGGGCAGCCTGTGCCAGGCTTTGAGAGCTCTTTCAGTCAGGAAGTTTCCTCTAATGTCCAACCTAAACCTCCCCTGGTGCAACTTGAAGCCATTTCCTCTCATCCTATCTCTTGTCACTAGGGTGAAGAGACCAAGCCCCACCTGGCTGCAGCCCCCGCTCAGGGAGCTGTAGAGAGCAATGAGCTCTCCCCTCAGCCTCCTTTTCTCCACACTAAACAACCCCAGTTGCCTCAGCTGCTCCTCCCCAGCCCTGTTCCCCAGCCCTTCCCCAGCTCTGCAGGCAAAGTGAAGAGGTCCCTGCTGTGGGCTCAGGTGTGTGTGTGAATGCCTGTGAGAAGAGGCCTCTGCTCCTGGCCAGCAGGAAGTGTTTCCTGAGCCTCCCCAATGGTCTCTTCAGGGGCAGAGCAGCCATGACAGCCATCAGCTGCTTTATTTTAAACCAATTCTGTCACCTCAGGAACTGAATTACTAAAACCTGGGCTTGATGGACCTCCCATGTTGATGTTTAATCCAGAAGATCATAGACCAGTGTCAGGAGAGCAGTACAGCTGCTTTGCAGTGTATGGATGAGTCCTCAGGCTGGTGCACGGGGAGGCAAAGGCCTGGTTTCATTGCAGTAAGCTTTACAACATCAGGTTCAGTCACATTGCCTCTATTCAGAGCTTGGGCATTTGCAAACTCACATTCCCCAATGCCAGCAGAAGTGCAGATGCTGAAATCCAAGCACCTTTTGCTATCTGTGCACAGGAGGATTATCAAGAGTGGGAGATCTTTCCTCTTTCTTCTCTGATTCCTCATTCAAACAGCTGGGAGGCTGAAGAGAACTTCAGCTATCCACAGAAGCTGAAAATCATTCCCCAAAAGAAAACAAGAGTGAGAAAGATCAGCCTGAGGCAGAGCTTTACACTGCTGAAGATGTGGGTGTTGAAAATCACAGACAAGCACAGCAGCTTTGCATGCAGCCAGGTTTGCTGGACAATTTTTAGCTGTGCCTAGGAGCAGCTATGATGTACACGCGTGTGTTGGGAGCCACTTGGGCAGGTCCTTCTCCTTCCTGCATCCTCCTCTTCACACCCATAACTTGCAATCCTGAATGAGCAAGGTGTCTTTGGGCTGGAGAACCTCCCCTATGGGCATAGGCTGAGAGAGTTGGGACTGTTCATGCTGGAGAAGAGAAGGCTCCAGGGGGACCTTAGAGCAGCCTTCCAGTACCTGAAAGGGCTGCAGGAGAGCTGGGGAGGGACTTTTGTCAAGGGATTGTAGTGGCAGGACTAGGGACAATGCTATGAGCTGGAAGAGGGGAGATTGAGAATGGAGATGAAGAAGAAATTCTACATAGTGCAGGTGGGGAGACACTGGCACAGGTTGTCCAGGGAGGCTGTGGATGCCTCCTCCCTGGAGGTGTTCAAGGCCAGGTTGGGTGAAGCCTTGAGCAGCCTGGGCTAGTGGGAGGTGTCCATGGCAGGGAGGTTGGAACTAGGTGATGTTAAGGTCCCCTCCTACCCAAACCATTCTCTGATTCTGTGGGAATGTGGTAATGGAGCTTTGTGCATGGAGCCAGAGGTTCAGTGGTGGCATCCCAAGGGGACTGGATGGACGACACTGCAGTTGGTGTTGCCAGCAACATATCTGATGCTGATCTGAGGTGCAGCCTTCCTGCTGGCCCCTCCACAGCAGGGGGAAGGATGCTGGAGGGGTCTGTGTGCATATGGAGGAGACTGAGGGTAGGAAGGAAGCCAGTGGACAGGAAGGAGATGCAGAGCCACTTTTGATAGGTGCAGGGTGCTGGAGCTGAGTGCAGTGTGGTTGTGCTGGCTGGGGTGAGCTGGCGGTGTGCTCTGTGGGACTTTCAAGGGAATGAGTCCTTAGAGGAGAGAGAGAGAGCTCCAGTTCTGCAATGCAAACAGCTGGGTTGGTTTGTCTGATCTTTCTGTTCTCCTGGTCTTCAGGGTCACAACCAGTTGTAGCAAGGGCTGCCAGTGCTCCAGGGAGAGGGCTGAGGCTCTTGCTTACTGCTGGGAAGGCAGGAGTGGAGAAGAGCTTTTGCTTGTGCTGATGACTATGCTGATCATTCTGACATGCTTTGCATGAGGGCCCTCGTGCTGGCAAGTGAATAGCATTGAGTTATGGTTCTGTCTTTTGGCTGACCACTGTCTTAGGGAGAGTTTTCTAATTTTGTCCTCAGCTCTCTGGGTTTTGCCTTTAAATTCATGTTGGTCTCTTAATCACTAGGCAGAGCTGATCCACTGGGAATTTTCCTGCTGTTTACTGAAGCTAGTAAGTTACTCTGAGGCCAATGGAAAGCTCCCAGCCAGATGGACTGCCAGCAAAGGGCTAAGGGCTGCCTACCCTGGGACATGGGCAGCAGGACAGTGCTCACCTCAGGAGCAGCTCAGGAGCAGCCAAACATGCTGCCCTGGTGAGGCTGCATCTGGAATGACGTGTCCAGTTCTGGGTCCCTCAATTCAAGAAGGACCTCAGGACCTTGAGACAGTCCAGCACAGAGCAACAAAGATGCTGCAGGCAGTGGAACATCTCCTGTGAGGCCAGGCTGAGGGAGCTGAGGGCTTGGAGCTTGGAGCAGAGGAGCCTGAGGGCTGCCCTCAGTACTGGGGATAAAGCTGTGCAGGGCTGGAGCCAGGCTCTGCTCAGGGATGTCCAAGGACAGCACAAGGGGCACTGGGGGCAAGCTGGAGCAGAGGTGGTGCCATGGCAACAGAAGAGAATACTTTGTCCCTGTGAGGGTGCTGAGGCTTGGAGCAGGCTGCCCAGAGAGGTTGTGGAGTCTCCTTCTCTGGAGACTTTGCAAACCCCACCTGGATGTGTTCCTGTGTGCCCTGCCCTGTGTGTCCCTGCTCCCATAGGGGAGTTGGACTGGATGATCTTTTGAGGTGCCTTCCAGCCCGTAATGTTCTGTGATTGTGTGGAACAGGCCATCTCCAGCAGCAGCAAGTGTGGGGTCCCTGCTTTCACCCAGCTGAGCTGTGCCCTGGCCAGGTTTAGTGCCAGGCTGGTTTTGGTGTGAGGGAAGGACACTGCTGCGAGCGCTGGGCTTTGGAGGACCAGTGACAGAGGCACCTGCGGGAGGGTGGCTGTGGGGTTAGCACAGGGCAGTGCCACAGTATTTTAGAGAGCTGTGGGTGTGTTGTGGCTGCTGGGGACAGGGCATACTTGCAGTAGGGTTTGCAGAAACGTTGCTGCTGGAAGGAGAAACAGAATGCCAGGGTGACAGCCAGTCAGGTAAGGCTTTTACAGAATGGTTTCTTTCCTCATATGTGTCTGCTGCTTTCTAGAAGTTAATTCCTAGCATTGCAGTGACCAATAAGGAATAAGGAATGTGTTTTACAAGGTGTGCTTCAGTTGTTTAAGTTGCAGTGGATTGGGTCCAGAGGAGGGCAATGAGACTGGGGAAGGGACTGGAGGGAAAGGCTGATGAGGAGAGGCTGAGGGAGCTGGGGGTGTTGACCCTGGAGAAGAGGAGGCTCAGGGGGGACCTTATCACTCTCTACAACTACCTGAAGGGAAGGTGCAGTAAGGTGGGGGTCAGGCTCTGCTCCCAGGCAACTTGTGATAAGATGAGAGGGTATGGCCTGAAGCTGTGCTGGGGAGGGTTAGGTTGGATGTTAGGAAGCAATTCCTCATGGAAAGGGGAGTTAGAGACTGAAATGAACTGCCCAGGGAGGTGGTGGAATAACCATCCCTGGAGGTGTTTAAGGCAAGATTGGATGTGGCACTCAGTGCCATGGTCTGGTGGATGTGGTGGTGTTGAGTCATAGGCTGGGCTGGATGAGCTCAGAGGTCTGTTCCAGCCTCAGGAATTCTGTGATTCTGTGATTCTGTTACTGGGGAAATGAATCAATGCCACTGGCTCAGCTGAACACAGCTCCCACTTAGGCCTAGATTTTAGCTTTTTGTGTCCCTTCTTCCTCACGTCCTCAGGACTGTCCCATGAAGGTGGCCTGTGTGAAGTGACTGGTGAGGTGGCGTCCCAGGTAGAGATGTGGTTCATCCTTGAATCCTTGGGACAGGAAAGAAAGTTTCAGGGTAGCATCAGGCCTTGTTCCCTTTGTTCTCTGCTGCCATGGTGAGCTGCTGTCTTGATGCTGTCTTGGAGGCTTCACTCACACCACATTCCACTGGGCTAGAGGGCTGGAAGTGTGCAACCTCCTTGCCCATCAGGGATGCATGATGTGTTCAATTAAACCCTGAGAGTGTGCCCTTGGTCTGTGGGGGTCTCAAGGAACCAGCCAGTGCAGTCCTGCTCGGTTTTGGTTTCCTGACTTTCTACTTTGGAAATCACATTTGTGGCTGGCATGCACCAGCTCTGTGCAGGCTGCTCAGCAGGACGCTGCTGGCAGAGGTTTTGCTTGTGCTGTGACTTTTGCTAGATTGCTGTGATCTAGAATCTTTATTTGCTTGTTTGATTTCCTTTGTTCCAGACTGTGTAATATTTCATTGGTACCCCAGAGCCCGTTTGGTTTTGCTGAGGAACAAAAGGCACTTGCTAAGAGCAGACCCTTTCCTAAAGCAGCTTTGAGCTGTGCTTGGGCAGAAGGTGTCCTGTTAATGAAAACGAAGGCTGAGGGCAAGGCTTCTCTGTGGAGAGCACCTTGTGCTGGGCTTGTTATGTGGCTGTGTAATGCAGATATGTAGAATGATGATCAGAGGGCTGGAGCACCTCTCCTATGAGGACAGACTGAGAGAGTTGGGGTTTTTCAGTCTGGAGAAGAGAAGGCTCTGAGGAGACCTTCTTGTGGCCTTCCAGTATCTGAAGGAGGCTACAGGAAAGCTGGGGAGGGACTTTTTAGGATCTCAGATAGTGATAGGACTAGGGGGATGGAGCAAAAGTAGAAGTGGGGAGATTCAGTTTGGATGTTAGGAAGAAGTTCTTCCCCCATGAGGGTGATGAGAGACTGGCACAGGTTGCCCAGGGAGGTGGTGGAAGCCTCATCCCTGGAGGTGTTCAAGGCCAGGCTGGATGAGGCTCTGGGCAACCTGCTGTAGTGTGAGGTGTCCCTGCCCATGGCAGGGGGGTTGGAACTGGATGATCCTTGAGGTGCCTTCCAATCCTGACAATTCTGTGATTCTATAATTCACCACTGGCTTGGCAGTATCCTGCAGCTTCTCCTGGAGCAGTTGTAAACTGCAGAGGCTGAGTGAGGAAGAAGTGCTGAGATATTAATATTGTGGAATTTCATTGATCATACAAGCAAGCAAGGATGCTTTTTTCCCCCAGCACAATTCCCTTTCCTACCCTGTCTGCACTGGGCAGAACTTAGCCTGTGGTTTCCAACATGTAAGAGAGAATCACAGAATCACAGAGTGGAGGGGGTTGGAAGGGGCCTCCAGGGATCATCTAGTCCAGCCCTCTGTCACAGCAGGATCACCTGGGTCAGGTTGCCAGGATCACATCCAGGTGGCTTTTCAAAGTCTGCAAAGAAGGAGACTCTACAACCTCTGTTCCAGTGCTCTGGTACCCTCAAAGTAAAGAATTTTTTGCTTATGTTCAAATGAAATCTCCTGGGTTCCAGTTTGTGCCCCTTGCCCTTTGTCCTGTCCCTGGGCACCACTGAGCAGAGTCTGGCCCCAGCCTCTTGCCCCCCACAGGTCCTTTAGCTCTTGCTGAGCATTGCTCAGATCCCCTCTGGGGCTGCTCTTCTCCAGGCTCAGCACCCCCAGGGCTCTCAGCCTTTGCTCCTCACAGAGATGCTCCAGAGCCCTCAGCAGCTTTGTTTCCTTTGTTGGACTCTCTCCAGTAGTTCCCTGTCTCTCTTGAACTGGGAAGCCCAGAACTGGATGCAGCACTCCAGGTGTGGCCTTGCTTGAGTAGATTGGAGGGAGAGGAGAATGTCCCTCGCTGCTGGCCACACTCCTGACCGGAGTGCACTGCTGTTACGGTTTGTCTCCCTAGCTCTCAGGAGCTATCAGACAGCACACTTCACTTGATGATTTGCAGCAGATAACTAACAACTTGTTTTGATCAACCCAGGCCCTAATTTCATGCAGAAGGTTTGAGTTGGGTGTGGGGATAAGAGAGGGGATTTGTGGCTGTCTGCAGAGCAGGGAGGAAGGGTGAAGGACAACTTTATGCCCAAGGTCATGTTTTGATTTCTTACCACTAAAGCAGCAAAGAGATGAAATCCCAGCAGAGCCCCAGGAGCAGTGCCCAGCTTGCAGGTGCTCTTTACTCATGTAAAGCTCTCAGTGACTGCAGTAGGAACACTTCTGTAGGTACCCACTTGGATTTCAAATCTCAGGTGTCGAGAAACTGTGTGTGAGGAGTTGTTCTGCTGGCAAGAGGCTTTTGTTAGGAGTATCCTGTGAGGATGATGGGTTTGAAGGCATTGTGCCTGTAAGGTGATCATCAGGATAGGCCTTGAGGTAAACTGGTAACAAGCAGCAGAGCTGTGCACTTGGAGTGTGAAGCTGCTGCTTTCCTTAGGGCAGAGCAGAAGGAGTTGTCATTGTGTGAAGTGACCTGGCCATGGAAGAGGCCCAGTCTGTCCTCCATACACAACAGAAACACTCTTCAGATTGCAGGGCAAAATGCTCTGCCTCACACATATTTACACTCTCAAAAATACTTTCTCAAGTGCCTTCCCCTGCTCTTCTCTGCTGTTGTTCTTGGGAGCTGAGCTGTTCCTGCTCAAACTCAGCATGCAGCGTAGGATGCACCACTATCAGCCATGGTTTCTGCTGAGCTGTGAGGAGAGAGAGCTTTATGAGAAGAGTCACAAATACCTACAAATACCTAGGGACTAGAATGTGTACCGTTTACTTTTTTGTAGTCTTGCCTCTAGTCTTCACCTTGAGGTATAGCTGTTGTTTGACACTAGAAGAAAGTCTCTCCTCAACAGTGCTTAGCATCTGTAAGACAGAACCAAAAAGGAAGATTTTAAGGTCATAGAATCCTAGAATCAGTCAGGGTTGGAAGGGACCACAAGGATCAGCCAGTTCCAACCCCCTGCCATGGGCAGGGACACCTCACACTACAGCAGGCTGGCCAGAGCCTCATCCAGCCTGGCCTTAAACACCTCCAGGGATGGGGCCTCAACCACCTCCCTGGACAACCCATTCCAGGCTCTCACCACTCTCATGGGGAAGAACTTCTTCCTCATGTCCAGTCTGAATCTCCCCACTTCCAGCTTTATTCCATTCCCCCCAGTCCTATCACTACCTGACATCCTAAAAAGTCCCTCCCCAGCTTTCTTGTAGCCCCCTTCAGATACTGGAAGGCCACAAGAAGGTCTCCTTGGAGCCTTCTCTTCTCCAGACTGAACAACCCCAACTCTCTCAGTCTGTCTCCATAGCAGAGCAGCTCCAGCCCTCTGCTCATCCTGGTGGCCCTTCTCTGGACACCTTCCAGCATGTCCATATCCCTCTTGTAATAGAGGCTCCAGAACTGGATGCAGTGCTCCAGGTGTGGTCTCACCAGAGCTGAGCAGAGGGGGAGAATCCCCTCCCTGGCCCTGCTGGCCACACTTCTCTTGCTGCAGCCCAGGCTCTGCTTGGCTCTCTGGGCTGCAAGTGCTCACTGCTGGCTCCTGTTGAGCTTCTCCTCCACCAGCACCCCCAAGTCCCTCTCCTCAGGGCTGCTCTCCAGCCAGTCCTTGCCCAGCCTGGATTTGTACTTGGGATTGCCTCAACCCAGCTGCAGGACCTTGCCCTTGGTCTTGTTGAACCTCATGAGGTTGGCTTGTGTCCACCTCTCCAGCCTGTCCAGGTTCCTCTGGATGGATCCCTTCCCTCCAGCCTGTCTGCTGCACCACACAGCTTGGTGTCAGCAGCAAACCTGCTGAGGGTGCACTCAATGCCTCTGTCCATGGCACCAACAAAGATGTTGAACAAGCCTGGTCCCAGGACTGATCCCTGAGGGACTCCACTTGTCCCTGGCCTCCACTGGGACATGGAGCCATTGACAGCCACTCTCTGGGTGCAGCCATCAAGCCAGTTCTTTAACCACTGAATGTTCCACCCATCAAACCCATGTGTCACCAGTTTGGAGCCCAGGCTGTGGTGTGGGACAGTGTGGAAGGCTTTGCTCAGGTCCAGGTCAATGACATCAGTTGCTCTCCCCTCATCTATTAATGTTGTGATCTATTCATAGAAGGCCACCAGGTTTGTCAGGCAGGACTTGCCCTTGGTAAACCCATGCTGACTGTACCCAATCTCCTCTTCACTATTCTTCTGTCTCAGTAGTGCCTCCAGGAGAATCTGCTCCATGATCTTACCAGGCACAGAGGTGAGACTGCCTGGCCTGGAGTTCCCTGGTTCTTCCTTCTTCCCCTTTTTGAAAATGGGAGTAATATTTCCCCTTTTCCAGTCAGTGGGGACTTCCCCAGACTGCCAGGACTTTTGGAATATAATAGAGAGGGGTTTAGCAACCTCCTCCCCAGCTCCCCCAGTACCTGTGGGTGTATCCCGTCGGGTCCCATGGACTTGAATGTTTTCAGGTTCTTCAGGTGCTCGTGAACTGATCTTCACTTACCATGGGCAGTTCTTCCTCCCAGTCCCTGCCATTATCTTCCATGAGTCCAGGAGTGTGGCTGGAGGCCTTTGCAGTGAAGACTGAGGTAAAGAAGTCATTGAGAACCTCAGCCTTTTCTAGGTCACTTGTGATCATTTCACCTGTTTCCTTTCTGAGGGATCCTCCACCTTCCCTGGTCTTCTTTTTACCATTAATATACTGTAGAAATTCTTAGTGCTCCCTTTGAGCTCCCTGGCTAGATTCAATTCAAACTGTGCTTTGGCTTTCCTAACCAGGTCTCTTGCTGCTCAGGCAGCTTCCTTATATCCCCCCATTCCAGTTGTCCTTTCCTCCACTCCTTGTAGAGTTTCCTTTTAAGTGATAGTGTGTCCAGCAGCTCCTTGCTCATCCAGGCAGGCCTCCTAGCATTCTTCCCTGCTTTTCTCTTTGTTGGTATGCATTGCTCCTGGACACAGAGGAGGTGGTCCTTGAATACTGACCAGCTCTCCTGGGCCCTCTTCCTTCTAGGGCTTTGTCCCACGAAGTCAGGTCATTTTATGACAATCACTAGGGACAGGAATGCAGATCTCCAGAGTATGTGGCCCTTTTGTTGGGGTGAGACCATTTTTTCTCTTCCATAGTGTTCTTTTCCCATGCCCTTGTGGCCAGTAAGGCCAATGGGATCCTGGGGTGCATTCAGCAGAGTGTGGCCAGCAGATCAAGGGAGGTTCTCCTCCTCCTCTACTCTACCCTGCTGAGGTCCCACCTGGAATATTGCATCCAGTTCTGGACTCCCCAGTTCCAGAGAGAGTCCAAGGGAGGGCTCCAAGGATGCTGAAGGGCCTGGAGCACTGCCTGGGGAGGAGAGGCTGAGAGCTCTGGGGGTGTTTAGTCTGGAGAGGAGAAGGCTGAGAGGGATCTGATCAATGTCTATCAAGATCTGAGGGGTGGGGGTCAGGAAGGAAGGGACAGGGACAGCCTCTGCTCACTGTGCCCTGGGATAGGCCAAGGGGCAATGGATGGAAACTGCAGCACAGGAGGTTCCACCTCAACATGAGGAGGAACTTCTTGAGTGTGAGGGTCCCAGAGCCCTGGAACAGGCTGCCCAGAGAGGTTGTGGAGTCTCCTTCTCTGGAGCCTTTGCAGCCCTGTCTGGATGTGTTCCTGTGTGACCTGTGCTGGATTCTCTGGCCCTGCTCTGGCAAGGGATTGGACTGGAAGATCTCCAGAGGTCCCTTCCAACCCCTAACATCCTCTGATCTTTCATGCTGTGTTTCCTGGAAAACTATGTGCATCACTGCTGCCAGCAAGAACCACTTGGGCCATGAGTAGGAGAAAAAGGCAAAAATGTTTTGGTTTTATATAGGTTGGAGCCAACAAAACCTAGTTTCAAACATGTGTAAACAAGCAGGTGAAGCCTACTGAGAGAATAGTTGCAGTGTCACAGGAGACAGAGTTGGTGCCTGCGGAAATAAATGGAAACACTTTGGTGCTCTCAGAGATTCCAGACCAATAGAGAATATTTCCATCCCATGGTATGCTCCTGGGCAAGCATCAAGTACTTTTACCTGAAGAAATGGAAATATACTGCAGAGACACACAGGGGAATTGAGGCTCTTACTGCCTTGCTCCAAGGTTTGGTGGCCTCTTCTCTAAGATCTTGGTCAGGACTAAAAGGGACAAATTGAAGGGGCGAAGAGGGATCCCCCTCTGGGGTTAGGGAGCTGGTGTTGTGATGGTGAATGCAAGTTGATTTATTTCTGATTTCTTCTGCAGACTGATAAAAATGGGCTGCTCAGGTGCATCTTCTTCATGGTTTGCAGCAGGGGACCTTAGATGCTGTCACACCCAGTCAGGCAGATGTCCTGGCTGGGGTCTGTTCTGTGGTCATCAGCTAACACCTGGCACAGCAGTTGAAGATGAAATGGAAAACTGTATGTAGAGAAGAGAAGGCAACTGGTGAGAGGAGCAGAGAAAGCAAGCAGGCACCAGAGGAGAGCCACCTGTGCTGTTCGTTTTTGACACCTGCAGCCTGTCAGCTCATGCCTGAAAGCCAGGAGCTTCCTTGTCCTCCTCACCATCTTCTGTTGCAGAGCTTGGGTACAATGTGGTGCTTGTGGTGAGGGCTGCCAGCCAGCACCTTGGGCTTTGTAACCCTCCCCAGCTGCCAGGGCTTGGTGACCACTTCTGGAGCCAGCCAGCACCTTGGGCTTTGTAACCCTCCCCAGCTGCCAGGGCTTGGTGACCACTTCTGGGCTCCCTGCAGTTTCCTTCTGTACACCTAGCAGGTTTTATTGGTGTATGTGGCCAGATTCTTCTGTGGGCTGATGCCACTTGACTCAGATGAGTGGCACAAGGAACTGACTAAGATGAAGAGCATGGTTTTGAGAGCAGAGTTGGGTTTTTTTGTTCTTTAATGTGCTACTTGACCTTTTGGGTTTAATTCAAACTAGCTTTGCAATTTTTTTCCCCCGAGTTTTGTTTTGTTCTGTTCCTGCTTTTTACCTCTGCCTCATTTTCTGGTTCCTTCCTTCTTGGCTTATTTCCCTCCTGGAAAACCAGTGAGGAGAAGGAGCAGGAGAAGAACCCAAAGAGCTATAACCACACAGGGCTGAACAGCTTCTCTGCCAATCAGGCTGTGCTGGCAGAGCCCTGTGCCCAGCGGGGAACCCTTGGCATGCTCCCAGGTTATCTACCACAAGGGTCCTGAGCTGAGGGCAAGTGCTGCCTGTGGCAGAGGGGAGAGCTCGATCCAGGCTGCCACTGCCAGGAGACAGGCAAAGGAACTGGAGGATGAGCCTCCTAGCAAGGGCATGGATTTGGGAAAGAAACTGTGAAATAGTAACAGTCTGCTGCCAGCTGGGTTTGGATGAGTCTTAGCATGGTCCTGGCATGGCTAAGAACAGAACCAGGGGGTGATGAGCCTTTTGTGAGGGGAAGATGATGAATTTTGGGTATGGATGGAAATCTGTTGCTGTGCAAAAAATTGCATAAGCTGTTCTCCATGGGTTGCATCTGCTAAAAGTGACCTCTTCAAGGTGCTGCATTTCATGTCCCCCAGGTGACACCTAGCTGGAGTTGCCTGACTGGCCAGCAGGGTCAATCACCTGGCCTGTGATTAGTGTAAATGATATGACAGGGAGGTGAAAGAGTTTTGACTTGATATGAAACAGCAAGGGGGAAAGGAGCCTCATCTGGCACGTTCCATTCCCAGACCCTGTTTAGAAGTCTTCTCAGCCTAAATTTACTTGTGGTTGGTTTATTCTTAAGACAATTCTGTCTTGCAGCAGTAGGGATTGGGGGTCTTGCACTTGCTCCTGAAGTCTGCCATGCATTCAGAGACTAAGTCTGGGCTGCAGCTGTGGATGCTCTGGCCTAAAATGGCAGACATGGACACCCTGGTGCACTGCTGAGCTGTCTCCATGGGACAACACAAAGGATACTCTAGGGATGAATTTGCCCTTGGCTTGAAGTTGTAACACCTCTGGTGTGCTGCTGTAGCTGTTACCTCCTCAAAGCTGATGTGTCTGACTAATGTGTCCTCACTGAACCTCTCTTCCTAGAGAAACTGAGTGCACCCTAGGCAAGTTTGCAGGTGACACTGAGTTGTGTCGCCAGGTTGACACTGTATAGGGAAAGGATCCATCCAGAAGGGCCTGGACAGGTGTGCCTAAGCCAACTTCATGAAGTTCAACAAGGACAAGTGCAAGGTCCTGCACCCGGGGCAGGGCAATCCCAAGCACAAATCCAGGCTGGGCAAGGAGTGGCTCAAGAGGAGTCTTGAAGAGAAGGCCTTGGGGGTGTCAGGTGGTGACAAACTGCCCAGGAGCCAGCAATGGTCCCTGGCAGCCCAGAGCCAGCTGTGTGCTGAGCTGCATCCAGAGCAGGGAGAGCAGCAGCACAGGGAGGGGATTCTGCCCCTCTGCTCTGCTCTGCTCAGACCCCACCTGCAGCACTGCCTCCAGTTCTGGGGTCCCCAGCAGAAGAAGGACCTGGAGCTGCTGGAGAGGCTCCAGAGGAGGTCACCAAGATGATCAGAGGGCTGGAGACCCTCCGCTATGGGGACAGGCTGAGAGAGTTGGGGCTGTTCATGCTGGAGAAGAGAAGGCTCCAAGGAGACCTTAGAGCAGCCTTCCAGTACCTGAAGGGGTTGCAGGAGAGCTGGGCAGGGACTTTTGACAAGGGCTGTGAGTGCCACAAGGGACAATGGCTTTGAGCTGGGAGAGGGGAGATTGAGACTGGAAATGAGGAAGAAATTCTTTCCAGTGAGGGTGGGGAGACACTGGAACAGGTTGCCCCAGGAGGTTGTGGCTGCCCCCTCCCTGGAGGTGTTCAAGGCCTTGAGCAAGCTGCTCTACTGGAAGGTGTCCGTGCTCAAGGCAGGGAGCTCTGAAGAGACTGATCTTTAAGGTCCCTTCCAACCCAACCCACTCTATGAATCTATGAAATACAACCAACTCCCAGGGCTGTAAGCTGGGCAACCTCTCATCAAAGCTGTCATGTTCCATTGTGCTTCCCAAGATCACAGCTGGGTTGGGTACATGCAGCCCACTGTGTCATGGTTCCTTGTTTTCCCCTCTTCCTCCAGTGCCATCAGTAGCAAAGCCTGGCACGCTCCACTCCATACCAGTGTGACAACACCGATGTGACACGAGGGCTGCCATAGCCCAGAGTGTGCCACAGAGTGTCAGCTGGGGACAGGCAGCCTCTGCTGTGTTTCCTCCTTCCCTCCACTGCCTTGGTGGGAAGAGGTTGTTGGAAGCATCATTCCTTTTTAGACTAAACACTGAGCGTCCTTCAAATTGTATCTTAATAAAACCAGAGAACATCTTGGATCGGCTTTGATTTAGATGTGCTGCAGCTTAAATGTGTCCTAATTATAGTGCTCATCACTTAACATTAATTTAATGAACATCCTCATTTGCACGGACAGGCTTGGCAAATAGGAATTAATGCCATTAAACCCCACAAGGCTCCCAGAGGAAGGAATTCAGCAGCTCTCTGAAGAAGATGTAACATCACTGATAAGGAGGCAAAGCACACCAGCAGCAGCCCTGCAGCTCAGGAGTGGCCTGGCAGCCCTTAGCCAATGCACTGTGGGCAGGATTGGCGCTGTGCAGCAGGTGGCTGTTACCTTCCAGGGGTCTGCCCATGGGCATCAGCCTTGCTGAAACACAGCTGGTCTGGGGGCACTTCCAGCCTGGGGTTTCAGGCTTGCAAGTGGACCCTTGGCTTTCCTCTGAGTGCTGTGTTCAGCTCTGGGCCCAGCACTTCAAGAAGGACACTGAGGGGCTGGAGCATATCCAGAGAAGGGCAATGAGGCTGGGGAAGGGCCTGGAGCCCCTGGGCTAGAGGAGGGGCTGAGGGAGCTGGGGGTGTTGAGGCTGGAGAAGAGGAGGCTGAGGGAGACCTCATTGCTCTCTGCAGCTCCCTGAAGGGAGGTTGGAGTGAGGAGGGGACAGCCTCTGCTCCTTAGTGGCAAGGGACAGGAGCAGAGGCAATGGTTCCAAGCTGCCCCAGGGGAGGTTCAAGCTGGATGCTAGGAAACATTTCTGCACTGGAAGGGCTCTCAGACACTGGAATGTTCTGTCCAGGCCAAGTGCTGGAGTCCCCATCCCTGGATGTGTTCAAGCAGCTGTGGAGCTGTGCTCAGGGACATGGTTTAGTGCTGAGCCTGCAGTGCTGGGTGGAGGGTTGGACTGGCTGAGCCTGGAGGTCTCTTCCAACCAGACATAATCTGTGATTGTGTGATCAAGACCAGACCTTATCTAATCAGCTCTAGAAATGACCACAGTGGTTCATCAAGGACCAACATAAGGACTGTTTTCTGGAGAAGTGTTGGTGGTGCACAGCTCAGCTTTCATGGCTGAACTGCATGAGCTGTCAGATGATCTCCACAGGCAGTCTCGGGGTAGGTGAGTGGTCCACTCCCTCCTCACAAACCTTTGTCATCCTGAGCTGTGTTTCAGTGCAGTTGTAGGAGTTCAGGAGATGGCAATTAGTGCTCTTTGCAAACCAAAGAGACCTAAGGGTACATAAGGTCAACAGAGGGGTAGTGTAGATCTATATGGACCTTCTTATGATGGGGACACCATCGTGGCCTGTCCCTGGATGGGTCACAGTGAGCAGTTTGATGTTTGTCAATCTTGGGCTCTTCCTCTCACAAATGGTAGCCTCTGAGCAGATAAAACCTCTGGTAATTCTCTGGTGGGGTTCATGAAGTCTGTGTAGGGGCGAGGCTGTGGTTCCATGCAGATCTTCCCTGTGTCTGTCTCTGTTAGTTTATCCATGGATCTGTGTCTCCAGTGGGGAACAGAGACACAAGTGGGATCTCAGGGAAGATCCAAGAGGATCCAAGTTTATTGAGTTTTATTCTGGTAATCAAAGTGCCTTCAGGTGAAAAAATAAACAAACCACAAACCCCACAAAAGTTCTAACTTAATCAGAAGCTAAACTGGAGGGAAAAGTTGGTTTGAATATTCCTGTGCCAGCAGGTAACATCAGGAGGAGTGTGGGCATCAGGGCAAGAGAGGGGATTCTGCCCCTTGGCTCTGCTCTGCTCAGACCTCACCTCCAATCCTGCCTCCAGTTCTGGAGTGAGTCCAGAGGAGGCCACAAGGATGATCCCAGGGCTGGAGCAGCTCTGCTGTGAGCACAGGCTGAGGGAGCTGGGGGTGTTCAGCCTGGAGAGGAGAAGACTCCAGGGGGACCTCAGAGCTGCCTGCCAGCACCTGAAGGGATCCTGCAGGAAGGCTGCAGAGAGACTTTTGCTGAGGGTGTCTGGACACAGGGGAATGGTTTGAAGCTGAGGCAGAGCAGGGTTAGAGTGGAGCTGAGGAAGAAGTTCTTCAGTGTGAGGGTGGTGAGACTCTGGCACAGGCTGCCCAGGGAGACTGTGGCTGCCTCCTCCCTGGGGGTGTTCAAGGCAGGGCTGGATGAGACCTTGAGCAGCTGAGTCTAGTTGAGAGGTGTCCCTGCCTCTCCTTAGGGATCTCTAAGGTCCCTTCCAACCCAAGCCATTCCATGATTCAATGGTATAACTTCCTCTGAAACCCAAGGAAAAGGAATTTGACATGGAATAAAACATCCAGGCATCAAACAGGGGGGAGATCTGCATGGGTCTGAAAAACAGCCTGAGGACTCCTGCCCTGCTTTTGCCTTGCCTCAGTCTGCTGCAGCTTTGGCCCCTTTGTTAGTGCAGTTTCCATGTGCAGGTTTATTTCAGTTTTCCTGTTCAGGTTTTATTTCAGTTTTCATGTTCAAGTTTTATTTCAGTTTTCCTATTCAGGTTTTATTTCAGTTTCCATGTTTAGGTTTTATTTCAGTTTCCATGTTTAGGTTTTATTTCAGTTTCCATGTTTAGATTTTATTTCAGTTTTCATGTTTAGGTTTTATTTCAGTTTTCATGTTTAGGTTTTAATCCAGTTTTCATGTTTAGGTTTTAATCCAGTTTTCATGTTTAGGTTTTATTTCAGTGTCCATATTTAGGTTTCTTTCTATTAATAAGATCTAAGCAGATGCTCATTCAGCTCCCACATGCATAGGAGAGGATGGACTCTAGGAGCAAGTTTTGGCTCAGATGCTCCCAGTTTTGGTGTGAGTTTACATTTTGCAAGGCATTTTACCTTAACACCTTCCTGGTGCTGGGGGAAATGTTTCTGTGGTGCCATGCTGCTGGCATCAGCTCTGAAAAGACAGAGCACAGGAGGAGCTCAGCTGAGGTTCTTCACGTGAATCTTTGTGTACATTACTGGCTCAGCAAAGGTGCAGTGAGGATACTTCTCAGTTTATTTATGTTAATATTTTGTTTTCTGTATGGGCTTCCTGCCTCCTCGGTGCTGTTTTCCTTGTGTGCATTTACATGTATGGCTTAAAGCAAGAGTGAGAGCGAGATGCCAGCGCTGCCTGTCGCATGACCTATTTACTGCTGCTTCAGCAAAGCACAGCTCTGCCTCTCTGCCTCTCAGCTTCTCATGGGGTGCAGAACCAAGGAACTGCTCAGGTGTTCCGTGGCAGTGGATGGCAGCCAAGGTTGTGACTCCTGTCCTTGCTGCACGTTCCTAATGTCAAAGGCAGTGGCACTGAAGCAATCAGCTGGATGCGAGCTGAGCTGGGGCTGAAGGGTCAGCGCAGGCTGCAGAGTGCAATGGTTGGTTGGCAGCATACCTAAGCACTGCCCAGCACTGTGTCCTTGGTGGATTTCTTGCCTTTTTTGAGGGAAAGCAGTAATTAGTGACCTGTAGCATGCTGAAGTGAGCACAGAGACACTTGAGACAAGACACGGAGCTTTTCACGCCACCGGTGGTAAAAAGGTTGTTGTTTCAATAGGACATCCACAGCATTCATCTTACTGCCTGCAATTTACTGAACAGCCATCACTAAAAGTTGTTTTTTTCTGATGAAATACTGGAGATTTGGGCTACTATTGGGTGAGGGAATCAGTTAGCCTTTAGAAATTGTGCCTCCAAAAGTAGAAGCTTTTAGGACCCTCTGGAGTGGCTACAGTTCAGGCTGAGGTGAACATAAAGCTCCCCAGCAGCCTTTCTGGGTTGGCCAGTTGGATACCACAGTGAGCAGCCAGTAGCACGAGGCTTGGTTCATGAACAACTCATTCAATACCTGTATGAATAAGTGAGGAGGAGTTACTGGATTATCAGCATTTTTCAACAGCTGTGGGAATTTACCTTCAGAGAAGGCTGTGGAAGAGTAACCCAAGACACCCTGACACGCCCCAATGCACCCTTCAAACAGAGAGAGGCGAACTGTTTGCTCAAAGGATCTTTCCCTCCTCTCAGGCCATGTGTTGCCATCTGAGGCCTTGGAGATCAAAAGAACTTTAAAGTCATTGCAACACCTTGTTAAGAGTGGAACCACAGCAGCTTTCGAGTTCACAGAGGGAGAGAAAGCTCCTGGGAGACTGCGGGAACGGTTAGGGGAAGGACAGAGGAGTGTCAGTGTGGAGCGAGGCTGGTTTGGAGCAATCAGTACCTGCTTCAGGAGGTCATTTGGCCACTGCCTGCAGGTTGTTCCTGGTGGAAACAGCACTGCAGGTCTGAGCTCGCAGGAGGGCAGCTGGGCTGATTTTGGCTGGCAGGGCAGCACTGCCAAGAGCTGGGGCTGAGCGCGGTGCCGGGCTCTGTGCTAGCTCGGGTACCTCAAGTGGTGCAGCTGCACAAGTGCCAGGTGCAGTCCTACCAAGAGATAAGCAGGCTGCTGTGTTGTAGCAGGTGAGCCAGCTGCCTGGTGCCCTCTAAACAGACCCCAGAGAGTCGTTGGATGCCAGCCTGTGCAGAGGAGCAAGAGGGGAAGCTTTTGTCTTGGGATCTGGTGTTCACCAAGGAGGTCAGGGCAACCTCCATGCACCTTCACCTAGTCACTGCACTATGAAGATACTCTGCAGGGCATGAAGTCTATGTGTGTACATGGTGATGGCACAAATTCCACTGCCAGGTGTAAGGGAATGTCAGATTTAGGTTGTGCAAAATCTCTGGTTTACACCTCTTGGGGGTGGAGCAGGCTCAAACAGGACTCTAGAATCTGCTTTTGGGGAGTTTGCCTGATACTGAACACCTCAGGTAAAGGTTTGTGTCTCCTAAGCACAGTGGGGGTTAGATACAGAACCAGGCCAGTTGAATCCTTAGGGAAGCTGATGTGTGTAAAACCCTCTCTCAGCTCTTCCTGGAGGCTTTGTTGATAGCTGGCTGAGAGTGGTGGTGTTGGCTGGCTCCTGCAACACAGAGGGATTTGGCATGCAAAGGAAAGATAGCAAGGCCAGAAGGAAGGTGTGGACTACAAGCTGACTCGTGTCCAAGTCCCAGACAGCTGCAGCAATAGCAAAACACTCTTGAGTGCACCTGGAAAACACTTGGCAATAAAACTGACATGGGGATGTTGTTGACTTGGAATCTGGATAGCTGGTGGAGGGAGAACATGGTGTCACCATCCCAGTTGTGACACCAGCAAGTAGCTGACAGCTGTCACTGAATTATAGACACATGGAATGGTCTGGGTGGGAGGGAACCTTAAAGATCATCCAGTTCCACCTCCCACTAGCCCAGGTTGCTCAAGTCCTCATCCAGCCTGAACACCTCCAGGGAGGGGGCAGCCACAGCCTCCCTGGGCAACCTGTTCCAGTGTCTCCCCACCCTCACTGGAAAGAATTTCTTCCTGATCTCCAGTCTCAATCCCCCCTCTTGCAGATCAAAGCCATTGCCTGTCACCCTGTCACTCCCAGCCCTTGTCAACAGTCCCTCCCCAGCTCTCCTGGAGCCCCTTCAGGTACTGGAAGGCTGCTCTAAGGTCTCCCTGGAGCCTTCTCTTCTCCAGGCTGAACAACACCAGCTCTCCCAGCCTGTCCCCATAGGGGAAGCTCTCCACCCCTCTGATCAAAGCCCCTTTGCCTTGCTCCAAGCTCCCCAAAGGCAGACCCAGGTACTCAAGCACAGGCTTGGCAAGCACTCTCCCAGGAAGCACCACCACACTCCTTGGCTCCAGGAGCAGCAGGAAAGCAGGACGCAAAGAGAGGAGAGCCTCAGACAGGCAGCCAAGAACACAGCTGAGGAGTGCCAGGTGCAGGGTGTCTCCTGTCACGTTGCTGTCACGTGAATGGGACAGCTTGTGGGTAGTTGCTAAGCATTCCTTTGGGCAGGTGAATGTTCCTGCAGAGCAGGGTGCTGTTAGCAGCGGTGTGAATATCCCTGCTGAGAAACTGAGGGCAGGCTGGCACTGCTGGGCTCAGGCACCAACAGCTCTGTGTGGCTCTGCTTGTGCCTCAACCTCGTCCTGCTGTGGTTGGAATCACAGAATCACAGAAAAAACCCAGTTGGAAGAGACCTCCAAGCTCATCCAGTCCAACCCTCCACCCAGCACTGCAGGCTCAGCACCAAACCATGTCCCTAAGCACAGCTCCACAGCTGCTCGAACACCTCCAGGGATGGGGACTCCAGCACTGCCCTGGGCAGAACATTCCAATGTCTGAGAGCCCTTCCAGTGCAGAAATATTTCCTAGCATCCAGCCTGAGCCTCCCCTGGGGCAGCTTGGAACCATTGCCTCTGCTCCTGGCCCTTGCCACCAAGGAGCAGAGGCTGTCCCCTCCTCACCCCAACCTCCCTTCAGGGAGCTGCAGAGAGCAATGAGGTCTCCCTCAGCCTCCTCTTCTCCAGCCTCAACACCCCCAGCTCCCTCAGCCCCTCCTCTAGCCCAGGGGCTCCAGGCCCTTCTCCAGCCTCGTTGCCCTGCTCTGGACAGGCTCCAGCCCCTCAATGTCCTTCCTGGAGTGAGGGTCCAGAGCTGAACACAGCACTCGAGGTGTGGCCTCCCCAGTGCTGAGCACAGGGAGGTCAGCTGATGGCTCTCTGGAATTCAAACAGGTTCTGAACTTTCTACAAGGGTCAGAAAAAGAAGTCCTCTAATTTAGCATGTTCCAGGCACCCCCCCCCCCCCAAATGATTATCTCTTTTGGATCCAAGAAGAATAAGCCTGATGTCAGGAGGCTTAGATTTTCTCTTTGGAGGATGTCAGGAAACCATGCAGGACTCCACAGACAGCAAGGGTTGGAAAACCACTTCTGAATAACTACATTAGCTAAGCATGATCATGAAAGAGATAGAGGTGGTGCTGTGTAAGCTCCCTGGGGCTCCAGCCCTCTTCCTGGGTGCTGAGTGTGTGCAGAGGGTGGTTCTCTGCCTGACCTGAGCTGGGTGATCTGTCTGGGGTTTGTGTGGTTTTGAGAAAGGAAAACGTAATCAGACTTGTGTTTGATTGGTATCCAGCACTTGGGTCACCTGATAGGAAATCAGGTAATGGGAGCTGGTTCTGTGGCACTCAGGCATTCCCCTCTGTTGGAGGCATTCCAAACGGAGCAATTTGGGCAGTTTTTGGATCCTTTGTGCCCCTGGAGCAGCCCAGAAAGGCTAGAAGAGCATCCAGAGTCCAGCTCATAGTTGAAATACAGCTGCACAATTGAAGGAAAGAAGAATGCAGCCAAACCTGTGCTGCTTCGTAAAGAACTTGGGGCTGCAGAGCCTGAGAGGGGTTAGGAGTAAGGCTGAGGCATGGAGAGTGCTGGCTGGCTGAGCTCACAACCTCTCCATGTCAATGGGACCAGAGATTCAGTAACCAGAGATTCAGCTGCCTCACACAGTTTGTTCCCATGGCTGGATTCAATGATCTCCAGAGGTCCCTTCCGAGCTCCAAGGGATTCTTCTGCTTGACTCTGCTGTGCTGAGACCTCACCTCCAATCCTGCTTCCAGTTCTGGTGTCCCCAGCAGAATAACACAGAGCTGCTGGAGAGAGTCCAGAGGAGGTCACAAAGATGCTCCAAGGGCTGGAGCAGCTCTGCTGTGAGCACAGGCTGAGGGAGCTGGGGGTGTGCAGCCTGGAGAGGAGAAGACTCCAGGGGGACCTCAGAGCTGCCTGCCAGCACCTGAAGGGATCCTGCAGGAAGGCTGCAGAGAGACTTTTGCTGAGGGTGTCTGGAGACAGGCCAAGGGGAATGGTTTGAAGCTGAGGCAGAGCAGGGTTAGAGTGGAGCTGAGGAAGAAGTTCTTCAGTGTGAGGGTGGTGAGACTCTGGCACAGGCTGCCCAGGGAGGCTGTGGATGCCTCCTCCCTGGGGGTGCTCAAGGCCAGGCTGGATGAGGCTTTGAGCAGCTGAGTCTAGCTGAGAGGTGTCCCTGCCCATGGCAGGAGGGGAGGATTGGAGCAAATGATCTCTGGGGTCCCTTCCAGCCTGAGCCATTTTGTGATTGTATGACTCTATGACTTTCTATCAACTTATAATAACCTTCCTTTTGGTGTTTTAAACACAGATAGAGGCTGGAAGTGGGGTTCTTGCATCTAAGCCACTGGAGCAGTTGAACATTTTATGCCTATGAGTATCAGCAATGCAACCATGTGAAAATAGTAACCCTGCAGTGTGGCCTGGACTTTGGTTTCCCCTGTGATGTGCTGAGATGAGAGAAGTGGGTGGACCACTAGATGGATAAAGAACTGGCTTGATGGCTGCACCCAGAGAGTGGCTGTCAATGGCTCCATGTCCCAGTGGAGGCCAGGGACAAGTGGAGTCCCTCAGGGCTCAGTGCTGGGACCAGGCTTGTTCAACATTTTTGTTGGTGCCATGGACAGAGGCATTGAGTGCACCCTCAGCAGGTTTGCTGCTGACACCAAGCTGTGTGGTGCAGCAGACAGGCTGGAGGGAAGGGATCCATCCAGAGGGACCTGGACAGGCTGCAGAGCTGGGCACAAGCCAACCTCAGGAGGTTCAACAAGACCAAGGGCAAGGTCCTGCAGCTGGGTCGAGGCAATCCCAAGCACAAATCCAGGCTGGGCAGGGACTGGCTGGAGAGCAGCCCTGAGGAGAGGGACTTGGGGGTGCTGGTGGAGGAGAAGCTCAACAGGAGCCAGCAGTGAGCACTTGCAGCCCAGAGAGCCAAGCAGAGCCTGGGCTGCAGCAAGAGAAGTGTGGCCAGCAGGGCCAGGGAGGGGATTCTCCCCCTCTGCTCCACTCTGCTCAGACCACACCTGGTCCAGTCGAGCCTCTATTACAAGAGGGATCTGGAGGTGCTGGAAGGTGTCCAGAGAAGGGCCATGAGGATGAGCAGAGGCTGGAGCTGCTCTGCTATGGAGACAGACTGAGAGAGTTGGGGTTGTTCAGTCTGGAGAAGAGAAGGCTCCGAGGAGACCTTCTTGTGGCCTTCCAGTATCTGAAGGGGGCTCCAAGAAAGCTGGGGAGGGACTTTTTAGGATCTCAGGCAGTGATAGGACTGGGGTGAATGGAACAAAGCTGGAAGTGGGGAGATTCAGGCTGGACATGAGGAAGAAGTTCTTCCCCATGAGAGTGGTGAGAGCCTGGAATGGGTTGTGCAGGGAGGTGGTTGAGGCCCCATCCCTGGAGGTGTTTGCAGGCCAGGCTGGATGTGGCTGTGAGCAACCTGCTGTAGTGTGAGGTGTCCCTGCCCATGGCAGGGGGGTTGGAACTGGCTGATCCTTGTGGTCCCTTCCAACCCTGACTGATTCTAGGATTCTAAGTGGCTGCGGACTGCAGGGATTGGCTGGGGTGGAGAGCCTTCAGAATCCAGGATGCCTTCCTGCACACAGGAACAGCAGCTGAGCACAGGTTGGCATTCAGAGTGCTCTGTGTAATGGAGACAGAGCTATTAGACCTCAGGGAAACACATCCTATAATAATAATAGCACTGCTTGCTAAGTGGATTTGTTTCTGGTGTTTTTAAACTTGTTTTGTGACTCAGGCTGGAAGAATCTGGATGTTGCTGATTGCATCAAATCTGTGATTGAATGCAATTGAAGTTCTCAGTGCCTGCTTGCTTTTAGTTTGGCTTTCCTTGCAGTCTGGGTTACACCTTCTGAGCAATGTTCAGTCTGTGCTGTCAGACCTCTCTGTCAGTTCTGCTCTCCAGAGACCTTGCTGTGAGTTGCCACTTCCTGCCAGGGCAGCGAGGCCCTGTCCCAAGCTGTCAATCATTTCATAGATTCACAGGATGATTTGGGTTGGAAGGGACCCTAAGGATCATCCAGCTCCAACCCCCTGCCATGGGCAGGGACACCTCCCACCAGCCCAGGTTGCTCAAGGCCTCATCCAGCCTGGCCTTGAACACCTCCATGGAGGAGGCATCCACAGACTCCCTGGGCAACCTGTTCCAGTGTCTCCCCACTCTCACTGGAAATAATTGCCTCCTAATCTCCAGTCTCAGTCTCCCCTCTTCCAGCTTCAATCCATTCCCTCTCCTTCTATCACTACAAGTCCCTCCCCAGCATTTCACATCCCTGAGGTCTGAGATGTGTGTTGAGCCTGTTGCAGAGCTGTGGTGAACATGGGGTGGGCTGTACACTGGAATGTCTGTGTGCTGCAGAGGGAGGGTCCTCACAGCAGGAAGAGGGCAGCTCCTTATCTCTTCAAGGAGGTCCCAAGCACCTGCACTGGCCAGGATCATCCCTCAAGTCCCTCAGGTGTTTTCAGCTGACAGAATGATTCTCCAGCCAGCCTGGTTGGATGTAACGTTTGTTTTTCAGGGAGGTCCTGATTTCACTCACTTTTACAAATAGCTTTATAGAGGTCAAGTATTTCATGCTTTCTCCCAAGGGCTTCTTCCCTGCTGCATGCCACAGCTACAAACAAGTCTGAAAACAAAATGGCCAAGTGTGGCTCAGTTAAGCAAAGAGCAGAGTTTGTCCAAGACAGCAGAACTCCTATGGCTGGCTGCAGAGCAGGGATGAGGAAGCAGGGAGCAGCTCCTTGCTGTAATGCAATCCTGCTGGCTTTTCTCAGCCAGGTTCTACCAAACACCTCTGCTCCAGTCCTCTCTCCAGAAGGAAAGGGGCACCTACTCCATAAGCCAGCCATGAAAGAGTGGGCAATGTCCCCATGCCCCTAAGAATTCCCAACTAATTAATGAGCTGGATATGATGATGCCTCTGTGCCCCTCAGACAGTGTGGTGCTCTCCCTGGGTGCTGGAAGGGGTGGTGGGATCAGGCTTCTCACATCAAAGAAGCAAATTCTACTGCTGAGACTGGCCCTCAGGAACACCCCCCTGGAATCAAGAGAGAAAGTCTGGAGGAAGGAAGACTCCCCCTTGGTTGAGGAGGACTTGGTTAGAGAACATCTAGACAAGCTGGACACCCCCAAATCTAGTGGGACACATCCATGAGTGCTGAAGGAGCTGATGTTGATGCTAAGCCACTCTCCACTTTTGAAAGGTCCTGGAGAACAGGAGAGGCACTTGAGGCTGGAGGAAAGCCAATGTCACTCCAGCCTGCAAAATGGGCAAGGAGGACCACCTCCACCCCTGGAAAAGTGATGGAGCAGCTTGTTCTGGGCATCATCTCAAAGCATGTGGAGGAAAAGGAGGGTATCAGGAGCAGTCAGCATGGATGCACCAAGGGGAAATCCTACCTGACCAACCTGACAGCCTTCCCTGATGGTGTGACTGAATGGATAGGTGAGGGGAGAGCAGTGGCTGTTGTCTACCTCAGCTTCAGCAAAGCTTCTGACACTGTCTCCCACAACATCCTCACTGATAAGCTGGAGGAGGCTAAATCTTCCTGTTCCAAATGCCTGGTGAGTTTGCTCTGAGCAAGCCTCAGAGCTGAGCCCAGAACTGCAGAAACCCAAATGGAAATTGTAGCTAAAAAATAACCTGGAATGTGTGGAGCTGTGAAGCCCAGGAAAGGACAATGGCAGCAGGAAACGTTTATTGGTAAATTCCCACAGATTCCCAGCATGGTGGGGTTGGAAGGGACCTCTGGAGGTCACCCAGGCTGGGTCACCCACACCAGCAGAGTCATCCACAGCAGTTTGCTCAGGATCACAATGGCCAGGAGAGTTTGGATCCAGAGAAGGAGACTCCACAACCTCTCTGGGCAGCCTGCTTCAGGCCTCCAGCACCCTCACACCAAAGGAGTTTGTCCTCTTGTTCAGATGGTACCTCCTGGGTTCCAGTTTGTGCCCAGTGTCCCTTGTCCTGTCCCTGGGCACCACTGAGCAGAGTCTGGCCCCAGCCTCTTGCCCCCCACAGGTCCTTTAGCTCTTGCTGAGCATTGCTCAGATCCCCTCTGGGGCTGCTCTTCTCCAGGCTCTCAGCCCCAGGGCTCTCAGCCTTTGCTCCTCACAGAGATGTTCCAGGCCCCTCAGCATCTTCATAGCCTCCACTGTATTTTCTCCAGTAGTTCCCTGTCCCTCTTGAACTGGGGAGCCCAGAACTGGCCACAGTACTCCAGCTGTTCCCTCACTAGAGCAGAGGAGAGGGGAGAGAAATTCCCTCACTCTGCTGGTCACTCTCTTCTGAATGCCCTCCAGGAGACCATTGGCCTCCTTGGCCACAGCAGCATGCTGCTGGTCATCTGTCCTTTGGGCCCCAGTTCAACCAGTCCCATGTACTGGAGGCTCACACATGTGCCCAAGGCAGCACATGGGTTTTCCCCTGCCATTGCTTGCTCTTGGTTCTTCTGCTGAGGTGACACTGATGTGTGTGTCCCTTCTGTTCTCCCACCTGACATTTGATCTCACTGCTTGGCTTTAACCACACCTGACAGCAGGCTGGAGGTCTGTATGGTCTGCAGACATAGATGGCTGATGAGCTGAGACAGATCCTTCTGCTTAAGAAAAGGCTTGGCTGTTTGCTCCTTAGGCATGGGAGAGCAGCCAGGGAGGAGTTCCCTTCTAACAGCCACCAGGAAGGCAGCACACAGGGTGAAATGCAGGGAGCAGCTCATCTCACTGCACTTGGACCAGCTGCTTCCCTTTTGAGACAGGCTGTTCCCAAAGGCCTGCAGGGGCAGGACCAGGGGCAATGGCTTCTAACTAGAGCAGATGAGATTGGATGTCAGGAACAAGTTCTGCCCCATGAGGGTGGTGGAACACTGGAACAGGTTTCCCAGGGAGGTGGCTGAGGCCCCATCCCTGGAGGTATTCAAGGTGAGGCTGGACAGGGCTCTGGGCAACCTGATCTAGTGGGGGATGTCCCTGGTGACTGCAGGGGGGTTGGACTGGATGAGCTTGGTCCTTTCCAACCCAAACCATTCTATGATTCTCTGTTTCCCTTTGTCTTTTCTGACCTCCTTCTCGTTCCTGCAGTGCTGGCACCTGCATTTCTGGCTGCTGTGATGCAGACACAGGGAGCTGCTGTCCCTTTATGCTGCCCTGGCATCAGTGTGATGAGGGAATCCCTGCTGCTGGTGAGCCCTGCTCTGCCTTCAGGCCCCACAGGGTTTTTCAGGTGGTGGAGGCTGCTGAACTGGGATCTTCCTTGCCAAGGACAGCTCCTTGTTAAGCAGGAGCATTGTTGTGCCCTGCATGGTAACTGACACGTCAAGAAATGACAGCAGTTGTTAAGGGGCAGGGATGAGCTCAGGTTAATTATTAATTATGACCTTCATTGCCTATAAAAATGCTGTGAATACCCCTTCTGCACTCTGACAGCTGCCCCACCCCCAGCTTTGATGCTTTGTCACCTGCTGGGGTAGAGAGGCTGCTTGCTGAGCATCCCTGAGCAGCCAGCCCTCAGCACCCCTGCTGCCTGTCCCCTGCCAGACCGTGAACATAATGGAAAAATGGAAAAGGCATCCAGCAGCAAGATCTTTGCTCTGCTGCCTTATACACCATTTACAGTCTGAGGGAGAGGGAGAGGGAGAGAGGAAGGGGAAGGGAAGGGAAGGGGAAGGGAAGGGGAAGGGAAAGGGAAGGGAAGGGGAAGGGAAGGGGAAAAGAAGGGAAGAAAAGGGAAGGGAAGGGAAGGGAAGGGAAGGGAAGGGAAGGGAAGGGAAGGGAAGGGAAGGGAAGGGAAGGGAAGGGAAGGGAAGGGAAGGGAAGGGAGGGGAAGGGAGGGGAAGGGAAGGGAAGGGAGAAGGGGGAAGAGTGTGAAATTGATCAGCACTTCCCAAGACTCAATTCAATGCTAATGTTTCCAGGGAATGAAAGTTGTTTGGATTTGGGCTGGTTGGAGGAGAGAAAGAGAATCAGATACGTGGCTGTGTGCAGTAGAGTTGCAGTGCCATTTCTTTACCCCAGTGCTGCATTTCCCATGGCTTTCAGCACACTTCTGGTGTCAGGGTAAAGGTTAACAACAGATTCCAGGGACGTACCTGGAGTATAGCAACTGCAGCAGGGAGTTATTTGCTAGTTCCAAATTCTAAACCCTGTGTCTGAGTCTGGACGTGGCAGGCACTGCTGTACTTTGTGGTGAGCACTGAAGAACTGTGCTCTGGGCTGGCCTGCTGGGAACCTGAGCAAACCCCTCCAGCCCTGCCCAGGACAATTCCTCATCTGCAAAAAGCTGTCACAGTTGTGGTGACCTTCTTGGCAGACAAAGTGTCTAGAGCAGGGAGAGGTGGGCCCTTCCCCTTCCTCTGTGAGGTCAGAGTGGGCCAAAGAGCGAAGGGTGCAGCATCCTCTGTCCTGGGCAGCCACCACCATTGCCATCCATGCTGGCTTGCAGCCTCTCTCAGAGGCCCATGGCTGTGCTGCCTTCGGAGGGTGCTCCTCAGGAGCAGATAAAGTCATAGAATCATAGAATGGTTTGGGTTGGAAGGGACTTCTAAAAGTCATCCACTCCAACCCCTCTGCACTCAGCAGGGACATCCTCCACTAGATCAGGTTGCCCAGAACCCTCTCCAGCCTCACCTTGAATATCTCCAGGCATGGGGCCTTAACCACCTCCCTGGGCAACCTCTTCCAGTGTTCCACCACCCTCATGGGGCAGAACTTGTTCCTCACATCCAATCTGAATGTATCCACTTCTAGTTTTGCTCCATTCCCCCTAGTCTTATCACTACCCAACACCCTAAAAAGTCCCTCCCCAGCTTTCTTGGAGCCCACTTCAGATACTGGAGGGCCACAAGAAGGTCTCCTGGGAGCCTTCTCCAGACTGAACAATCCCAACTCTCTCAGTCTGTCCTCACAGGAGAGGAGCTCCAGCTCTCTGCTCATCCTCATGGCCCTTCTCTGGACACACAATTCAAGGTCCTCACACACATTCATGCTATCACAGAACCACAGAATGTTAGAGGCTGGAAGGGACTTCCAGAGATCATCCAGTCCAACCCCACTGCCAGAGCAGGATCACCCAGGGGAGTCTGCACAGGACTCCGCAACCCCCCTGGGCAGCCTGCTCCAAGGCTCTGTCACCCTCACTGTAAAGAAATTTCTCCTCATGTTGAGGTGGAATCGTCTGTGTTCCAGTTTGTATCCATTGTTCCTTCTCTTGTTACTGTGCACCACCCAAAAGAGCCTGGCCACCTCCCCTTGACCCCCACCCCTCAGCTATTGATAGACATTGATCAGATCCCCTCTCAGCCTTCTCCACACTAAACAGCCCCAGGGCTCTCAGTCTCTCTCCATAGGGGAGATGCTCAAGTCCCCAAATCATCCTCATGGCTATAAGAGCAGTCCTGACCCATTCACCTGCTTCCTGCATGAAAAACCTGGTGGTGAGCTTTGGCAGAAGCCTGGAATGGGAACATCTCTCCCCTGTGCACACAGGAGTGGCAGAGGGAAGAGTCTGCAATAAAAACGCAGTGTGGAGCCTCTGAGTGCAAGTGCTTCTGTTGGTGCTAATGCTGGCTGAAGGCAGTGTGGGGTATGGCAGCTTGAGCAGCTGCAGTGTCAAAGGCTTTGCTTTTCATTAGTAGTAATTTTTTTTTCCCTTTAACAGTTTTGGTGACATTGAAATGCATCACTAATAATATTTCACTTTCATCTCATTATTAGATTAGTTTTACACTGCCTTAATCTGAGGTAGATCACTTAAAAACCATTTCAAAGTCAGCCATTAAGTTGTTTTCAGTTGTTGCACCCAGCTGTTCCTGGGTGCCCAAGGATTCATCTCTTATGCCATCCTTACTGCATCTGGGCAGAAAGGTGGCGTGGGGGTTCTGTAGATGAGCACCTCGGTAGAGCTGTGTCCTGGATGGTGCCACGGGGCCTGGATGGTGCCATGTGTCTGGCATCCTGGATCCTGTGACCAGCAGAACAGGGGAGGGGATTCCGCCCCTCTGCCCTGCTCTGCTCAGACCCCCCTGGTATGCTGCCCCCAGTTCCACAACAGAAGGAGGACATGGAACTGTTGGAGGGAGTCCAGAGGAGGCCACAAAGGTGATCAGAGGGCTGGAGAACCTCCCCTGTGGGGACAGGCTGGGAGAGTTGGGGCTGTTCAGCCTGGAGAAGAGAAGGCTCCAGGTAGACCTTAGAACAACCTTCCAGTACCTGAAGGGGCTCCAGGGGAGCTGGGGAGGGACTCAGCACTGGCTCCTGCTGAGGCTGGTGTCACGTTCTGGGTTTCTTTCACAGGTGCAGATGCTCTGCAGACCAGCCCAAGGCTAGGTCACTGCTGCACAGCTGCTGCCCCTCCCACAGCCAAACCTTGCTGGAGCAGGTCCAGAGAAGGGCAACAAAGCTGGGGAAGGATCTGGAGAACAGGGCTGGTGAGGAGCAGCTGAGGGACGTGGGGGTGTTCAGTCTGGAGAAGAGAAGGCTGAACGGAGACCTCATTGCTCTCTACAGCTCCCTGAGAGGAGGTTGCAGTGAGGTGGGGGTTGGTCTCTTCTCCCCAGTCTGAGAGGAAATGGCCTGAAATTGTGCCAGGGGAGGGTTAGGTTTGAAATTAGTAAAAATTTCTTTGCTGCAAGAGTGATCAGGGATTGGAACAGGCTTCCCAGGGAGGTGGTGGAGTCCCCATCCCTGGAGGTGTTCAAGAAACCTTTAGCCATGGCATATGGGGACAATGGCCATGGTGGTCTTAGGTTGACCATTGGATCTCAGAAGGCTTTTCCAGCTGAAACAATTCTATGACTCTCCAAACCAAATGCACCCAGCAAGAAATCCATGTTCCTCTTCTGGCAGGAATGTTCTTGAGGGGCTGTCTGTGTTTGTCTTTAACCATGGCATTCAGTTTTGTCTGCCTGCCTTTGTGTGGAAGCCCACAAACAGCTCTGCTGGTGGAAACAACTAGAGAGTTGGGTATTGTTCATGGGGAAAAGGGGCACAGAGTGGGACTGGTTCATGTGTTGGGTGAAGATAAGCTGTGGCATTTCAGTGAGGACATCTCCTGGACACTTTGTAGTTTTTCATGCAAGGATGGCAGCAGCAGCTTCTGCCTACAAGTGACTGCAAATGGCCAAGCCATGTTTGCAGGCTGTGTTGTAGTTGGAAGGGTTGGCTGCATCTTTTACAAGAGGGTTGGAGTTTGAGGTCAGTTTTGTTCCAGTGAAATCCTTGGACTTGCTCCCAGAACAAGAGCTCCCACCACACCGAGGCCTTCTGCCCCTGCAGTACCTTCTCATACCTCTTCCTGTAGCAATGTGTGCAGCACCCAAGGGTCTCATCTCCTTAGTATAGCTAAATATAGACTTTTCAAGCCCTTGTGGAGAGCCTAATCCATACCTTTACTAAGCTTAACAAACAGAATCCAGTGGTACAAGCAGCTGACACAGCCTTATGGCTAGAGGAATCCTCCCCATTCTCTTAGGCCTGCTCTAATCTGCCAGGCTTTGTTTAAATTTTCTGCTGCTTAATCTGCTGTTGGACTGCCTGTGCTTACTGCACTCTGAGGACTCGTTTGATGGGATGATTTTTCCTGTCTGCAGACTTACTCTTCAGTTTTCCATGCTGTCTGCCCAGGGAGGCCCAATCCATTTGTATTTTCTCAAGTTAAGTGTTTAATAACCTCGTCTTCTTCCCCCATCAGCCAAAGCTGCACGATTCCAAGATGCTGTCCTGTTTGCCAGCCTGCTCACAGGCTGAGCTCACCCAGAGGAGAGTTTCTCTGGCTGTGCTTGCAAAGCTGCCCTCACCCTGTACTCTTTGGTTTGAAGGGAGCTGGGTCTCATACCCACCCTGGCAGCAGCTGCAGCAGGATGAAAATACCCACCAAGCTTTGTGGCAGCAGCTTATTTTGACAAGACAGTGGTGGTCAAAGGGATTTGTTTCCGTCTCAGAGCTAGTTTGTCTTTCTCCAGCTCGGCTGCAGACTCAGGGTAGGGTTTGTGGATGCTCTGTCTGTGGTTTGCACTCATCATGTGTGCAGTTACAAATCACTGCATGCCTTGGATTCTGGAATGGTTTCCAGCCCAGCTTTGTAGCCAGGGAGGGTCATGCCCCTTGCGTGCACGTGTCTGTGTGTGTGCTGTGCTGCAGCCTGTGCCTGCACACCCCTGCACCTCCCAGAAAAGCCACCAAGGAACTCAGAGCTGCTTTGCTATGGCAGTGACTTGAAAGGCTTCAAAAACCCCCCTAGAGGTGGGCTTGCATGACCATGCATTATCCTTCCTCCATCCATGTGCCTTCCTGCCTGCCAGCAGCCAGGAGTTCAGGGCCTTGTGGAGCTGCTGGGGTGTCCCCCTGACCTGACTTTCCCTGCCATTTAACCTGGGTCTGGGTTTGGGCACTGTGCTGCTGTCCTAAAGAGCTTGAACACAGTGGGAGTGGTTTGAGAGGTTCTGTGAGCTGTCTGGCAGAACTGACCCACCCTGGTTCCTTGTCTGTGCCAGAGGAGCAAACGTCCTCTCCTCTGCTTCCTGGGGGTCAGAACCGGCAGCTGGCTCCTCAGAGTTCAGTGCACTAAGCACTGCCTTGTGCTGCCTGCAGGGCGAGGGGCTGAGTGCTGCTGTATGCATGGAGCTGGCATTGCCATCACCCCTGCCCAATCTCTTTCTCTTCTGTGGGAGAATAACAGCAGGCACCAGGACAGGTTAAAGGCTGCCCTGCTGGAGAGCAGCTCCGTGGAGAAAATCCTTGAAGTGCTGGTTGGCAGCAAGTTCTGCATGGGACAGCAATGTGCCCTTGTGGCCAAGAGAACCAATGGGATCCTGGAGTGCAGCAAGAAAAGTGTGGCCAGCAGGGCTGGGGAGGTTCTTCTCCCTCTCTAGCCTGCCCTGCTGAGACCACAGCTGCAATACTGTGTCCAGTTTTGTGCTCCCCAGTTCAAGAGAGACAGAGACCTGCTGGAGAAAGTCCAAGGGAGAGCCACAAGGATGCTTAGGGGACTTGAGCATCTGCCCTGTGAAGAGAGACTGAGAGCCCTGGGGTTGTTTAGTCTGGAGAAGAGAAGGCTGAGAGGGGATCTGATCAATGTCTGTCAATAGCTGAGGGGTGGGGGTCAAGTGGAGGAGTCCAGGCTCTTTTGGGTGGTGCACAGTAATAAGAGAAGGAACAGTGGATACAAACTGGGACATAGAAGGTTCCACCTCAACATGAGGAGAAACTTCTTTACAGGGAGGGTGACAGAGCCCTGGAGCAGGCTGCCCAGGGGGGTTGTGGAGTCTCCTTCTCTAGAGACTTTCCAAACCCACCTGGATGCATTCCTGTGCAGACTCCCCTGGGGGCTCCTGCTCTGGCAGGGGGGTTGGTCCTTTCCAGCCTCTAATACTCTGATACTGTGAACTGAAGAGCACTGAGAAGGCAGTGAAGTAGAGAAGCTCCAGAACTGCTCTTACCACAGTGTGACCTCTGCTTGTTTATGCAGGTGGTTAAGCTGAAGCTGCTTCTGTTGCTTCCCGTGGCTCTCTTGCCTCGCTGGTGCCTCCTGGAGCCGTGAGCTGCAGGCTGTGTCTCACAGCCCCCAGCTCAGACTCTGTTTTCTGTGCTGCACATGTGCCTTGCAGCCTGGGCGCCTCCAGCCCGAGCACGCAGGAGCAGGACCCTGTTGGCTTGGCCTCCAGTGCTGTTGAGCTGGCTGCTCAGCACACTGGATGCAACCCAGCACCTTCTCTTGGGTGCTTCCTTCCCTTGCAGCTTGGATTTGCTTTTGCCCAGCGCTGTGTTCTGCCAGGGGCCTGCACTGGCGGCACCGTATCACTGCAGATGTTGTGCCATCCAACACCATCTTGCTGGGTGTTCCAAGCAGCTGCCACGGTGCAGCCCATCTTCTAGGCAGACAGCAGTGCTGTGAGCTGTGTGTCTGCTTTTCCCTCTCATCTTCATGTGCTGTAACAGAGATGGAGCCTGTAGAAGGCTTGCCCATGGGTGTACCCTGCCAGGCTTGCCCTTGTGCCTAGCAGCTGTCCGTACATGCTTGGTAAGGAAGATGTGTTCTGGTAATTAGCTTTATGTGGGATGGTGCTTGGAGAACTCTTATGTAGATACAAAATAGTGTCTCTGGGGAAAAAAAAAACTCCCTGGCACACTCTGCCACCTTTTCATGGAGATCCACAGCGAGCTGGTGGTGGCCTTTTGACTGACATGGAGAAAGCAGGCTGCAGCAAAATACAGCCTGAGTGTCCCAGAGTACAAAGCACCTGAGCTGTGCTTTGCTCTAGGTGTGAGCAGGCAGCAGAGCTGCACAGCAAAGGCACAGCTTCTTGGGGCTGGGCTTCACCACTATTAGTGCATGCTGGCAGGGTTGGAGACTGTCTCAAGCTAATGTGGTATCTGCCTTTATGTATTGCAGCTGTGTGGGGGTTGAAGAAGAAGAGGCACCAGATATTGACATCTACCATTGTCCAAATTGTGAGAAAACCCACGGGAAGTCTACTTGTAAGTACCTTTGTGCAGCTGCTCCCCAGGCACACAGCAGGTCCTGAACATGGAAACCAGCGAAGCTTTTGGGTTCAGTACAAAAGGACACACCTAAATAAACACCTAAATAAACACCAGAATTTCAACCAGGAGGTGAAAAAAATGTTGGGAGGAAAAAAAAACTGTGGGCTCATAGAATCGTAGAATGGTCCAGGCTGGAAGAGACCTCCAAAGCTCATCCACTCCAATCCTCCTGCAGTCAGCAGGGACATCCCCAACTGGATCAGGTTGCCCACAGCCCTGTCCAGCCTCACCTTGAATATCTCCAGGCATGGGGCCTCAACCACCTCCCTGGGCAACCTGTTCCAGTGTTCCACCACCCTCATGGTGCAGAACTTGTTCCTCACATCCAATCTCAATCTGCTCTGCTCTAGTTTGAAGCCATTGTCCCTGGTCCTGTCCCTGCAGCCCTTTGCAAACAGTCTCTCTGCAGCCTTCTTGTAGCCCCTTCAGGTCCTGGCAGGCTGCTATTAGGTCTCCCCAGAGCCTTCTCTTCTGCAGGCTGAACACCCCCAGCTCCCTCAGTCTGTCCTCTGTAGCAGAGTTGCTCCAACCCCCTGAGCATCTTTGTGGCCCAAGCTTTTGGAGCTTTGGATGCAGCTCCTTGCCCTGGCTTTGGGCAGTGTGTGTGAGCTCATACCTGGAGATCTTCTGTCCTCAGGCCCAGCAGTGGAAGTGATGCTTTCTTCCTTGCAGGGAATGAGGTATTGTGGAAGCTCTTAGCACTGAGGGCTGGGAAGATCCTGCTGAGACTCCAGTGAGCTTTGGAAACAAGGTGGTGTGTTTGTTGTGGGATGAGGAGAGTGAGAAACAGTCTGCTGTGCTTGGCCTGCAGAGGAAGCTGAAGCCATTTCAGTAGCAGTCAACATTGTAGGATGTGTTGGGGGTGCCAATTCACAGGAAAAAGTTCTTCTGAGTAAAAAGTGACAGTTGAGCTCAGTGGGAGTTTTGTCTGGGAAAGGGCTGTAGAATGTGTTTGCTTTGGTCAGATTAATTCACAGATTCTTTCTGTTATTCAATGGGAGGAAAAAAAGAGAGAGAAGAGGAACCAATTGCTGTGAAAGATGAAAGGTTTTACTTGAAAGCCGTTTGTGGTAAATAAGCACCAACAATGCAGAGGTTCCCACTGCTTTGCAACCTTACAGCACACACAGAGGAAGAGCTCTGTGCTGGTGTCCCAGGAGCTGTTCCTTTTTTAGTGCAAAAGAAGAGATGCCTGGAAACTTGGCTACTGTGGTGTTAAAATTCTCTGATTTTCAAACCAGGCAGCTTTTTTTTTTTCTATGCTGCTTTAAAGTTTAGTTAAAAAAAATCTAGGAGGAAAGAAGAGGAGCCTGAAATGTTCATTTGAGGGGAAAAAGTGTAAGAATAGTTTTCCACTTGGGCTTTTTTCATATCACATGTGAACTGGAAACCTGAAATGACCTGCAGCTGTTCCTGTCTGCCAGATGGTGTGCTGACAGCACTGGCCCAAGCAGGGCACCCACCAATTGGAGAAGCTGGCAAAAACTCCTTGGGGAGGCTGCTTGTGAAAGGCATCAGTCTGTCCCCACAGGGTGTTTGGATCAATCTTTCTAAGAGTCAATCTTTCTAATGCTTTGTTGGAAGATTTCTGACAAACACACTGCAAACTGGTCACACAAATAACCTTAAATCCTCTTCAGGTGAGCAGTTTGCTGATGGGAGAGGCTGTGATGAAAAGTGGAGCATGTGCTGCCACATGAAGCAGCAGCACAGGAGTTCAGCCTCACTCAGGGTTGTCTGACACTGAGGGGTGTCTGATGCTTTGGTTTCTTTCACTTTGCTTTGAATTATGAAAGGCACAGGTCCTATGAGCAGCAGCTGAGGGAGCTGGGGGTGTTCAGCCTGGAGAAGAGGAGGCTGAGGGAGACCTCATTGCTCTCTACAGCTCCCTGAAGGGAGGTTGGAGTGAGGAGGGGACAGCCTCTGCTCCTTGGTGGCAAGGGACAGGAGCAGAGGAAATGATTCCAAGCTGCACCAGGGGAGGTTCAGGCTGGATGCTAGGAAATATTCCTGCACTGGAAGGGCTCTCAGACATTGGAATGTCCTGCCCAGGACAGTGCTGGAGTCCCCATCCTTGGATGTGTTCAAGCAGCTGTGGAGCTGTGCTTAGGGACATGGTTTGGTGCTGAGCCTGCAGTGCTGGGTGGAGGGTTGGACTGGCTGAGCCTGGAGGTCTCTTCCAACTGGGTTTTTTCTGTGATTCTGTGATTTTGCACCTTCTGTGAGAGGAAAAAATCAGAAGCAGCAGAATTCTGTCATAAGGAATTAAACTCCAGTGCTATAAAAATCTGTGCTGTGTAATGTTAGAACTGAAGAAATGGCAGTTCAGCTGAGAAGGTTACAAGCTTAGTACACCACTTAGAATGAGGAAAGTTACAAGTTCTGCATGACACAGAAATGTGCCCTGGTGGCCAAGAAGGCCAATGGGATCCTGGGGTGCCTTCAGCAGAGTACGGCCAGCAGATCAAGGGAGGTTCTCCTCCTCCTCTACTCTACCCTGCTGAGGTCCCACCTGGAATGTTGCATCCAGTTCTGGACTCCCCAGTTCCAGACGGACAGGGATCTGCTGGAGAGAGTCCAAGGGAGGGCTCCAAGGATGCTGAAGGGCCTGGAGCACTGCCTGGGGAGGAGAGGCTGAGAGCCCTGGGGGTGTTTAGTCTGGAGAGGAAAAGACTGAGAGGGATCTGATCAATGTCTATCAAGATCTGAGGGCTGGGGGTCAGGAAGGAAGGGACAGGGACAGCCTCTGCTCACTGTGCCCTGGGATAGGACAAGGGACAATGGATGGAAACTGCAGCACAGGAGGTTCCACCTCAACATGAGGAAGAACTTCTTGAGTGTGAGGGTCCCAGAGCCCTGGAACAGGCTGCCCAGAGAGGTTGTGGAGTCTCCTTGTCTGGAGCCTTTGCAGCCCTGTCTGGATGTGTTCCTGTGTGACCTGTGCTGGATTCTCTGGTCCTGCTCTGGCAGGGGATTGGACTGGAAGATCTCCAGAGGTCCCTTCCAACCCTTAACAACCTGGGATTTGTCATCCTGTGAGAGTTGAATCACCCACGGTCTTCTGATGCTTTCAGAAGGTTTCTGGCTATCCACTTCCTTTTATCCAGGAAAAGCCCAACTTGGCAGTAGATCTCTTGGTATGCAGCACAGCAGGAAGTGTCACTAGTGTGGCAGTACTTATGGTCATGTCAGTGTAAGAGGTCTTTGGTGTGGTGGGAATCCAGAATGTTCCTCCCGCAGCACAGCAACACAACTTCATGGTGCCTTCATATGCGTTGCAGGATGTACTGAACCACCCATCAGGGCAGAGCAGTACAGCAATATTAAAACACCAGTTCTTGCCAACCTTACCATGTGTTTTGGTGCCCTGGGAGACCTCAGGTTCTCAGACTGCATGTAGAATGGTGGATCCTGTTGAAAAATGGGGCTGTTACCCTGTAGCCCCTCCTTGCAGGGTGCAGAAGTCCAGGGAAGTGAGGAGGCTGCTGAGATGCAGGCAGGAGCTGCCTGGCTTAATGCAGTCATTCCGTCCTGCTGCAGGGCTCGTGCCTCTGCTGGTGCTGCCATGAGGCCCTCCCTTCCCTTTCTTTGTTAACTGGTTATAGGAGCTGTTTGAACTGGTTACTGAGCACTGGCAGTTTGGTGATAAAGGAGTAGGACTTCTTCCAGAGCCAGGAGTTCCCTAGTAGGATTTAGAATCACACAATCATAGAATGATCTGGTTGGAAGGGACCTCCAAAGCTCATCCAGTCCAACCTCCTGCAGTCAGCAGGGACATCCTCCACTAGATCAGGTTGCCCAGAGCCCTGTCCAGCCTCACCTTGAAGATCTCCAGGGATGGGGCCTCAACCACCTCCCTGGGCAACCTCTTCCAGTGTTCCACCACCCTCCTGGTGCAGAACTTGTTCCTCACATCCAATCTCAATCTGCTCTGCTCTAGTTTGAAGCCATTGCCCCTGGTCCTGTCCCTGCAGGCCTTTGGGAACAGTCTCTCTGCAGCCTTCTTGTGGCCCCCTTCAGGTTGCTCTAAGGTCTGCCTGGAGCCTTCTCTTCTGCAGGCTGAACACCTCCAGTTCCCTCAGCCTGTCCTCATAGCAGAGCTGCTCCAAACCCTGATCGTTTTCATGGCCCTCCTCTGGACCTGATCCATCAGGTCCATGTCCTTCCTGCACTGAGGGCTCCAGAGCTGGACACAGTACTCCAGGTGAGGTCTCAGCAGAGCAAAGTGGCAGAATCACCTCTTTGGATCTGCTGGCACTGCTGCTTTTGATGCAGATTAGCAAAGACTGCAAGCTTAGCAAAGGGGAACACAGCCACCAATTGTGTTATGCAACTCCTCTGGATTTACAAACCTAGGTGGATTTCTGGCATGCACATTCCCTGCTCTATGCTTTCCAGATGGCAAATGCAAAAATCATTTTCCTCCTCTTACAGTTTTCTACTTCAGCAGTGTGGCTTAGTGTCTGCTATTTCAGAAGATTGCTTCCTGTCACACAGCATTTTAAGCCAGTTCTGCTTAATGAAATTTGTAGGGACTCCTATTTGGGAGAAATTGTCCACATTCATCCAAAGCCTTCTGACATCGCTGCAATGAAATGGAAGTGCTTTGTTTGGGCAGCCTTGGCTCATTTTCATAATGTAATCTGAAGTGCTGGGGTTGATTTGCTGTCTCCTTTGCAGCACTGGAAATCAGACAAAATTCCTTGGCATTGGTGAGTATAGAGAGCCAAAGTCAGGCTGAAACTATTACAACCGAGTAGTTACAACATTAATGTAAATCGGTACAGAGCAGGAGGCTTCTATGAGTTCCTTCTTCATAAAGAGATCTAAAACATACCTCTGAAGTCTAAAATGATTCCTTTTGAGTTTTCATACAAATAGAATGTATGCCCTGCTTCCTCTGGAGGGCTTTCTGTAGAAGGAGCTGGTTGTTCCAAAGGTCAGCTCTGCATCCCGAAGTTCTGCAGAAAGCCAAATCTGGAATCACTTAAGAAGAGGCCAAAGCTATTTGTTGCACATGTTAGTGGGCCTGGAGTCCTGAGCGTGCTCCTCAGGGGGAAGGTGAAGCACAAAGAGAATGACTGAAAGTGGATTGGGTACAGTGCATTGGAGTGCAGCAGCAGCTTGATGCCGTCCGGGAGATGGCACCTCCTGGGCAGTGGTGTGGTGGTGGAGGCATCGAGAGGAGCATGATGCCAGAGGGGGATGATGCCAGAGGGGGATGATGCCAGAGGGGGATGATGTCAGAGGAGGATGATGCCAGAGATGGGTGATGCCAGAGGGAGATGGTACAAGAGGTGGATGATGTCAGAGTAGATATTCAAGGTGAGGCTGGACAGGGCTCTGGGCAACCTGATCTAGTGGAGGATGTCCCTGCTGAGTGCAGGGGGCTTGGACTGAAGGAGCTTTGGAGGTCTCTTCCAACTCAAACCATTCTAGGTTTCTATGATCCGCCTCTGACATACTCCCTGTCACTCAGTGCTGGGGGAATTAGCCCTCCAGAGCTTTTTGAGGACTTGCAGTGAGTTTCCTAACTCAGCACTGCTTTGGTGCTGTTCTTTTGCAGCACTCCCTGCTATCTGCAGGGCAATGAAAGAACATGCTAACATGATAAGCTCTTTAATTTTCACTGTGCCAAGTGCCACCTGTTTCAGTGGGACTTGTGTGAAGAGTCCCAGTGTTGCTTTTGATCTGCTGAGAGGGGGAGGAGGCAGTCCTTGGAAAGGGAAGGAGAGGAGGAAGGTTTGGCATTCATGTAGGGCTTGTTTCCTTTGTTACCAGAAGCATTGAATTAATACACTAAGCCTGAGAGTCATTAAGATAAAGAACTAGCAGCTTTAATGAATATATCCAGCTAGGCTGGAGAGCTGCATGGAACTAATAAAACCAGCATGCTTTCTGCAAAACCTGGGCTGGATTCACTGGGAGACAACTTGAGTTATTCCAGGGCTGGCTATGGGAAAACAAAGTTAGCTTTTTCTGAACCTCCTGTCTTTACAGCCAAGGCCTCCAGATTGCTTTCTTCCTTGTGAAGAATGATGTGGATCATCTGTGTGAAGGATGATGTGGATCATCTGTGTGAAGGATGATGTGGATCATCTGTTGTGAAGGATGATGTGGATCTGTGTGTGTGTGCATGTGCAAAGAGTGCTATCCATGTCTGGAGGAATCTGCTTCCATCCCTAGCTGCTTTCAGCAGTAGTAAGAGCATAAGAGATCTTGATTTGGAGGTAAAATGCTGAGTTTCATGACATAAAATAAAGCTGGAAAATAAAAGTAAGTTGTAACATATGAAAATTCTGAGAGAGGCTTGAAAAGAGACAAACCTGCACTTGGAACAGAAAACAGTTTTACTTCCAAAAGGAGCCTGTCTGGACAACCTGTGGAGGTAGGAAGAGCTGGGAGAGATTGTGCTGACTAAGAGAAAAATCTGGACCAGTTTTTCCTGCTCTGTGCTGTCAAGAGGCAAGGCAGAGCCACACTGGCATTTGCCTTCCTTAGCTGTGCTCATTCCACCTGCCCCTTTCTCCATGCTGAGCTGGCCAGTGTGTCTGTCACCCACAGGGAGGACAGTCGAGGGGCTTTCAGTCTGCTGTCATCAACAGAAGGCCTGAGCCTGGCTTGCCTTTCAAAACCTGGGGGAAGAGTTCTGCAAACTGCATTTGTGGTGCCCTTGCAGTTTGCTTTCTTTTTTTCCCCCCCCTTCCTTTTATGTGCATGATGGATGTGAAACCTGCCGCTGCTGGCCAGCCCTTTAGACTAACGTAATTCGTAGCAGATATGTTCATGAAGGTCTGTGCTGCATATTGAGAGGGCAGAAGAGTGGCTTTGTCAGAGCTTGGTGCTGGGGACCGAGCGTGTAGTCTGGCAAGCACGGAGGGTCCAGAGCCTGTGCTTGCATCGAGCCTGCAGTAGCTCTGCAGCTCTGTAATTATCCGTCTGGTTGCCCTTATGTTCCAAACCCAGCACTGCTGGGTGTGCAATGGATCTCCAGGCTGCTCTCTGACTGTCTAGCAGCGAGCTGGGAGCACTGCTAACCTCTGCAGGGGTTCCCTCCGCTCTGCTGGCTTCACAAACCAGGTGAAGGTTGGTCCTTCCCCCAAGCATTGCAGTGATCCTCTTCTGCCTTGACTTACGGTGCTGTCCCCTTCCTTCTCTTGCAGTGAAAAAGAAAAGAAATTGGCACAAGCATGACACTGGGCAGACAACAGAGGTCAAACCTGTGCAGAACGGGAGCCAGGTCTTTATAAAGGAGCTGCGGAGTCGCACGTTCCCCAGGTACGTCGTGGAGCCTGGAGGGGGCTGGAGAGGCACCACATGCACAGCCAGCT
The DNA here is from genome assembly GCF_027791375.1 of Indicator indicator. Classification (NCBI taxonomy): domain Eukaryota; kingdom Metazoa; phylum Chordata; class Aves; order Piciformes; family Indicatoridae; genus Indicator; species Indicator indicator. The sequence continues at coordinate 24,445,113 of NC_072024.1, read as the reverse complement.
CAGGGATGGTGCTGAGCCTTGCTGCAAGCACTGCAGCAGAGTGCTGAAGCTGAAGGTAGTGCTGCTTTACTACAGGTGTCCCAGGCTCTTCCCTGCTTTACCTTTGTGCAGCCATATTCAAACTTCCTCTTGCCTGAGCCCAGTTCCTGTGCCTGCATGAGAAACTAACCAGTTTATTGCAGAGAATTATCCTGCTCTCAACACCACTGCTGGTGCTGCTGGAGGCTGTCTCCATCTTGAAAAGAAGAACAATGACATCCTCAGCTGCTGCAGTGACAAAGCCTCTCTTATTTGTGGTAATGAATAGCACTAATTGTTAGGTGACATGTTCCACACTTTATTAGGCTGCTTCACAGCCATTAGTAAGAGTGATGATTTTCTTCTGGTTCTTTAGTGTAGGCCTTGGCCAAATAAATCCTTAATTATTAATGACCAATTATTTTAGAGGAGTCTTTGGAGACTGGTGAAGTGTACTTGGGAAACACAGAACTTCCTTTTTAAGGAGAATTTAATTTCACATTTGATTTTGGATACTAACATATTAAAGTTTGTGAGAAAGAAGCCCAAAAGAGTTCCTGCATGATGCAGGCTTAGACTGCTGAAGGAAAAGACTGAAAATACCCCTGCAGAGTGTTTGCAGTGCTTACAGATGTGTTTCACTCAACTCATGACCCCATATTTTTACTTGCTTGGCCATTTATATTTGGCCTGCTAGACTTTTGTCTTGGCTCTTTTGTGCTTTTTTTTAGGTTTGGCTTGTGTGTTTTTTTCTTCATTTATACAGAGCAATTTGACAGCTTGCAAAACTAATTGCATAAAGAATCATAGAATTATAGAATGGTCTGGGCTGGAAGGGACCTCCAAAGCTCATCCAGTCCAACTCCTCTGCACTCAGCAGGGACATCCCCAACTAGATCAGGTTGCCCAGAGCCCTGTCCAGCCTCACCTTGGCCTCAAACACCTCCCTGGGCAACCTGTTCCAGTGTTCCACCACCCTCATGGTGCAGAACTTGTTCCTCACATCCAATCTCAATCTGCTCTGCTCTAGTTTGAAGCCATTGCCCCTGGTCCTGTCCCTGCAGGCCTTTGGGAACAGTCTCTCTGCAGCCTTCCTCTAGCCCTGTTCAAGTACTGGTAAGCAGGTGGAAGCCCCAGGCAGAATGATTTCAGTCACCTTGGGTGGCCTCTGAGATTGGACTCACACATGCAGCATCTCTGAGTCACTCCCCACTTGTAAACCCTGATGTGGACTCCCATTTTGCTTCTCACACAAATGTGCACAGAAGAAACTCCTGCTGCCCAGTCAAGGTTTCCGAGAAAGCCAAGAAGAGGGCCTGCAAGATTGAGGCCTCTGCCATCCACACTCGCACCATTAGCAGAACAAAGCCTTGCTGGCTTTGGAAGAAAACAAATTAAATCTGTAGGTGTTCATGAAACCAAACCAGAAGGTGATGAACAGAAAAAGGAGGTCTCAGTCCAGGGATAGAGGTGTGCCTGCTGATTCACAGCACACTGCAGTGAACTGTAACCTGTGGTTAGCCCCTTGGTGAGGCTCATATCAAAAGGAGCAGTGAAGAGTGCAAAAAGCAGAATTCCTGACATTCCCCTGGTGGGTGTTTAATACTAAAATAGCTTTAGAGCAGCAGTAGTGATAATAATAATAATTAAAAGGATGGTTGATGTGCTTCAGTGTGGGTGCCAGGCTCTCAGTTTTGACACAGTTGTTACTAGAAGCTTTGGCACTGCTCTCTACAACTGAGTGTAAGTTTCTGTGGCACATACAGGATCAAATCCCACTTGAACAAGTACAGGAGACATCTGTGGGCACTGCAAAGTAAGTGCACAGCTTCAGAGCACAGTCCTGGTTGGCTTCTTGCTCCTTAAAATCTCCAGCCTCGTTCTTTGCACGTTGCTGGCCATCAGTGCTCACACAATTGGGCAACTCCCCTTTTAATTGATTACTAGTTAAATTATTAATTAAACACTGTTTTTTATCTCCTGAGCAGCCATTGCCAGTTCAGTGTGGCTGAAGTGATCCAGAAATAAGCTCAGTTTCTACAACTTGTCCCTCTTTGCATTCAGGCATCTTGTTCTCTCAAGCACAAACCCCTCTGGGGTGGCCTCAGCAGGCCCTGTGTGTGTGGTGTTGAAGGAGGAGCCCCCACAGCAACAGGTGTGGAAGGACTCCCACAGCCCAGGGAGCTGGGGGCTCAGCATGGGTCAGGCTCCATGGGGCACTGAGGGCAGTGCTGCCCTAGCATGCAGCCTCCTTGGCATCACTCATGGCCTTGTCTCCTTCCCCACCAGATTTTGGTGCCCTGCAAAGATGTGAGCTGTAGTTCAGAGCTGCTGCAGGAGAGGGCACTCCTGTATTAGCCTTGTGTGCCCAGGGAAGGAGTGCTTTTTGGGGCCAACACAACAATTTCACTCTTCTCCCGGCAGCTGTGGTCCTGGCTTGCTGGATGGATTTTGGAGCCCAGCTGCCAAACAGCACACACAGCAGGACGACTTTGGGCCTGATGGTCCTTCATGTGCACTCCCCTTTCACTTCACATTCAAAGTGGTTTACTCTTGGAAAGATCTAGAAATTGAACCTGAGTTTCCCCTGAGAGCTGTCATTGAAAGTAGCTGGTCCAGAGATGCAGCTTCCCTTCCCCTAGGCCCTTTGAAACCTGCCCAGCAATGTGGCAATGATTTGCAGGATATTTCCGGAGCAATTTGTTTGAGGTTCTGTTTGAATCTTGCCTTCTTTAGAGTGAAACATCTAGCACTCATTGCTTTAACATTTATCACTGGACACATCTCTGTATTGAGGAAAACAGTTTATAGATTCACAGAATGGGTTGGGTTGGAAGGGACCTTAAAGCTCATCCAGTTCCAAGCCCCTGCCACAGGCAAGGACACCTCCCACCAGCCCAGGTTGCTCAAGGCCACATCCAACCTGGCCTTGGACACCTCCAGGGAGGAGGCAGCCACAGCCTCCCTGGGCAACCTGTTCCAGTGTCTCCCCACCCTCATTTTCAAGAATTTCTCCCTCATCTCCAGTCTCAATCTCCCCTCTGCCAGCTCAAAGCCATTGCCCCTTGTCCTGGCACTCCCAGCCCTTGTCAGAAGTTCCTTCCTGGCTTTCACCAGAAGCTGTTTTTCAGCGAAAGCTCTTACTTTGGAAGTTTCCAGCAGTCAGTGCATGAGGCTTGAGCAGATAGTTTCTGGATGATTTATTGTGTGCTTTGCAATCCGTGGCTTTTCCCTTATGCACCTAATTTGCATATATTTGCCTATTCCTAAGTTTCCCTTAGCTCCCAGCAGTGCAATGCAGACTTGTGCCAAGCTCTGCACAGAAGGCCTTGGCTATTTGAATCTGTGTTTACTTTTGCAGTGCTGAAGATATTGTAGTGAAAGTGCCAGGCAGCCAGCTGACCACAGAGTATTTGGAAGAAAATGGCTTTGCAGAGCCCATCCTGGTGCCCAAGAAGGATGGCCTGGGTTTGTCTGTCCCTGCTCCCACCTTCTACGTCAGCGATGTCGAAAACTACGTCGGTGAGTGCCTGGCAAGCAGGTGGCTTGGTGCTGTTTGGAGCTCAGCTGCTTTAAAAACCCAATATATATATATATATATATAACCTGGATAATATAATATAATTTATATATGTGTGTGTGTGTATCTATCTATCTATCTATCCAATCTGTATGGAAAGTTGTAATGGTTTAACTCAGGACAAACCAGGTCAAACTGAGCCGGCAGGTCAACTTGTCTGTTTTCCCCACAAAGATCTGAGGGAAAAGTAGCACACAAAAACTTGGGATGGAGACAGAAAAAGTGAGATAAGAATAGAGTTTTCTGAGTAAAATCAGCTCCATCAGAGCAGCAGCAAGCAGAAGCAAGTGAGCCAGAAGCCCAAGCCAGAAAATTGCTCTTTGTCCCACTGCCATCCCAGTGGAAAAGACAACACCCAAAAACCCAGAACCCAAAGCAACTGGGACAGGAAGCCTCTCGTATTCCAAGTGCAGGGTTCTGCAGCTGGGTTGGTGCAATCTGGGTTGGTTGGGCAGGGACTGGCTTGAAAGCAGCCCTGAAGAAAAGGCCTTAGGGGTGCTGGTGGAGGAGAAGCTCAACAGGAGCCAGCAGTGAGCACTTGCAGCCCAGAGAGCCAAGCAGAGCATGGGCTGCAGCAAGAGAAGTGTGGCCAGCAGGGCCAGGGAGGGGATTCTCCCCCTCTGCTCCACTCTGCTGAGACCACACCTGGAGCTCTGTGTCCAGTTCTGGAGCCTCTGAACATCCTGGAATGTGTCCAGAGAAGGGCCACAAGGATGAGCAGAGGGTTGGAGCTTCTCTGCTATGAGGGCAGACTGAGAGAGTTGGCGTTTTTCAGTCTGGAGAAGAGAAGGCTCTGAGGAAACCTTTCTGTGGCCTTCCAGTATCTGAAGGGGGCTACAAGAAAGCTGGGGAGGGACTTTTTAGGGTGTCAGGGAGTGATAGGACTGGGGGGAATGGACCAAAACTAGAAATGGGGAGATTCAGATTGGATGTTAGGAAGAAATTCTTCCCCATGAGGGTGGTGAGACACTGGCACAGGTTGCCCAGGGAGATGGTGGAAGCCTCATCCCTGGAGGTTTTTTCAGCCAGGCTGGATGTGGCTGTGAGCAACCTGCTGTAGTGTGAGGTGTCCCTGCCCATGGCAGGGGGTTTGGAACTGGCTGTGGTCCCTTCCAACCCTGACAATTCTGTGATTCCAACCTGAACTTCAAGCCCCACAGCACTTTGCTCCAGCCAGCACTTTCATGTTTGCAGCTGGCATTGCTGCAGCATGGTCTGGATAGCAGCAGCAGGTTCAACTCAACCCAGAACAAAAGTTTTAAATCTCTTTTAAAATGTTGTCTCTGTCTTGAGCTACCCTGACTGTGAGATTTGTTCTCAAGTGGTAGATTGTAATTAGCAATTAATTCACTCTTGTTTCTTGTCCCAACCTGAGAGAGAGCCTGAGCCAGGCTGTGTTGTGCTCCACAGCACTGCATGAGAAGAAACAGCCATAGTAGTACCAAGAAAGAGCTTCTTCAGGCCAGCTCTTAACTGCTGACTGCCATCTTGCTTTGCATTGGAGGCACTTGGCTTTTACTGAGGGAATTACCAGAGTGCCTCTCTCAAAGGCAGCCCATTTTCAATCCTGGTGTCAGTGAGAGCCATTTTCAGTGCTGCTGGTGCTTTGGATTCCTTTTGCCATCCTCCTGTCTGCACCCTGTACTGCATCTTCTCCAAGTCATCAGATCTTTGCAAGACACACCTTGGCCAGGAGCCATGGGAGTGCTCTCAAGTCACTTGTCTTGTCCCTGCACCCTTCTTCTTTCTGCATCTGTCTTGTCTCTTGTCCCCTCTTGCTCTGTCCCTCTTCTTTGTCACTTTCTGTCCAATTCTCTCTCCTTCCAAGGCATTGTCCTTTTGGAGCCATGACTGCAGCTCCAGTGTGTTTCCTGGTCCCTTCATCCCCTTACATAGTCTGCTAACCACCCTCTCCTTCTGTTCTCTCCTAAGCAAGCCCTTGAGCTGTGCCCTAAACTGGAGGAGGCTTCTGTCAGCAGCCACTGCTGCTCTTGACTGCATCTATTGCATTTGCAGTGATTGTGTACAGCAAGATAATGATGAATAAAGGAGAATTCCAGAGCCCTAATTTTATTCTTCTCTCTGTCCCACTGCTTCTACAGGAAACATATTGTCCTTGCCCATCTGCTACACTCAGCAGATTTCCTTGGGTGACCTGGGTTCCCCTTCTGCATCTGCTGGCTTGCTCCCAGCCTCTAGCTGAAGTAATCCACCTCACAGAGCTGTTAGTGAGGAGCTGGAGGGGAGAACGTGGGTGGTTTAACATGAAGCTGGCACCAGGGCTGGAAGTGAAAAACACAAACACTGCAGCCTAACCTCCAGGGCTTTGCTTTGCTTGAGCAGGATTGATTGCCCAGGCAGGAGTGTTCATAGAATGGGTTGGGTTGGAAGGGGCCTCAAAGATCATCCAGCTCCAACTCCCCTGCTGTGGGCAGGACACCTTCCACTAGAGCAGGATGCTCAAGGCTTTGAACACCTCCAGGCAGGAGGCATCCACAGCCTCCCTGGGCCACCTGTGCCAGTGTCTCCCCATCCTCACTGGAAAGAATTTCTTCCCCATCTCCAGTCTCAATCTCCCCTCTCCCAGCTCAAAGCCATTGTCTCTTGTTCAGTCACTCCCAGCCCTTGTCAGAAGTCCCTGCCCAGCTCTCCTGGAGCCCCTTCAGGTACTGAAATGTAGCTCTAAGGCCTCCCTGAAGCCTTCTTCGCTCTTTTCTCTCACTCTTCTGTAGTTGATTACATTGGAGCTAGAATGTCTTTTAGAAACAACCTAAAGTAAGCTGCAGAGAAAACATCATGAACAAGACTGGCAAATACATCAGCACTGTTCTGGCATTTTAAGGAAAACAAATTGATTGTTTTGTTTTCCCCTCCTAATGTGAAAAAAAAGCACGAATGAAATGCTGGCAGAGGAGAAATGCAGCCAGTGAACAGTGAAGGACAGAAAGACTGGAGAGATGCTCTTCTTGCAGAAAAGACAAGAGAATCTGCTCAGCAAAGGGCACTCTTCACAAGGCTCTGACTTGCTCCATGTGTTCTCTAGCTTGCCCAGTGTCAAATTCCACCAACTGACTGATCCTGTTGGTATCAACAGTGGAGACCTGTATCCAGCAAGGTCTATCAGAGGAAGTGTGGAAGTACTACAGACCTGTGGAAAGCTGCAGCTTGGAGAGGGGGTCTTGGCTGACAGTTGACTGACCATGGTCCTGCCCCTGGGTCACAACAACCCCATGGGGAGCTACAGACCTGGGGATGTGTGGTTGGAAATCTGCAGCTTGGAGAGGGACGTGGGGGTGTTGGTTGGCAGTCACTGACCATGAGCCAGCAGTGCCCAGGAGGCCAGGAAAGCCAAAGACCTCCTGGCTGGGATCAGAAGCAGGGTGGGCAGCAGGGACAGGAGGTGACCATCCCCCTGTGCTCAGCTCTGGGGAGGCCACACCTCGAGTGCTGTGTTCAGCTCTGGGCCCTCACTGCAAGGAAGGACATTGAGGGGCTGGAGCCTGTCCAGAGCAGGGCAATGAGGCTGGGGAAGGGCCTGGAGCCCCTGGGCTAGAGGAGGGGCTGAGGGAGCTGAGGGTGTTGAGGCTGGAGCAGAGGAGGCTGAGGGAGACCTCACTGCTCTCTGCAGCTCCCTGAAGGGAGGTTGGAGTGAGGAGGGGACAGCCTCTGCTCCTTGGTGGCAAGGGACAGGAGCAGAGGAAATGGTTCCAAGCTGCCCCAGGGGAGGTTCAGGCTGGATGCTAGGAAATATTTCTGCACTGGAAGGGTTCTCAGACATTGGAATGTTCTGCCCAGGGCAGTGCTGGAGTCCCCATCCCTGGAGGTGTTCAAGCAGCTGTGGAGCTGTGCTTAGGGACATGGTTTGGTGCTGAGCCTGCAGTGCTGGGTGGAGGGTTGGACTGGGTGAGCCTGGAGGTCTCTTCAAGCTGGATGTTTTCTGTGCTTCTGTGATTATTCTCTGTGCTCTAATACAGAGGGGATAGGTTTTTGTCAGGTATAACTTTGGGTAAAATAACAAAAAGACAAATTTTTCATGGCATGCCTGAAATTTTACATTGAAAGTCCTCTTTGATTATACATTTCACCAGCAAAAATTTGTAATAGAGCAAAAGAGGACTTGGAATTTTGGAAAATCATAGAATCATAGACTCATTAACATCATTGAGTCCAACCACAACCCAGCTCCCATGACCACTAAAGTCTATCCTGAAGCACCACATCTCCACACTTCTGGAATGCCTCCAAGGGATGGTGACTCCACCACCTCCCTGGGCAGCCTGTTCCAATTCCTGACTACTCTTGCAGCAAAGAGACATTTCCTAATCTCCAACCTAACCCTCTCCTGGCACAGCTTGAGTCCATTTTCCCTTGTCCTGTTGCTGGTTGTTTGAGGAAGAGACCAACAGCAGCCTCACCCCAACCTCCTATCAGGGAGCTTTAGAGAGCAATGAGGTCTCAGCCTCCTCTTCTCCACACTAAACACCCCCAGCTCCCTCAGCTGCTCCTCATATGATGCCCTCCAAACCCCTCAGCAACCTCTACTGCTCTTCTCTGGACACCCTCCAGCCCCTCAATGTGTTTCCTATCCTGTGGCTCCCAGAACAGAACCCAGGACTCAAGCAGTCCTGTGCAGTGTCACACTCTGTCCATCACCACAGGATACTCCCAGCCTGGTGGGTAGGGCTCAGCCTGTGGCTGTGCAGGTATTTGGGTATCACAGTGTCACAGTCTCACAGCACAGTATTAGAGGCTGGAAGGGACCTCCAGAGATCATCAGGTCCAAGCCCAGTGCCAGAGCAGGGTCACACAGGCAGTCTACACAGGAATGCATCCAGGTGGAGTTGGAAAGGCTCCAGAGAAGGAGACTCCACAACCTCTCTGTGCAGCCTGCTCCAGGCCTCCAGCACCCTCACACCAAAGAAGTTTCTCCTCCTGTTGAGGTGAAACCTTCTGTGTTCCAGTTTGTATCCATTGTCACTGTGCACCACCCAAAAGAGCCTGGCCCCCTCCTCCTGACCCCCACCCCTCAGCTATTGATAGACATTGATCAGATCCCTCTCAGCCTTCTCTTCTCCACACTAAACAGCCCCAGGGCTCTCAGCCTCTCTTCACAGGGAATCATTTTCATCAAGTAAATAGTATCAATAATGAAATGAATGGATTCAAAGCAACACTCATCCTTGAAAGAGTCTGTCAGGGGCATGACTTCAAAAGCAGCCTTTGGTGGGTGTCCACTTACTGTACCTACCTCTCCTCCATCCATGTGGCTGCAGAGCCATGGGAACAGCAGGGCTCACTGAGGGAGCCTTCAGCTGGCTGTGCAGGGGAACAGGGACTGAACTGGGCTGGCTGGAGAGGTGCCAGGGGGGAGTAGCTCAGTACTGTGGGGCAGTGTGCTGCTATGTTTGAGAAGCAGAAGGCCTCCCAGCCCCCAAGGGTGACAGCTGATAAAGTCCCTTGGGAGGCCACGGGATACAGGAGTCCAGGAAGGCTGCACACACTTCATGAGGGAAGTCTTAAAGGCACAGCTGTCCCTGTGTGCCGAGAAGGGAGTCCAGCCTGGCTGAATAGGGACCTTTGGCTGGATTTCAGGAACAGGAGGAGAGTCCCTGGCCTTTGGAGGAGGGGACAAGTCTGTCATGGGCACTATAAAGATGGAGTAAGTTATGTTTTTTCAGGCACTGGCACAGGCTGCCCAGGGAGGTGGTGGAGTCACCAACCCTGAATGTGTTTAAAGGTCGTTTGGATGTGGTCCTTAGGGATATGTGGCCTGGTGAGGCCACATCTGGAGGACTGTGAACAGTTCTGGGCTCCCCAGGTTTAGAAGGACCTGAGGGAACTGCTTGAGAGGGCACAGCAAAGGGCTGCAGAGATGATGAGGGGGCTGGAACATCTGACTTCTGGAGAAAGGCTGAGGGACTTGGGGCTTTCTAGCCTGGAGAGGAGTAGAGGGAGGGGGGATCTTGTCAGTGCTGATCAATACTTAAAGGGTGGGTGTCAGGTGGGTGGGAGCAGCCTGCTTCAGTGGTGCCCAGTGACAGGACAAGGGGTGATGGGCACAAACCTGAGCATAGGAAGTTCCATCTAACAATGAGGAGGAACTTCTTTGCTTTGAGGGTGGTGGAGCCCTGAAACAGGCTGTCCTGAGAGGTGCTGAACTCCCCATCTCTGGAGTCATTCAGAGCACACCTGGATGCCTTCCTGGGCAGCCTGCTCTAGGTAAGCCTGCTCTGGAAGGGGGTTGGATGAGTTATCTCCAGAGGTCTCTTCCATCTCCCACCATTCTGTGATTCTGTGAACAGGGAAGACAGAGGAGCTAAGAAGATCAGAAAATCTGGAGGTGTTTCTCCAAACGATAGCTCACCCCCAGCACACACAACAAGGCCACCCAGGCTGCCTCTCAGTCTCTCTGTCTTGTTGAATTGATTTGCAGGACCAGAGAGGAGTGTGGATGTCACTGATGTCACCAAGCAGAAGGACTGCAAGATGAAGCTCAAGGAATTTGTGGATTACTACTACAGCACCAACAGGAAAAGGGTTCTCAACGTGACCAACCTGGAGTTCTCAGACACGAGGTAAGGGCCCAGCCTCTGCACCTCACACTGCACAGGGTACATGGCAGGGCTCACCTGGAGCAGCCTCTGCCCTTACTGGTGCATCCCTTTTGTGGCAGTGCTGTTTGGTCCTGGGACAGCAGCTTCTTGTTGCTCTGACTCTCCATGGCATCATCCATACCCAGGCAGCTGAGCAGAGCAGGGAGCTGAACCTGTTTGCTGAGTGAGTGGTGGATGGACTGTGTGGGCCAGCACTGTGGTGCCTGCAGCCCATGCCTGCTTCTCATCAGCATTCACACACCAGAGCATCAGCTTTCAGTTTTGTTTTGACTCCAGTAGCACAGGTAGAGTTCATCGAATCATAGAATGGTAGGTTTGGAAGGGACCTCTGCAGTTCATCCAGTCCCACCCCCTTGCCAGAGCAGGGGCACCCAGGGCAGGGCACACAGGAACACAGCCAGGCAGGTTTTGAAAATCTCCAGAGGAGACTCCATAACCTCTCTGAGCAGCCTGCTCCAGGGCTCCAGCACCCTCACAGTGCAAAAGTTTTTCCTTATGTTTAAGTAAAGCATCCTGGGTTCCATTTTATGGTTGTTGCCCCTTAACCTATCACTGGGCACCACTGAAGAGTCTGACCCCACCCTTTTCACCTCCACCCTTTGATAAAATCACCTCTCAGCTCTCCAGGCTCAACAGCCTCAGGACTCTCAGCCTTTCCTCTTCACAGAGATGCTCCAGGCCCCTCAGCAGCTTTGTGGCCTTCCACTGCACTCTCCCCAGTAGTTCCTTGCTGAACCGGAGAGCCCAGAACTGGACCCAGTACTCCAGATGTGGTCTCACAGGACAGACTAGAGGGGGAGGAGAACCTCACTTGATCTGCTGGCCACACTCTTCTTAATGCACTCCAGAAGACCATTGGCCTGCTTGACCACAATGGCACATTGCTGGCTCATGGTGAGCTGATTGTCCACCAAGACCATGCCTGGCTGAGGTGCTTCAGTGCTGCAGTGAGCCAGAGGTAATGGTGCTGGCTAGGGGCACATCACCAAAGCTCAAGGACAAGGACAGGAAGCCTCCTGTTCTCCTTGGGTGGCTTTGTCTAGAGGATAATGAGCTGAGGTAAATGCCTCAGAGTGAAGTTCCTGCTCCGTGCTGCATTCACCACTGAGCTGTGCTTCCACTCCAGCAGCAGGCAGATGCACCAACAGTGGCTGAACAGGCAGCTGTGCAGGTGGTTTTCACAGTCCTGGTAGTACTGAAACCTCTTATAAGGAGATTGGAGTGAGGTGAGGGTTGGTCTCTTCTCCTGGCTATCAAGGAAAGCACCCACCAGCCCTCATGGAGCTGAGACATAAAATGGACACCCAAAGGACCATGCCCATGGATGGTCCATGTGGGTTCTCTCTGCAACTACCTAAAAGGAGGCTGCAATGAGGTGGGAGTTGGGCTTTTCTCCCCAGTATCAGGTGATAGGATGAGAGGAAATGGCCTCAGGTTGTGCCAGGGGAGGGTTAGGTTGGAGATGAGTAAAAATTTCTTTGCTGCCAGAGTGGTCAGGGATTGAAACAGGCTGCTCAGGGAGGTGGTGGAGTCCCCATCCCTGGAGGTGTTCAAGAAACCTGTGGCCATGGCACTTGGGGCCATGGTTTAGTGGCCGTGGTGGGGTTAGGTTGACTTGATCTTGGAGGGCTTTTCCAACTGAAACAGATTCTGTTGGGTGAATACCAGACAAACTCCACTGGTCAAACACCAAACACTGAACTAATCAGATGAATCCAGGAGCCAGGGTAAGAAGCCAAGGATGAGCACTTACACAATGAGGATGTATCATGGCTCTTAATTTCCCCCTAGAATCAGTCCTGAAACTGTGGGCTGTAGATATATAAATGCCACAGAAAACTAGAAGGCAGCACACCAAAGGATTGCTGCACTCATGTGTCAGCAGAGCATTCACCCTGCTGCCAGCAGAAGTCCATGTCCTGGCACTCTGGGCCATGGTTCAGCAGCCATGCTGGGGCTGGGCTGATGGTTGGACTGGATGATCTTGGACAGCTTCTCCAACCCAAACAACTCTGCGATCCTAGGCAGGGAGCTCTTCTCAAAGGGAAGAATCAGAGAAGGAAGAGATTCCTTTGTAGCCACAGAGCACAGGAGGTGCTGGGTGTCAGTATGAGCATAAAGAGGGATTGTTTTGGGGAGCTTTCCATCTTAGTGAGGAGACTTAAAGGAGCATGAAAAGAGAAGGCTGGTGAGTAATTGCCAGCTCACTTAGGGTGAAGCCATTACCTTTAGGCCTGTAGTTAGTGCCTTAGCAGTGCATACCCATCTCTGCAGAGAGCATCTCCAGTAATTACAGCCTTCCAAGATTACCAGGATCTTCAGCTGAGGCTTTTTTGGCTCTCTGCCATTATCCCAGAAGAACAGGAGGCCTTTTGTTCTGCAGGACTGCTGGAGCTGTCACTCAGATGCTGCTAATTTAGACATTAAGCAGCAAATATTTTATTTCTTACCACAGACAGTGACACTTTAATTGAATGCACTGCTCCATCTTCCCCTGCCACTCTAAATGGAGCTATTGTTATCCCTGTTTGCCAGTGAGCAGGAATGACACATGGGAGTATTTAATTCTGCTTGGCAGTGCAGGTACTCTTCTGACTCCTGATTTTAGACCCTGCAGCAGTGAACCTCCACCCCCTACAAACATTAGTCCAAATTTTGGACTATTTAAATATAAAATGGTCAAACTTAGCTTTTACTGCCTGCTTGTCATGCCACTACATCACCTCAGCTGGGATTGATAGTACCCAGTCTGCATTTAATGTAAACCCATATGAATGATACAGACATAAATACAGCAAATATGAATCCATGCTCAGTGCAAACTATGGCTTGGTAGGAATTCTAGCAAGAAGTATTTCATATGCTGTGTTTTAAACATGTTCACTCAGATTAGGCTTTGTAGAATCACAGGTTGGAAAAGCCCTCTAAGCCCATCCAGCCCAGTCAGGCTCTAACTCTATCAAGGCTGGGGCCCTCAGCTCTGCCTCTTTGAAGCACCTCCAGGGATGGGAATTCAACCACCTCCCTGGGCAGCCTGTGCCAGCCTTTGAAAACCTTTTCAGTGAAGAAGTTTCTTCTAATGTCCAACCTAAACCTCCCCTGGTGCAACTTGAGGCCATTTCCTCTCGTCCTATCACTTGTTACTCTTGGGAAGAGCCCAACCCCCACCTGTCTCCAGCCTCCTCTCAGGGAGCTGTAGAGAGCAATGAGGTCTCCTCTCAGTCTCCTCTTCTCCAGATGACATCCCCAGCTCCCTCAGCTGCTCCTCCCCAGCCCTGTTCTTCAGACCCCCAGCTTTGTTGCCTTTCTCTGGACCTGCTCAATGTCCTTCTTGGAGTGAGGAGTCCAAAACTGAACCCAGCACTCAAGATGTGGACTCAGCAGTGCCCAGTCAAGGGGCATGATCCCTGCCCTGCTCCTGCTGCCCACACCATTGCTGATCCAGGCAGGATGCTGGTGACCTAGGCCACTTGGGCACACTCTGGCTCTTCTTCAGCTGCCTTTTTCTTTTTTTTCCTGAGCTTTTAATGTAATGTACTGTCTAAACAAAAAACTCAGCATGATTTTTAGCATCCAACCAAGACTTATTTAGTTGTTAAGTATGAATGTTATTGTTACTAGGATATTTAATTGAATTTAAGGGATATTCAATTTCATTTGAAGCTTAATTTGCAGACTGGTAAGATTTAGCAGATTGTTTGTGTGAGAGCACACACAGTTTACCACCTCTTCTGAAGGGGGCTGGAAAAGTGGCTGTGCTAACTGAGGCCACAGAGCAAGAGGGCTGGAACAATGCAAACCATGAACACTTGGCCAGCACTGCTGCAAGAGAGAGGTCAAGGGGTCCTTGTTAAGTCATCAGACCTGAAACAGCCTTAAGTCTGTCTCTGTAAGCAGTGTTCAGGTGTTTCTGAATGAAAAGCAGCTCCACTGAGAGGGAAGGAGCTGCTTCAGGTTGCTCTGCAGGTGTTGGAGTCACACTCTGCTGGTTTTTTGCAGCAGGCTCCTTGCCCTCATGTCTGTTTTCTGCTCTGTCTCTAAAGGATGTCCAGTTTTGTAGAGCCTCCAGATGTAGTTAAGAAGTTGTCCTGGGTGGAAAACTATTGGCCTGATGATGCTCTTCTGGCTAAACCAAAAGTGACCAAGTACTGCCTGATCTGTGTGAAGGACAGCTACACAGATTTCCACATAGACTCGGGAGGAGCTTCTGCCTGGTACCACGTGCTGAAGGTGAGGGCCATGCTTCTGTGCTGTGCCTAGGAACAACCTCAGTGTGATATGCAAAGACCACCCTAACAGCCCCTCAAAAATTCAGCTCCTGGGTCTCTCTCCATAGTCTTGTTGCATCCAGAGCCTTACCTGCTGTAAGTTGGTGAGGTCTCAGTGGTCCCCAGGGTCTGTTGAGCAGACTTCCACACTTGGAGTGTGGAGGTTGTCCATGGATCTTCACTGGTTTAGGATTGTAATCTTTGTTTACTGCCTTCTGCACATGTATCACCTAAGACCTGAAGGATATTCCATCCTGCTCTTGCAGAGTGGTGGAACCTGGTGCTGGAAACCTCCTGCACCACCAGTCTCATCAAATGTGGTCACCTAGTGATGGAGTGGTTGCAGCCATTCTGTGCAAAGCTGACTGGCAAATGTTCAAACAATCTCAGAATGGCTCAGGGAAGTGATCTCAGAGATCATCCACTCCAACCTCCCCACCATGGGCAGGGATACCTCTCAACTAGACTCGGCTGCTCAAGGCCTCATCCATCCCAGCCTTGAACACCTCCAGGCAGGAGGCAGCCACAGCCTCCCTGGGCAGCCTGTGCCAGAGTCTCACCACCCTCACACTGAAGAACTTCTTCCTCAGCTCCACTCTAACCCTGCTCTGCCTCAGCTTCAAACCATTCCCCTGTGTCCAGACACCCTCAGCAAAAGTCTCTCTGCAGCCTTCCTGCTATTGGAAGGCAGCTCTGAGGTCGCCTTGGGAGTCTTCTCTTCTCCAGGCTGAACAACCCCAGCTCCCTCAGCCTATCCTCAGCCCTTGGATCATCTTTGTGGCCTCCTCTGGACTCCCTCCAGCAGCTCTGTGTCCTTCTTATCCTGGGGACACCAGAACTGGAGGCAGGATTGGAGGTGGGCAGAGCACGGGCAGGAATTTGATTGAAATAATGTTAAACTGCAGAATGACACAGATGGATGTTTGGATAAACACTGCGGGGGGTGTGTGGTGTGTGTGTGTCTGTGTCAGTGCAGCAGTTTGGTTTGGCTGTTTGTTGGTAATTTTGTGTTTTCTAATTCAGGGAGAAAAGATCTTTTATCTCATCAAGCCAGCCCCTGCAAACATTTCTCTCTACGAGCGCTGGCAGTCGGCAGCCAACCACAGCGAGATGTTCTTTGCAGACCAAGTAGACAAATGCTACAAATGCACAGTGAAGCAGGGACAGACACTCTTCATTCCATCAGGTCAGCAGCCTGCTGCCAGCTGAGGGCCCTGCTTCTTTCAGAGCTCCTGAAGTGGCCTGTCCAAAACGCTGGAGGGATGTGATTTGAAGATTTTCTCTGGCAGATTATCAAGTCTGCATCTCAGCAGCCATGTAATGTCATTGAACCATAGGCTCAGAGAGCTGTTTGGCTTGGAAAAGCCCTTTAAGATCATCCAGTCCAGCCATTCTCTAACAGGTCTGCTGCTAAACCATGGTCCTCAGCACCACATCTCTGTGCCTTTGAAACACCTCCAGGGATGGGCATTCAACCACCTCCCTGGGCAGCCTGTGCCAGTGTTTGAGAACCCTTTCAGGGAAGAAGTTTCTTCCAATGTCCAACCATTACCTTTTGTCCTATCACTTGTTATCTGGGAGAAGAGCCCAACCTCTACCTCTACCTGGCTCCAGCCTCTGCTCAGGGAGTTGCAGAGAGCCAGAAGGTCTCCCCTCAGCCTTCTCTTCTCCACACTAAACACCCCCAGCTCCCTCAGCTGCTCTTCACCAGCCCTATTCTCCAGACCTGCTCCAGCCCCTCTGTGCCATGTGCTTACAAAGCAAAAGCAGAATTGCACTGCTTTGTATGAATATTTTAGTAGCTTTCTAAAAACACAGCTAGCAGGTAGAGTCTCCCACTCCTGCTCTTGCTGGGTTGCAGTAACTCAGGAGTCCTTTTACTGTATCCAGCAGTGGTGCTTTCTGCTGTCCAACAGAGGATTCTCCTTGACTTCCTTTCAGACCATGACTGCCCACAAAATCCTTTTTGTGGTGTCTGACTCCCCATGGCACTAAGGAACTGTAAGTGCCTGCATTTAGGGTTTCACACCAGGATGAAGCTCTCTGGGTGTCAGAGAGCTTTCTGGGTTACTTGATAGAGTCAGGCTTTCCTTGCAGGCTGGGGATGGGGGATTTTGTTTTTCTCAGCTCCTGAGAGGATATTTTTAAGGACAAAGAACTGATCCTAGTTTTAAATGAACACAGTTCTGCTCCTGCCCCTGTCCCTCACCTTTCTGTCACCATGAACAAGTATTTCCTTGTTTTCCTTGCTGCTTCCAGCACTCCTTGTTAGCTGCTGTAACTAATCTCTGTGGGACAGAGATTTTATCTCCCTCTGTGTGCCTTTGACCAAGGCAGTGCCTGCTTGGTCTGTAGGCTGAGCTGAGGCTTCCAGGCAGTGCCAGTGAGCAGCAGCACTGGTACCTGTGTCCTGGAGGCAGCACCCAGCAGTGCCCCTTCTCTCTGGGTGAATCTATTCTTGCACAGAACGTTTACCCACTTGGGTTTTACTTTGGCTATAAAAAGTGGGAAGTGGCTATTTGTCTCAGGCCCATATGTGGAGCAGATGGTGAATAAACACCGAGCAAGTGACAGAGATTCACTCATCTGGGAAATTTCTTTTGTGTTTGGCAAGCAGGTGTTCCTGACACCCAGTAGTGTCAGTGGCAGGAGCTGTCCCAGGGTTTTATGCTGAGGGGAGAGCAGCTGCCATTGTGTCACTGCTGCTACTTGTCACAGCACTGTGAGCAGCAGGTCCCCTCTCACTGCCTGCCACCTCGAAGGCAGGCCTGGGACTGGGAGTCAAAGCTGTGTGGCACCTTCCTGGGCTGGGCTGTTTTCATACAAAGCAAACAAGGGGCCAGATGCAGCTTTATTCAAAACTGATGGGGTTCCTGAAGGGCTGCATGGGTACCTAGGAATTGCTAAGTGAAGTATGAACCTCACAGGTTAATAAAGCTTCATTATTGTCATTCCAGCTTTGAAGCTCAGGCCTCTTCTCTCTCTCTCTTTTAGGTTGGATTTATGCAACTCTCACACCTGTAGACTGCCTGGCCTTTGCAGGACATTTTCTACACAGTCTAAGTGTTGAAATGCAGATGAGGTAAATCTGTCCTTAAAATCCAAAGCTAGGTAGAGGCTCAATGTGTGATAAGTTTGCCATTCCCCTCTCCCATCAACTGCCCTACCTCTGCACTGACATTGATGTAGCTCCACTGGGCAGTGTAGGGAAGGGTAGCCACATCTGTCCCCTCTGTGCTGAGCTGCTCCAGGCTGTCCTTACACCTATTGCACAGCCCATGGAAGGATGTGTCAGGTGCCTGGATTGATGTGGCCATGTCCTGAAGGAAGGACTGTTAAAAGGTGTCAGGAGGTTTACCCTTCAATATCCCAGTCACCTTCTGGATAAGCCCCCACCCGCCCAGCTGGGCTCTTTGCCCAGGGTAAGACAACACAAGTAGCTCTTTACTGATGCTGGAGAAATGATCATAGAATCATAGAATTGTTTTGGTTGGAAAAGCTCTTTAAGATCAAGTCCAACCATTCTCTAACTCTGCCAAGTCTGGAGCTAAACCATGGGCCTCAGCACCACATCTCACAGAATCACAGAATCACAGAAAGTTAGGAGTTGGATGGGACCTCCAGTCCAACCCCCTGCCAGAGCAGCATCACCCAGGACAGGCCACACAGGAACACATCCAGGTTGGCTTTGAAAGCCTCCAGAGGAGGCTTCACAATCTCTCTGGGCAGCCTGCTCCAGGGCTCCAGCACCCTCACACCAAAGAAGTTTCTCCTCCTGTTGAGGTGAAACCTCCTGGGTTCCAGGTTATATCCATTATTCCTTGTCCTATTACTGAGTGCCACTGCAAGGAACCTGGCCCTTCCTCTTGACACCCACCCCTCAGGTATTTATAGACATTGATCAGATCCCCTCTCAGCCATCTCCTCCCCAGACTAAACAGACCCAGGGCTCTCAGTCTTTCTTCATAGGGGAGATGTTCCAGTCCCTCAGTCATCCTTGTAGCTCTCTGTTGGACTCTCTCCATCAGGTCTCTGTCTCTCTTGAACTGGGTAGCCCAAAACTGGACACAGTATGTGTCTCCCCAGGGCAGAGTAGAGGAGAAGGAGAACCTCCCCAGCCCTTCTGGCCACACTGGTACTAATGAACCCAGGATCCCATTGGCCCTCTTGGCTACAAGGACACATTGCTGTCCCAACAAGGGCACATTTCTGTCCCAACAAGGGCACATTTCTGTCCCAATGCCTCTGCCTCTCTGAAACAGCTCCAGGGGTGGGGATTCAACCACCCCCCTGGGCAGCCTGGGCCAGTGCTGGAGAACCCCTCCAGGGAAGCAGTGCAGTAAATCTCTCACCTCTGTATCACAGTTTCTTATGAGTGATGTTGTGGTGCTGTGCTTCAGTCTGGGGCCAGGACAGGTGGCAGCAGCACAAAGAAACAAAGCTCTGCAGGATCAGCCTCAGACGCGTGGGAGCAGCATCCTTGTGGCCTGCTGTGCTTTAAGGCTGTGTGGCTTTTGTGTTGCAGGGCGTATGAAGTGGAGAGGCGATTGAAAATTGTCAGTCTGACCCAGTTTCCAAACTTTGAAACTGCCTGTTGGTACATGGGGAGGCATCTGCTGGACACATTCAAAGGTGAGGCTGCAGGGCTTGCCCCCTCGGGGGGCCTGGACATGGTTGCTCTTTGTTTCTATGTGCCACATAAGGACAGGTGGCCAAAATGAGTCCTCTTAGGGTTTGAAAACTACTTTGTGCATACCAGCAGAAGGTGCTGCCCTGGTCCAGCTCTCCACTTATTATCCTGACTTAAGTGTCCCTCTCAAAGTATCATAGAATCACAGGATGTTAAGGGTTGGAAGGGACCTTCAAAGATCATCAAGTCCAATGCCACCTGCCAGGACCATAGAATCCAGCACAGGTCACACAGGAGCACATCCAGATGAGTCTTGAAAGTCTCCAGAGAAGGAGACTCCACAACCTCCCTGGGCAGCCTGTTCCAGGGCTCTGTGACCCTCACAGTGAAGAAGTTCTTCCTCGTGTTGAGGTGGAACCTCCTGTGCTGGAGTTTATATCCATTGCCCCTTGTCCTCTCACCTCAGGGAAGGTTCCATCTTCTTTATGCAGTGTATTTAAGTTGTCTCAGGGGCAAATAATACCTGAATGTTGTTAAAGTTGCCTGTAAGGCCTGGATTCACTCCCTGCTTTAAACTAATGAAGTGCACATTCTGTCAGCCTGAGGTAAGGAGCAGCACTTCCTCCTGCCCTCATTCTGCTGATCCCAGTTGAAGTACATGGGCAGGCTGCATGTCCTTAAGGCCATAGGAACATCAGACCTGGCCTGCAGGAACCCTGAGAATTAAAGCAAAGGTTTCTTTGAAATGCAAAATCTTCCAAATGAGATCCCTTCAGAGCTGCCACCAACATCCACCTGTGTCTGTCCCTCTCCCTCACAGTCTGGGGCTCGCCTTGCCCTTTACCTCCCTTTCTCCTGCTACAGAGTGTGTCCAGAGACACCCACCAGAGCCCTTTATAATGAGAAAAATGTTTCTAACTGATCACAAGGTGAGGGGTCCCACTGAGTGTCCCCTGGAAGGGGCCTTCTTGTGACCAACTCAGTGAGCACCGTGATGAGGGGAGAAGCTTAGGCAAGGTGGCAGAAGTGGAATGCTTTGCCCAATATCACCTTGGCTCCCAGTGGACCAGCTGCTGACAGTGCCTTTTTATTCCCACAGCCTAGGATGCATCAACACAGAAGCTAGCTTGAGTGATGGGACCAAGCAAGGAGCCAGGATTGCCAGTGTAGACATAACTTAGAGGAGCAGAAGGCAGGAAGGCTGAGTTGGATTTATGACCCAGGGAATACACTCCTCACTACCATCAGGTTCTAAGAGGGAGGCATTTGTGGTGACCAGCTTTCAAAGAGTTCTCTCTCACAGTGCAACTGCTTCAAAGGAAACCACTTGGAGCTGTCAGTGTCTCAATGGCATCAATTTTTCCCCCCCTCTCCTTAGGTTTGCATAAAGCTGGGCAACAACCTCCTGCTCACTTACTCCAAGGAGCAAAAATTCTTAATGGTGCTTTCAGGTCATGGACTAAAAAACAGGTAGGAGAAGCAGCTTCTTGTAATATGTGTGTGTTAGGTTTGCAAGAGAGAGCAGGTGCTAGGAGAAATGAAGAGCTCCACAGCAGAGCAGCTCATTCTCAGGTGCCAGAGAGAAGGGAGTTGGAGAGCATGGCAGGGAGGAGGGCAAGAGCTGGGATTCCATAGTGCCACGTGAGGAGCCAGCAGAAAAGGGACCAGCAGGGTTGTAAAGAAGCCCTTTCTGCACAGGGCCAAAAGGATACTGAATGAATGTTCTCCGCCTCTGAGCATTTGCCTCTGCCAAATCCTTTAGGCAGAGGTGATGCACAGGAGCGAGGCTGTGAGCAATGCCTGCATCGTTGTGGGCACAAGGTTCCTGCAAATCCTCACCTTAGCTGAGCCAGGAAATACATTTGGGTGGGAGAGAAGACTGAAAGGGCTTTGCAGCCTGAATTCCCTGCTGCAGTCACTTCAGAAGGGTTACTCTTGTGTGTGTTGCTCCTAAGGCTGTGGGGAATTAGCTGCAGGAGAGAGGCTGTGCAGTCACTGAAGGTGGAGAGGGCAGCTGGCAGCCTGAAGATTTTCAGCCAGCTGAGTGCAATGTGGTGCACACAGTTAGGTCACACAGGAGCCTGAATGAAGAACTGCTGCTGGATTCCTGCAGCAGGACTGACTGGTGTGGAAGCTCCATCTCACACTGTTTATGTTTCCACTTGCCATGCAGATGAGGAGTAGAGGGTCCAGGGAAGTCAGACTGGGTTGGCATTTAGGTGAAGCTGAACTTGGAATATTCTGCCATGAGATGTGAGTGCAAATGTGGTGAGTCCTGCCAGGGAGCTCCCAAACCACTGCTCACCAGGTGTGTGCCTCTTGCAGTCACCAGCCTCAGCCAGTCCCTCCTTGGGTATTAGAGAATCTTATGTAAGGAGGTAAGCAGAGGGATGTGACACTTGGGCAAGTGCAGTAATAACTGAAAAAGCCTCCTGAGACTGCTCTTCTCTCAGGACTGCTATTTCCAGTAACACCCAGAAGGGTTAAAAATGCTCATTTTGAACTGGTTTGCTGTTTGACTGCTGCAGGCAGTGTGGATTTCAGTCCCCAGGGGAAATGTGGAGGGGTCGCTTCCTGCAGCTTGTTGCTACTTGTGCAAGCAAAACCATGCCCAGAAACAGCAGCCTGGCTTTGTTGTCTTTTAGGCTTTAGCAGAGCATGAAGATGAACTCCCAGAAAACTTCAAACCAGCACAACTTATCAAGGACCTTGCCAAAGAAATAAGACTAAGTGAGGTTTGTGCTCTTTTCCTGATGTTCATGATGTCGTTGGGCCTTTTGACAATCTAGGCTATAAAATGGGGGAATCAAGGAACCTTTTTGCTCCACTCTCTTCATTAAAAGAATTCAGGTGAGGTTTTGCAGTAGGGGGACTGCTCAGGACTGTTGTCTGGGGCTGACTCATCACATTTCTGGTCCCCTGTTTGCTTTACACTGTCTGCCTGTCCTACATCCTTTCTCCTCCACCTCCTCTGAGATGGACTGGCCTCGTTCCTTTCCCTCTCCATCCTTTTTTTTCTCTTTCACTTCAGTCACTGCCTACCCCAAAATACCAGAGAGCACTGCTGCCATCCCCACGATCAGGCTCCCTGGGTAGTTCATCCTTTTCCTCATCTCCTTTTCCTCATCTCTTGTCTAGGGCATTGGCTGAGCTTGGGACTATTTTCCTGCACACTGTCTCAGCAGGAAGCTTTGCTCTTGGCTGGCTTCTAGGCAGACTTATTATAGCAAATGCAATAATAACAACAACCTTCCCACCTCCAAAAAAAATCCAAGGACCAAATAACCCCGCCTAGGAAACTAAAACCAAAACAGTGACAACAAAACCAACCCAAAACCAACCAGCCAAAAGCAAAAGGAAGTTGCATGGAGGTGGCATCACAGCACTGAGTGGAGCTGTGTGACAGTGCAAGGTGCCAGTGGCTGGATCAGCTGTTGTGTTCCATTCCACTCCCTTCCTAAGGATACCAAAGACCTCAGCATTGAAGTCTCTCTTGCCTTTTTTCTCCTCTTTGATGTACTGTCTAAGTTTTCTGGTTGTCAGAATGGCAAGTTAAGCAGAAAATGATTCCTCTTTAGAAATCATAGAATCATAGAATCAAGAAGGCTGGAAGAGACCTCAAAGATCATCGAGTCCAACCTGTCACCCTACACCTCATGACTATCTAAACCATGGCACCAAGTGCCACGTCCAATCCCCTCTTGAACACCTCCACAGATGGTGACTCCACCACCTCCCTGGGCAGCACATCCCAATGGCCAATCACTCCCTCTGTGAAGAACTTTCTCCTCACCTCCAGCCTAAACCTCCCCTGGCACAGCTTGAGTTAATCAGGCAGTGGAAATTTTAGTTGGGCAGCTATTTTACTGCTTGTTTTGTTTTGTTTTGTTTTGTTTTGATTTGTTTTCCCCTGTGAGGGCATGAAACAGGATTCTGCTACATTTATCACATCTGGATTAATTGGGAATGGTTTGTGCTGAGGCTGATCAGCATTTTAAACCACTGTATGTATGTCTTTGTATGGGCAGACCATGTAGCAGTCCTGCCTGGTGGCACAGCTTGCTGAAAGGTACATTCCTTGTGAAGCCACTGGAGGTTCTCCAGGCCAACCCTGTGCTTGAGTGGCATGGGGAGTGGGAATCAGTGGTGAGCAAAGCATTGCTGTGGGGTGTGGAGTGGTCTCCGCTGCCTGGGCAGCCTGGCCTGGGGGTGCAGTTAGCCCTTTATGGAAGGGACGGAGGCTGGGGGGGGGGGTGTGCCCAAGGCAGGGAGGGGGCAGGGAATGTCTGCTGGAGACAGGTGGGTGTGATGCCTCCCCATGTTGTGCTCACCTGCAGAACGCTTCGAAAGCCAGCAAAGCAGACACGAGTGCCAACACCACCCCCGAGGAGCTCTGTCCTGTGGAGAAGGACGAGCCTCCATCGCCGCTCCAAGCCACGCCTCCGCCCCCGCCTCTGGAGAAGCTTCCTAAAAAAAAGACTCCCAAAACTGTGAAAACCCCCAAACAACTCAAACCATCCAAACCCCCCAAGCCCCCCAAGCCACCCAAACCCCCTAAGCCTCCCAAAACACCAAAAGTGAAGGGAGAAGGCAAAAAGAAGGGAAAGAAGGCAAAAGAGAGTCCACCGCCAGCCATCCCCAATCTCGACCTGCTGGAGGCACACACAAAGGAGGCTTTGACAAAGATCGAGACGCCAAAGAAGGGGAAGGTAAGGTCATGGTTTAACCTCTCCTTCTTCTGCCTTAACAGGGATAAAATCACTCCTTAGGTTGCATGGATAAAATAATGCAAGCAACAGAGTGTGAGATCTGTCTGCACTGCAGCAAATGCAACTTGGGTAACTGCTTATTGCCCTTTTCTTTGCTGACTCTTTGCTTGGTTATTCATTTGCTATGGAGCCTCCAAGAAACCTGCTGATTCAAACCCAGGCTGGCAAACTGCTGCCCAAACTGAGGCAAGATGCAGATTAAAAGACATTTTTCAATGGATTTTTTCCCCTTGAAGTATTCTGTTGAGTGAGCTGATTCTGCCACTCTGCTCTGCTCTGGGGAGACCTCACCTGGAGTACTGCATCCAGCTCTGGAGCCTTCAACACAAGAAGGACATGGACCTGATGGAGCAGGTCCAGAGGAGGGCCATAAAAATGATCAGGGGGTTGGAGCAGCTCTGCTCTGAGGACAGACTGAGGGAGCTGGGGGTGTTCAGCCTGCAGAAGAGAAGGCTCCAGGCAGACCTCATAGCAGCCTGCCAGGACCTGAAGGGGCTACAAGAAGGCTGCAGAGAGACTGTTTGCAAAGGGCTGCAGGGACAGGACCAGGGAAAATGGCTTCAAACTAGAGCAGAGCAGATTGAGATTGGATGTGAGGAACAAGTTCTGCCCCATGAGGGTGGTGGAACACTGGAACAGGTTGCCCAGGGAGGTGGTTGAGGCCCCATGCCTGGAGATCTTCAAGGTGAGGCTGGAGAAGGCTCTGGGCAACCTGATCTAGTGGAGGATGTCCCTGCTGACTGCAGGGGGGTTGGGCTGGATGAACTTTTGGAGGTCTCTTCCAACCCAGACCATTCCATAATTCTGTGATTCTATTTTTATTTCAGCTGCTGTTGGCACTCCTGTGCATTTTCATAGCAGTTACCAAAGATGCAGGAACTGATTTCTAAAGCATCTTATTTGCATGAGATTTTAATCTAGAGGGAGTGAGTGAGGATAAAACATTAGCCTGAAGATAAAACAATGGTCTGAAACTTGTCCTACTGACTTGCCCAGGTAGGACAAGTTTGATTGTAATGTTCTTTAATTGAAGAATGATGAATGTTGCTGCTGACCCTGGTAGGGGCCAGGATTTCCTCAAGGCACTGCCAGAGTCGTTGTTTGTTTAGAAGTGCCCAGGAGTCTGGTCTAAATGCTTGCACTTTGTGAGATGTGCAGCAACAGGCAGGAGGATGAGGATGTCTTCACAGTGCCCTTGTGTGGTGGTATATCAAGGAGCAAAGTGCTTAGCCTTCTGCATTCCCTGCAGCAGCAATGTTTGATGGATCTGCTGTTTGCGTTCCAAAGGAATGAAGGAGAAGAGTTTTCCAAGCTATGTGATGGTATATTCCAGCATGCCAGCACACCATCCTCATTAAGAATACATGCTGACTTTTTCCCCAGGCTGCAAAGAATGTTTTAAGTGTTCCCAATAAGGAAGCTGCTGGGAAGCAGAATGAGGTGGAGAAATTTGAAGTTCGAGAGCAAAATAAAAGCAAAACAGAAGCCAAGTGGAAGTACAAGGTAAGGCCTGCTGGTAAGCCCTGCTGTAGGCCCTGCCATATCCTGCTGAGCCCAGGCTGGGGAAATGTTTCTAGGTCCACCTGAGCAGAGAGCACCAACTCCTAGTTCCCATTTGAGCAGAAGGTAATGAAGTACATTGACACAGACAGTGAGATTGAATACATCAGCAGCAGTGTGCAGCTGGCACCAAGCTGAGTGGTGCTGTTGACACAGCAGAGGCACAGGAGGGCATCCAGAGGCACCTGGGCAGGCTGCAGAGGTGGTGCCCAGGTGAACCTCATGAGGTTCCACAAGAGCAAGTGCAGGGTTCTGAGCCTGGGCTGGAACAATCCTCACTGTCAATACAGGCTGGGGGAGGAGGGGATGGAAAGCAGCCTTGAGGAAAAGGACTTGGGGGTGCTGGTGAGGGAGAAGCTGGACAGGAGCAGGCAGTGTGAGCTTGCAGCACAGAAGGCCAATGGCAGCCTGGGCTGCATCCAAAGCAGCACTGCCAGAGAGCCAGAGAGGTGATTCTGGCACTGTGCTCTGCTCTGCTGAGATCTCACCTGCAGTGCTGTGTGCACCTCTGGAGCCCTCAGCACAGGAAGGACCTGGACCTGATGGAGAGGGGGCAGAGGAGTGCCACAAAAATGGTTAGGGAGTTTGTATTAGTTTGGGTTAAATTAACGAGACAGGAATTATAAAATGTAGTTATTTTTATTTTCCCAAAACCCCACTCCAAAACTCTGTACAAAACTGATAGAATTATTTACAGGTTCTATTGGGTCGTGAATTCTTCCAGGGTGCTTATGGCAATTTTGACACAATTTAGAGAGTTCAGAGACTGGGAAAAGCTATGACACAAATATCTTCACCCTCTTATAAACCAAAGGCCAACCAATAACCCTTAGGAAAAGATGAGCAGGCCAGGGTTTACTCACGAGGACTAGAGTGGGAATTTGGAGATGGTCCCTAGCTTGCTCTCCCTGCTGACAGGCTCCAGAAACTGTCAGTTTGTAATCCAGTTCCAGGCTCAGGCTTTATCCCAGGGCTCTGGACCAGGCACTGGAAGCAAGGCAGGACACTCCAGACGACAAGGCTTGAAGTGAGGAGAGGCTTCAGCAGATGTGAGCAGGGCTTGAGCAAGCAACAGCAAGGCAGATTTGAGCGAGGTGGATCTGAGCAAGCCCCCAGGCTCCCCAGCCACTTGTATATAGACAAAATGCCAGAGGTCACTTGGTACAATGGGCACTAAAGCTAACATGGAGCCACCCAATGGAAAAGCCTCTGCCAGGCTATGACCATAACAGGCAGAGGCCAGGACCTCGTGTCTGGGGAAGCTTTCGTGCTCTGACCCCAGCTGGCATCTTGTTTACCAGACAGGCAAGGGCCTGTGCCCTTTGTTCCTTTTCACACCTTGCCCTGTTGTTGTGGTGGGAAGGAGGGGAGAGAAAGGACCTGTCTGGACATCCTGAGGCCTGTCTGGATTTGTACTGGGCCATGTGTCATGGCCTACCACCACAGAGTTGGAGCAGCTCTGCTCTGAGGACAGGCTGAGGGAGCTGGGGGTGTTCAGCCTGCAGAAGAGAAGGCTCCAGGGAGACCTCAGAGCAGCCTGCCAGGACCTGAAGGGGCTACAAGAAGGCTGCAGAGAGACTGTTTGCAAAGGGCTGCAGGGACAGGACCAGGGACAATGGCTTCAAACTAGAGCAGAGCAGATTGAGATTGGATGTGAGGAACAAGTTCTGCCCCATGGGGGTGGTGGAACACTGGCAGAGGTTGCCCAGGGAGGTGGTTGAGGCCCCATGCCTGGAGCTCTTCAAGGTGAGGCTGGACAGGGCTGTGGGCAGCCTGTTCCAGTTGGGAATGTCCTTGCTGAGTGCAGGCTGGTTGGACTGGATGAGCTTTGGAGGTGCCTTCCAGCCCAGACCATTCTGTGATTCTATAAAAAATAAAAGTAGCCACTGGTGAAGGAGGGGAAGGGAGAGGAGGATTTTTCAAAGTCCTGTGGGGAATTGTCCATCTTCCCCCTTGGTGAGGCCAGCAGGAGTGCTCTTACCAGGGAGGTGTTTCAGTGCTGATCTCTCTTTGGGACTCTGTCTTCAGTGTTGTTGTGCTACTTGAGAGTACTTCCAAAGAAATCAATAACTAATGATGGCATAAAAACATCTGAGTGATGCCACATAAATGAGAAACTTGCCTTCCTGGGGGGGGCTAATGTAGGGTGAGTGGAATTCCTACACAGAATAACACATTTTTGCTCCAGGTAGCGTTGAACACAAGATGACATCAGGCTGTGGCACAGAAACAGCTCTCTGAATGCTGCCTGCTTTGGGAACTTCTGATCCCCATCCCTGCAGATGTCTAAAAGAGGCAGAGATGTGGTGCTGAGGGATGTGGTTTAGCACCAGACTTGGTAGAGTTAGAGTTACTGTGTCCAGTTCTGGGCCCCCAGAGGTCCCAGAAGGACCTCAGGGAACTTCGTGAGAGAGTCCATCCCAGAGCCACCAAGCTGCTGCAGGCAGTGGAACATCTCCTGTGAGGCCAGGCTGAGGGAGCTGAGGGCTTGGAGCTTGGAGCAGAGGAGCCTGAGGGCTGCCCTCAGTGCTGGGGATAAAGATGTGCAGGGCTGGAGCCAGGCTCTGCTCAGGGATGTCCAAGGACAGCACAAGGGGCACTGGGGGCAAGCTGGAGCAGAGGAGGTGCCAGGGGAACAGGAGGCAAAACTTTGTCCCTGTGAGGGTGCTGGAGGCCTGGAGCAGGCTGTCCACAGAGGTTGTGGAGTCTCCTCTGGAGACTTTCCAAGCCCACCTGGATGTGTTCCTGTGTGCCCTGCCCTGGGTGATGCTGCTCTGGCAGGGGGTTGGACTGGATGAGCTCCAGAGGTGCCTTCCAACCCCTAACATTCTGTGGTGCTGAGGATGGTTGGACTCTGTTCTCGAAGGTATTTTCCAGCTGAAATGATTCTTTGATTCTATGTTTCTGTAATTGTAAAGGTGCTAACTAATGCCCCCAAACACCCCAAAAGTTGATGTTTGTTCACGTGGGGAGTCTGCTAAGCAGCATGAGTCACTGAGGCTGCAGACATCTGTGTTTGCTGAGTTAAAAGCATCATGGTTAACGTGATCGGATGGGCAGCACCAGCTCGTCCCACTGCTGTGCAGCCTAGGGGGAGACTATCAAGCTGATGCTAAAAACAATCCAAGTGTTCCATTGCACTGGAGGACTTTGACAATCCAGGCTCTGCTGATGGTGTGAAAGCAGCATGGGAGCCTAGGAAGGCAACCTGGCTGTGATTGGGAGGCAGCAGGCAGTGTCAAGGGGCACAGTGTCCTGGGCTCAGAGGCTGTGTTTAGCATCTTCCTTCAGGCTGCACCCAGTGAAGGGAGCCAGATGGAAATCATAGAATCATAGAATTGTCAGGGTTGAAAGGGAGCTCAAGGCTCAGCCAGTTCCAACCCCCCTGCCATGGGCAGGGACACCTCACACTCCAGCAGGTTGCTCACAGCCACATCCAGCCTGGCTGAAAAAACCTCCAGGGATGAGGCATCCACCACCTCCCTGGGCAACCTCTGCCAGTCTCTCATCACCCTCATGGGGAACAACTTCTTCCTAACATCCAATCTGAATCTCCCCACTTCTACTTTTGTTACATTCCCCCCAGTCCAATCGCTCCCTGACACCTTAAAAAGTCCCTCCCCAGCTTTTCTGTAGCCTCTTTCTGATACTGGAAGGCCACAAGAAGGTCTCCTGGGAGCCTTCTCCTCTCCAAACTGCACAACCCCAACTCTCTCAGTCTGTCCTCAGAGCAGAGTAGCTCCAGCCCTCTGCTCATCCTGGTGGCCCTTCTCTGGACACCTTCCAGCACCTCCAGATCCTTCCTGGAACACAGGCTCCAGAACTGGACACAGTACTCCAGGTGTGGTCTGAGCAGAGTGGAGCAGAGGGGGAGAATCCCCTCCCTGGCCCTGCTAGCCACACTTCTCTTGCTGCAGCCCAGGCTCTGCTTGGCTCTCTGGGCTGCAAGTGCTCACTGCTGGCTCCTGTTGAGCTTCTCCTCCACCAGCACCCCCAAGGCCATTTTCTTCAGGGCTGCCCCAACCCAGCTGCAGGACCTTGCCCTTGGTCTTGTTGACCCTCATGAAGTTGGCTTGTGCCCAGCTCTGCAGCCTGTCCAGGTCCCTCTGGATGGATCCCTTCCCTCCAGCCTGTCTGCTGCACCACACAGCTTGGTGTCAGCAGCAAACCTGCTGAGGGTGCACTCAATGCCTCTGTCCATGGCACCAACAAAGATGCTAAACAAGCCTGGTCCCAGGACTGAGCCCTGAGGGACTGCACTTGTCCCTGGCCTCCACTGGGACATGGAGTGTCATTGTGTTTGTGGAGGGCACAGCTTAAACTTGCACTTAGGTGCTGCTTGAATTGGGAGCAAGTCCCTCAGCTGAAAGCCAGGTGAGGCTGAGGAAGAGTGGCATCCTTGCTTGTGTGTGGGGGAAGGGATTTCTGTCTGCACAGGGATCAGAGGATTCTCTGAGCTTGAGTCTGAAATGTCAACAACTTGGTTAACTGATTTCATTTTTTTTATTTGGGTCTTTCTGCCTTTCAGAACAGCAAACCTGACTCACTTCTGAAAATGGAAGAGGAACACAAGTCAGAGAAGACACCTCTGTCAGGAAATAAGGACAACAAATTCACCTTCTCCTTCTCTAACAAGAAGCTGCTTGGGTAAGTAAAAAGTGTGACAGTACACAGCAGCTGGAAAAGCAGCTGAAGAAGTCATTAGTTACGGGGTTTACACAAGAAGGTGAAAATCTGCCCTCTGGTCAGGGCAGAAAACAGACTTAGGCAAAAACTTGTTCTCTCCAGAACTTCACTTTACCTAGAAGCTGGCTTAGCTTGCCAGAGCAGCAAGGATCTGATGAGGGTGGTAGTTGGCTTGAGAGGCTTCAGCATGCAGGCAGTGTTTGTGCTCTAGCACTTTTAAGTTTATAGATTCGTAGAATCACAAAATGGTTTGGGCTGGAAGGGACCTTAAAGCTCATCCAGTTCCAACCCCTTGCCACGGGCAGGGACACCTCCCACCAGCCCAGGCTGCTCAAGGCCACATCCAACCTGGCCTTGAACACCTCCAGGGAGGAGACAGCCACAGCCTCCCTGGGCAACCTGTTCCAGTGTCTCCCCACCCTCACTGGAAAGAATTTCTTCCTCATCTCTAGTCTCAATCTCCCCTCTCCCAGCTCAAAGCCATTGTCCCTCATCCTGGCACTCCCAGCCCTTGTCAAAAGTCCCTCCCCAGCTCTCCTGCAGCCCCTTCAGGCACTGGAAGGCTGCTCTAAGGTCTCCTTGGAGCCTTCTCTTCTCCAGCATGAACAGCCCCAACTCTCCCAGCCTGTCCCCATAGCGGAGGGTCTCCAGCCCTCTGATCATCTTGGTGACCTCCTCTGGACCCTCTCCAGCAGCTCCAGGTCCTTCTTCTGCTGGGGACCCCAGAACTGGAGGCAGTGCTGCAGGTGGGGTCTGAGCAGAGCAGAGCAGAGGGCAGAATCCACTCCCTGTGCTGCTGCTCTCCCTGCTCTGGATGCAGCTCAGCACACAGCTGGCTCTGGGCTGCCAGGGACCATTGCTGGCTCCTGGGGAGTTTGTCACCAGCTGACACCCCCAAGGCCTTCTCCTCAAGGCTGCTCTTGAGCCACTCCTTGCCCAGCTTGGATTTGTGCTTGGGATTGCCCTGTCCCAGGTGCAGGACCTTGCTGAGTTGTATTTAGTGGCTTTGGGCAGGTCCCACTCATGAATCCTTGTTAAGAGCCTGTTCAATGGACACTGCCTGCCAAAACCCCACACTGCACCTGCCTTGTGCACATCATGACCCACTGGGCAGCTGTAATTAATAAAGTGCTTATTTGGAGCAGCTAGGTCTGCTGTACTCAGCATCATGTTTGGAGATAGGAATTCTAAGTTCAGAAAATGGATGGTCACATCCAGAGGGTATTGGCCAGTGGCTTGAGGTCCAGATGAAAATTGGTGCCAAGTGGTGTCCCTCAGGGGTCTGTTCTGGGACCAGTGCTGTTCAGTATCTTCACCAGTGGGACTGAGGGCACCCTCAGTAAGTTTGCAGATGACACCAAGCTGAGTTGATATGCCAGAGGGACAGGATGACATCCAGAAGGACCTGCACAAGCTGGAGAAGTGCTCAGGTGAACCTCATGAGGTTCAATGAGACCAAGTGCAGGGTCCTGCTCCTGGGTTAGGGCAATCCCTGGTATCAGTTCAGGTGGGGGAGTGATGGGATTGAGAGTAGCCCTGTGGGGAAGGACTTGGGGGTGCTGGTGCACAAAAAGCTGGAGATGAGCCAGCACTGTGTGCTGCAGCCCAGAGCCAGCTGTGTCCTGAGCTGATCCCCAGCAGTGTGGGCAGAGGGGCAAGGAGGGGATTCTGCCCCTCTGCTGTGCTCTGCTGACAGCCCCCCTGCAGTGCTGGGGAGTCCTCAGCACAGCACAGACAGGGACCTCTTGGAGGGAGGTCAGAGGAGGCCACAGGAATGAGGGAAGGCCTCTGCTGTGAGGCCAGGCTGAGAGAGTTGGGCTTGTTCAGCCTGGAGAAGAGAAGGCTCCAGAAAGACCTTCTGGTGGCCTTCCTGTGCTTCAAGGGACTGATCAGAAAGCTGGGGAGACATCTTCAAGCAGGGTCTGTTGGGACAGGACAAGGGCTGATGGTTTGAACTACAAGGGAGAATTCAGACTGGAGAGAGGGTAGAAATGTTTGACACTGAGGGTGGGGAGAGCCTGGCCCAGATTGCCCAGAGAGGTGGGAGCTGCCCCCTTGGAGGTCAGGTTGTTTGGGGCTGTGCTGTCCCTGCTGACTGCGAGGGGCTGGACTGGATGACTTTGGAAGGTGCCTTCCAACCCAAACCAGTCTGGGATTCTGTGTCAGATTCTGTTAACTGCTGTGGCCCCAAGGTTGCAGCTGACTGAGAATTCTGCATGCAGGTGGTCGTTGTTTCCCCCTCTGCCGGTCTGCAAACTGTTTCCCAGTCAGTGCTGTTACTGATCTGTCCCTCTGACTCCCCAGGTCAAAGGGGACCAAGCCCCAGCTGAACACCAGTGTGTTTGGCTCCCTGCAGAACTTCAAAGAAGACAAAGCCAAGCCTGTCCGTGACGAGTATGAGTATGTGTCAGATGATGGGGAGCTGAAGATCGATGAGTTTCCCATCAGAAGGAAGAAGAACACCACAAAAAGAGAACTGCCCTGTAAGAACAATTCCTGCTTGCTCTCTCCCTGCACAATCCCAGCTCCTGATTGCCCCAAACTAGGCTTCAAAATCTGTGACTGCTAATGCAGAGAGCTATGGCCAGTCCAAGAGAAGTCCAAGGGAAGTCAGTAGGAGAGTTGTGTCCATGGCTGAACTGTCAGTCCAGGGGAAGTCAGTAGGAGAGTTGTGTCCATGGCTGAACTGCAGTCCAAGGGAAGTCAGTAGGAGAGTTGTGTCCATGTCTGAACTGTCAGTCCAAGGGAAGTCAGTAGGAGAGTTGTGTCCATGGCTGAGAGCTGTATTTTGGAGAGAAGGGAGTCCTGACTTTGTTTTCCTTTCTTGTTGTTTCAGTTTTATCAGAGAAAAAGGACAGCTTGCAGCACACTCCTGTGAAGAAGCCAAAGGTGGAGTCAGTGTCATACAAGGTAGGGTTGTTCCTGCCCCTTGAAGGGGCTGTAGGGCCCTGCTGTGATGGCAGAGCTTCCTTAGGGGCTCCTGTCACTTCCTCCCCTTCACTCTGCAGTGCCAGTCTGCCCAGAATAGGTGGCACCAGACACTGCCAGGACTAGGCATAACTTGGTGCTGTGGCTGGAGCTGCTCATACCTGATCAGGGCTGATGGAGAGTGCGTATGGGGATCCTGACAGTGCACAACACAACAGGAGAAAGCCCTGAGAAGGAATAGGAAGGGTCAGGAGGAGTTTTCTGTTGTACCTCCCTTCATCTCACCTTGCTGACAGGCACAGGAGTCTGTCCCAGGCTGTCCTCCCAGCTTGTGGCTCCTGTTTCCACGTGCTTTGAACACTGACGTTAATGTTCCTTGGTCATGTTTGACAGATGGAGCTCAGGGTAATGCTGATACCCTGACCTCAGGTCATGTGACACTTCACACATGCACGGAGCTCTTTGGGTTGGAAAAGCCCTTTAAGATTATCCACTCCAACCAGGCTCTAACTCTGCCAAGGCTGGGACTAAACCATGGCCCTCAGCACCACAGCTCTGCCTCCTGGAAACACCTCCAGGGATGGGCATTCAACCACCTCCCTGGGCAGCCTGTGCCAGGCTTTGAGAGCCCTTTCAGGGAAGAAGTTTCTTCTAATGTCCAACCTAAACCTCCCCTGGTGCAACTTGAAGTCATTTCCTCTCCTCCTATCACTTGCTAGTAGGCAGAAGAGACCAAGCCCCACCTGGCTCCAGCCTCCTTTCAGGGAGCTGTAGAGAGCAATGAGGTCTCCCCTCAGCCTCTTCTTCTCCAGACTAAACACCCCCAGGTCCTTCAGGTGCTCCTCCCCAGTCCTGTTCTCCAGACCCTTCCTCAGCTTCATTGCCCTTCTCTGGACCTGCTCCAGCCTCTCAAGGCCTTTCTTGTAGAAGGGACACCAAAACTGAACCAGGTAGTCAAGGTGTGGCTAGTGCTGAGAAGAGGAGGACAGTCACCCCCTGGTCTTTCAGCAGGCTGACCAGGACAGAAGGTGTTCATTCTGTGTCAGCAATTGCAGCGCATTGCTGGGGATAAATTACATGAAATGACATCAAAATGCAAGGCTTTGCCCAGCTGTGGTGAATACAAATCTCTGCTACAGTCTGGGTAAGTCAGGAGAAGCAAAATAGCTTCTTAACTGCTACAGGTGACTGAAATGGCCTGGCCTAAGAACTAAGGAATCCCTTTCATCCTGCTTTGGCTCAGGGATGTTCAAGAGCAAGTGCAGACCTCCTTGCCTGAGTGAGTAGTTGGTGTCTGGAGAGCAGTGCACAGAGAACAGGATAAAATGTGCTGGTGTCTGCCTGGCCCAGGGAGAGAGGTAGTTCCTGGAAACAGCAGTGCCTGGCAGCCTAAGCAATGGGGGCTGGGACTTTGGAGGCCTGAAAGTAGAGCAGGAACGGAGAAGAAGTTCTTTTACATTCTAGAATGCAGTGCATAGAGGTCCCAGCCCCAGAGAGGTGGCTGTGTGCCAGGTCTGCCTGTTCTCTGCAGCAGGGATGGTCTGACCCCATGGCTGACCTGGCTGTGGTAATAGCCTTGCATGAGAGAGATCTGTGCCCTCATGCATGTCTGGGCCACACACTGGCTGCTTGTGTTGCCTGGGCCTCCAGAAGAGGAGCAAGGGCTGAGAAGGCAGCACAGCACCTGGAAACACCACAGTTACAGGTCCTGTGTGCAGGAGCACAGCACAGGTCACAGATGTTGGGGGTTGGAAGGGACCTCTGGAGATCTTCCAGTCCAATCCCTGCCAGAGCAGGACCAGAGAATCCAGCACAGGTCACACAGGAACACATCCAGAGAGGGCTGCAAAGGCTCCAGAGGAGACTCCACAACCTCTCTGGGCAGCCTGTTCCAGGCCTCTGGGACCCTCACAATGGAGAAGTTCCTCCTCATGTTGAGGTGGAACCTCCTGTGCTGTAAGTTTATATCCAGTGCCCTTTGACCTATCCCAGGGTGCAACTGAGTAGAGGTTGTCCCTGTCCCCTCCCTCCTGACCCCCAGCCCTCAGATCTTGATATACATTGATCAGATCCCTCTCAGTCTTCTCCTCTCCAGACTGCACACCCCCAGGTCTCTCAGCTTCTCCTCCCCAGGCAGTGCTCCAGTCCCTTCAGCATCCTTGGAGCCCTCCCTTGGACTCTCTCCAGCAGATCCCTGTCCCTCTGGAACTGGGGAGCCCAGAACTGGATGCAATACTCCAGGTGTGGCCTCCCCAGGGCTGCAGGGCTGGAAAGGGAGAGAAAGACCCAAACCCCAGCATGCCTGCAGGCTGCAAGGAGGCTGGTTGTGAGCCTGTGCCTGGGCTGGCTTATGTGTCTGCAAGGAAAGCCCAGCAGCAGTGCTAGCCCTGTGACTTGGCCTGGGGGCCTGGCAAGAGGAGCAGCAGGCTGCAGCAGGCCCTGCACTGCTCCTTTGGCTGCCCCAGGCAGCTTCTGCTCTGCTGAGCCTCTGCCTTGTCCTTGCAGAGTGCTGAGTCCTCAGATGAAGATTCGCTCCACATCGACACGGAGGCCAAGCCAGGACGCAACTCCAAAGTGAAGAAAGAGAGTGGAAGCTCAGCAGGAATTCTTGACCTTTTGCAGGCAAGCAAGGAAGTTGGGGGTTTAGAGTATAACACCAACAGGTATGCACCAAGGGATGCTTTTTCCTCTTCTCCATAATCAAAAGTGGCTCTTGTTTTCCTGTGTGCAGGGGTGGGTGGGTGTCACAATGAATTCAGAGCCCA
Organism: Indicator indicator; assembly: GCF_027791375.1. NCBI lineage: Eukaryota > Metazoa > Chordata > Aves > Piciformes > Indicatoridae > Indicator > Indicator indicator. The sequence goes on along the minus strand of NC_072024.1, from coordinate 24,409,295 downwards.
GGAGATGCTTTGTCTCCAGGAAGCAAATTCTTTCTTTATCCTGGGATCTGAAGGGAGAGGTGGGAGAGATGGTGGTGGTATCATTTCAACAAATGGAGGCATTTCTTACCTCTAAGTGCAGAACATCCACTGCTGTGAGAGATGTATCATTCAGAAGGAAGGGAGAGCTCACTGAATGCACCTGGACGGCATGAGAAATGGTTTTTAATGTAGTGGTAATGTAATGAAGTAATCACAATGAGCAGCACTCCTTCCGTAAGGCACTGAAAGGGGCAGGGCCCAGAATGGTTGGAAGAAGAAAACAGGAAACCATCTACCCTACCCTTGGTCATTGGCTTCTCCCCACCAAAAGACATGGCTGGAAAAAACCCAAACTCTTTCCTGGATCCTACAGTGGAAGTTCTTCCCTGGGCTTGGTTGTATTTCATATCATGGAGTCATAGAATGGCTCAGGTTGGAAGGGACCCCAGAGATCATCTACTCCAATCCCCCTGCCATGGGCAGGGACACCTCTCAGCTAGACTCAGCTGCCCAAGGTCTCATCCAGCCTGGCCTTGAGCACCCCCAGGCAGGAGGCATCCACAGCCTCCCTGGACAGCCTGTGCCAGAGTCTCACCACCCTCACACTGAAGAACTTCTTCCTCAGCTCCACTCTAACCCTGCTCTGCCTCAGCTTCAAACCATTCCCCTTGGCCTGTCTCCAGACACCCTCAGGAAAAGTTCCTCTGCAGCTTTCCTGCAGGATCCCTTCAGGTCCTGGCAGGCAGCTCTGAGGTCCCCCTGGAGTCTTCTCCTCTCCAGGCTGCACACCCCCAGCTCCCTCAGCTTATGCTCATAGCAGAGCTGCTCCAGCCCTGGGAATGTCTATGGCACCACTGCAGAAGTTGCCACTGGATGTTTTGGAATATGATTTGTAAGGACAGCACTAAATCTGATAGCAATCCAAACAGTGAGTAGGGAAAAGAAGTGTGAAATTGGAAATCAGAGTTCCTGGACTCAAACCCTGCAGTTCATTTGGTCTGGAACAAAGCTTTTGTTGAAGCCCATCTCAAAACACTTGTATGGGTTCACTACAGCCAGGTCTGACTATAAGCTGCTGATAGAGAGTTAGGTCATGGAATCATAGAACTGTTTCCATTGGAAAAGCCCTCCAAGGCCATCCAGCACCAGCCTGGCCAGTATGTCCCCCCAAGTGCCATGGCACACATTTCATGAACACCTCCAGGGATGGGGACTCCACCACCTCCCTGGGCAGCCTGTTCCAATCCCTGACCATTCTTGCAGCAAAAAAAAATTCCTAATCTCCAACCTCACCCTCCCCTGGCACAATTTCAGGCCATTTCCTCTCCTCCTATCACCTGATCCTAGGGAGAAGAGCCCAACCCCCACCTCACTGCAGCCTCCTCTCAGAGAGCTGTAGAGAGCAATGAGGTCTTCCCTCAGCCTCCTCTTCTCCAGACTGAACACCCCCAGCTCCCTCAGCTGCTCCTCCCCAGCCCTGTTCTCCAGACCCTTCCCCAGCTTCATTGCCCTTCTCTAGGCCTGTTCCAGTCTCTCAGTGTCTTTCTTGTAGAAAGGACCCCAAAGCTGAACCCAGCATTCAAGGTGTGGCCTCACCAGCACAAGGAGCCAGTCACTGCCCTGCTCCTGCTGCCCACACCACTGCTGGTCCAGGCCAGGCTACTGGTGGCCTTCTTGGCTAGCTGGGCACACACTGACTCATGTTCAGCCCTTGTCAACCAGCAGCCTCAGGTCCTGTTCTGCTGGGCAGTTTCCAGGCACTCTCCCACAAGTCTGTAGCATTGCATGGGGTTGTTGTGACCCCAGGGCAGGACCCAGTGCTTGGCTTTGTTAAACCTCAACCCTCTGACCTCATCTAATTGATCCAGCCTGGCCAGATCTCTCTTCAGAGCCTTCCTACCCTCCAGCATTTCAACGCTGCCACCCAATTTAGTGTCATCTGCAAACTTAGTGGGAGTGCCCTCAATCCCCTTGTCCAGATCCTTGATAAAGATATCAAACAGGAATGGCCTCTGTCCCCACCACTGCTGAGCCTGGCCACCCATTCAGTCCTTAAAGCAGCATCCACCCACCCCAGCAGCCAGTTCTCCAGGAGGATGCTGTGGGAGGCTTTACTGAAGTCCAGACGCACAAGCCCCACAGCCTGTCCCTCACGACCGTGTGGGTCACCCTGGTGGTGCAGGAGATCAGGCTGGTCTAGCAGGACCTGCCCTCCATGAGCCCATGCTGGCTGGGCCTGATCCCCTGGCTGCCCTGTCCATGCTGCAGAATGGCACCCAGGAGGACCTGCTCCATGACCTTCCCCAGCTCAGAGGTCAGACTGACAGCTCTGTAGTTCCCCAGGTCCTCCTCCTGGCCCTCCTTGTAGATGTGCATGATGCCAGTCTCCAGTCATCTGGGACCTCCCCAGTCAGCCAGGACTGCTGGTCAGTGATGGAATGCAGCTTGGAGAGCACTTCCAGCAGCTCCCTCCCTAGCCTTGGGTGGTTGCCATCCAGCCCCAGGGACTGGTGTGTGTCTCTGTGGTGCAGCAGGTCACTGACCATCTCCTCTTGGACTGTGGGGGCTTCATTCTGCTCCCCATCCCCATCTTGCAGCTCAGAGAGCTAGGTACCCAGTGAAGAACTGGACAACTCCTAAAAACTGAGGCAAAGAAGGCATTGAGTCCCTCAGCCTTTCCCTCAGCTGTGACCACTCTGTTCCCAGTGAAGGAGAAGAGACTCTCTGGGTCGTCCTTTTGTTGCTGATGTATTTGCAGAAGCATTTCCTGTTCTCTTTAACACTGAAGCCAGATCAATTTCTGCTTGGGCTTTGGCCCTTCCAATTTTCTCCCTGCATAGCCACAGGACAACTTTGTAATGCTCCTGAGTGGCCTGCCCCTCTTCCAACATAGGCTGCTGATCAAGTAGATCTTTCCTGCTGCAGCCTTAACTGAATGATCTGTCCACCATCTGGAGGAGGCCGGAGGTATCCACCTGAGTACTTTCTGCTGCTGCAGAGGGACCACAGCCTCAGTACTCTGGGAAGCTGTGGGCTGTTGGTGAATTGCTGGCAGGAGTTCCTAGCCCCTAAGTGCTCCTGCTGTGCAAACAGAGGAGTTAGCCTCTGAAGGGTGAGTGGCAGGCTGGGTGGTGGTGTGGGACATGATGTGACTCATGTGGGGAGGCTCTTCTGCTTTGGCATTTTCATACACCAGTGGTGGCAGCCCCCAGTGTGCACTGTGCCTGGTAGCCTTGAGCTTCCTTCCAGCTGGTCAAATTCTTCCTCTGCTTGCTTGGCAGTGTTTAGGGGAAGCCCCCCAGGACATGGCTCTGCAGTGCTGACCCTGAAGCCCTCAGAGTTGGTTGTGGAGACACTGTGTTGTTGGTACAGGCTCTGAAAAGTTACCTGACCCCTGTCCTCCCCCACCAGCAACAGCAGCCCCCAGGGAGCTGCCCATGGCATGCCCAACCACACAGCTTCCTGGCTTCTGGGGCAGCAGCCCAAGCCTGCTGTGCTGTCAGCATCACACAGCTGGACTCACTCCTGCAGCTCTGTGTCCTTCTCCTGCTGGGACACCAGAACTGGAGGCAGGATTGGAGGTGAGGTCTCAGCAGAGCAGAGCCAAGGGGCAGAACCCTCTTGCTGCAGCCCAGGACATAGTTGTCTTTTGGATCGTAGAATCATAGAATGCACTGCCTTGGAAGGGACCTCCAGAGATCAGCCAGTCTAAGCCCCTTGCAGTAGGGACATCCCCAACTAGATCAGATTGCTCAGAGCCCCGTCAAGCCTGACCTTAAATGTTACCAAGGATGGGACCTCTCCCACAGAATCATGGAATGTTAGGGGTTGGAAGGGACCTCCAGAGATCACCCAGTCCAACCACCCTACCACAGCAGGAGCACCCAGGCCAGATCACCCAGGGACACATGCAGGTGGGTTTGGAAAATCTCCAGAGAAGGAGACTCCACAACCTCTCTGGGCAGCCTGCTCCAGGGCTCCAGCACCCTCACAGCAAAGAAATTTCTCTTCATGTTGAGGTGGAACCTCCTAGGTTCTGTCTTGTACCTGTTATTGCTTGTCCTGTCACTGGGCGCCACCAAACGCAGCCTGGCCCCTTCATCCTGACCCCCACCCCTCAGCTATTGATAGACATTGATCAGATCCCTCTCAGCCTTCTCTTCTCCACACTAACCAGCCCCAGGGCTCTCAGTCTCTCTTCATAGCAGAGATGTCCCTGTCCCTTCATCATCCTCATAGCCTCCACTGCCCTCTGTCCAGCAGATCCCTGCCCGTGATGGTGCACATGGCTCAGCATGCTCTGTACCAGCTCAGCATGACTCTGGGGGGGAGCTGGGCCTGGCATGCCCTGGAGCTGTCCTCCACAGCCCAGCCCTGTGCTCACCATGCTGCTTTGGCCATGTCTGGTGGGCCACCTGACAGGTTCTTTTGCCCATGGACCATGCAGCTGCTGCACTAAGCTTTACCATGTGGTGCTGGGCTGCAGGGGAAGGCTGCTTCCAGAGCAGTTTCATCTCCTCCACCATCTGCAGCTGAAAAACTCCAGGTGCCTGCTAGGCAGCAATCAATGGTTGCAGTAAACTCCTCTCAGTCCTGTGCCTTTGCAGGAGTGAAAGGGAGCAAGGAAACCCCAGAGGGGAGCACAGTGCTCAAGGGGAGCCCACTGCAGAATGCAGAACCAGTCACTGTGTCCTTTCCTTTGCTCACCCACAGCCTCAGCTTTGAGCTTAGGGAGAGGAAAACAGAGCTGCCAGGGTCTGTGCTATCACCAAGTGCCAGCTTGCTGTGTGCTGGAAGGCCCTCACCAGCCAGCTGCTGGGAAGGGAGCACAGGGGCAGGAGCTCACAGACAGTTTACTTTCAGAAATGCTTATTGTAAATCATTGCTGAAGCTACAGAAAGGGGATATGGCATTCCAGAGCTGAAAAATTGCTTCCTGACTCTTCTTGATTTCCTTTTTTTTTTTTTTTTCGTCTTAGAAAGCTGAAATACTTCTAATGGAAGCACAGCCAAGCACATGCCCTAATGAGAAACACTTTACCCCATGTGCAGCTCTGGCTCTTGGAGACATTTCTCCCCCCAGTCAGGCTGTGGTTGGACTCTTAAGTTTTGATCATACTCCACAATTTATTTGTTGAGGCTTGTGTTGCTTGAGGCAGTTCCTCTCAGGTTTGCCCATTTGTGGTCAGTGCTTGATGGTCTGTTTGCAGTGTTTTGAGAGTCCAGTCTGTGCAGAAACACTTGGGGAGAGGATGGGGATGAGGGAGTGGAAACCTGGAAAGAGAATCTGTTCATTTCCTAGAGATGGTGCAAGGTTTGCCTCAGCCAGGGTTCAGGCTCAGGCAGCTGGCATGGTAATGAAGGGATGAAAATCTCTCTTCCCTAAAGGAGTTGTTCAGTGTTCTCCTATCTCCTAACACCACTCTTAACTCATTTTCAGGATTAGTTATAAATAAAATTAGTGCCCAGAAGCTCCATTCTGGCTTGTGCATTGCTCTGTCTGGAGTCCTGTAATGGTTTCCAGTGGATTAAGTTAAGATGAAGTAAGAGGCAGCAATGTGGTGCTGCTGCCTGCCTTGGAAAGTGCTGTGTCAGGGCCTTCCACTGCAGCACTGCCAACAACTTTTACTACAGCCAGGTTTTTGCATTTCATTATTTGCCCAGACTCTCAAGCTCTGGAAATATTTGCTGATGTGTTCTGCCTGTTGCAGAATGAATGTCTGATGTTCTGTGATGCATCCTTCTGCATTCTTCTGTATCACATAGCAATACATCAGAGATGTATCACAGAGTCAATCAGGTGGGAAGAGACCCTCAGCATCACCAAGTCCAACCCAGAACCCTACTCTGCAAGGGTCACCCCTAAACCAGAGCCCCAAGCACCACATCCAAACCACCTTGAAACACAGCCAGGCTTGGGGACTCCACCACCTCCCTGGGCAGCACATTCCAATCCCTGACCACTCTTGCTGGGAAAAATGTTTCCTACTGCCCAGTCTAAACCTACCCTGCTGCAGCTTGAGGCCATTCCCTCTTGTTCTGGCACTAATGACCTGTGAGAAGAGACCAGCACCAACCTCTGCACAACCTCCTTTCAGGGAGCTGTAGAGAGCCAGGAGGTCTCCCCTCAGCCTCCTCTGTTTCACACTAACCATCCCCAGCTCCTTCAGCTGCTCCTCACAAGATTTATTCTCCAGGCCCTTCACAGCTTCCTTGCCCTCCTCTGCCCTGGCTCCAGCACCTCCACATCTCTCTGGGATTGAGGTGCCCAAACCTGGACACAGCACTCCAGGTGTGGCCTCCCCAGAGCTGAGTCCCAGGGGACAATCCCTGCCCTGCTCCTGCTGGACACAGCATTTCTGATCCCAGCCAGGATGCCTTTGGCTTTCTTGGCCACCTGGGCACACTGCTGGCTCCTGTTCAGCTGCTTGGCCATCAGCACCTCCAGGTCCCTTTCTGCCAGCATCTTTCCAGCCACACTGCCCCAAGCCTGCAGCACTGGGGTTGTTGTGCCCCAAGTGCAGGACCTGGCACTTGGCCTTGTTGGAGCTCCTTCTGGTAACATTGGCCATGGATCCAATCTGAGATCTCATCTCTCCTACACCTAGCAAGTGAGTTCCCACCTCACTGAGCCTGCATGCCAGTCAGCAGTGACACAGTGTGACCTCAGCCTGCTCTGTAGCATTGTGTTTCTCCCTGTGGTGCCATGGTGCTCTTCCAGCAAGTGGTGGCAGCCCCCAGTGTGCACTGTGCCTGGTAACCAAGAACTTCCTTCCAGCTGGTCAAATTCTTCCTCTGCTTGCTTGGCAGTGTTTAGGGGAAGCCCCCCAGGACATGGCTCTGCAGTGCTGACCCTGAAGCCCTCAGAGTTGGTTGTGGAGACACTGTGTTGTTGGTACAGGCTCTGAAAAGTTACCTGACCCCTGTCCTCCCCCACCAGCAACACCAGTAACATGGCATGCCCAACCACACAGCTTCCTGGCTTCTGGGGCAGCAGCCTCAGCCTGCTGTGCTGTCAGCATCACACAGGTGGTGTCACCTGGGGCCTGCCCAGCTGCTCAGGGGGCAGGGGCCAGGAAACCTCTGGGAGTAAGAGTGTGTAGTGAAAGGAGTCAGCTCTGGAGGGGCTGGTGTGCTTCTGAAGCTCTAACAGCTCTGGTGTCTCCACTTTCCCCACAGCCAGCCCCCTGCCTCGCCCAGCACACAGGAAGCCATCCAGGGCATGCTCTCCATGGCAAACCTCCAGTCATCAGAGTCCTGCCTGCAAACATCATGGGGCACCAACCAGGCAAAGAACAACTCCATCTCCACACAGAACTCTAAAAAGACAGGGGGTGGTGGCAACAAAAATGCCAGCAAGCAGGTACTGAAGAAGAGCACAAAGAACAGCATCGACATGGAGGATTATGACGAGGACCAGGACCACCTGGATGCCTGCTTTAAAGATTCAGACTATGGTGAGCAGGAGCAAAGCCATCTGTGTGTGCCTGGCCTGCATGGAGCTCTCTGTGCATGTCTGCAGGTGCTCCCCATGTTCCTCTTGGTGTGCTTGCTCCCTTCCCCACCACATCCTTCAACCACAGATTCACAGATTGCATTGTGTTGGAATGGACCCTCAAAGGTCCAAGCCCCTGCCATGGGCAGGGACACCTCCCACTAGCCCAGGTTGCTCAAGGCCTCATCCAGCCTGGCTTTGGTTACTTCCAGGCTTGGAGCTTCCACAACTCCTCTGGGCAGCCTGTTCCAGTGCCTCACCACCCTCATGGGGAAGAATTTCTTCCTAATGTCTCATCTAAATCCAGCTTTTCCAGTTTGAAGCCAGCACCCCTTGTCCTGTCACTCCCAGCCCTTGTCAAAAGTCCCTCCCCAGCTCTCCTGGAGCCCCTTCAGATACTGGCAGGCAGCTCTAAGGTCTCCCTGGAGCCTTCTCTTCTCCAGGCTGAACAGCTCCAACTCTCTCAGCCTGTTTCCATGCTCCAGCTCTCTGATCACCACCTTTGTGGCCTCCTCTGGACCTCCTCATGTCTTTTTTGTGTTGAGTGCTCCAGAGTTGGACACAGTTCTACAGGTGGGATCTCATGAGAGTGGAGTACAGGAGCAGAATCCCCTTCCTTGAGCTGCTGCCCACACTGCTGGGGATGCAGCCCAGGACACAGCTGGGTCTGAGCTACAATGCACATCACTGGCTCTTGTTGAGCTTCTCCTCACCCACCACCCCCAAGTCCTTCTCCTCAGCACTGCTCTCTGTCCATTCTCCACCCAGCTTGGATTTGTGCTTGGGATTGGCCTGACCCAGGTGCAGGACCTTGCACTTGGCTTAGCTGAGCTTCATGAGGTTGGCCTGGGCTTGGGATTGGCCTGACCCAGGTGCAGGACCTAGCACTTGGCTTGGCTGAGCTTCATGAGGTTGGCCTGGGCTCACCTCTCCAGGTCCCATTATAATGGGGCAGTTCCACCACAGTAACCTGCAGGAGCATTTTTGAGTATAAGAAGTGAGGCAATGTAGAATAGTATTACTTTGAAGACTGGTAGGGACTGTAAGGCCCAAAGAGGGTGAGACATAGGTAGAGGTTTGTGCTGCATCACAGAGAGTCTGTAGGGCCATCAGAAATCAGCTGCTGTGACTGGAAAAGTGCAGTGCAACAGAGGTGCCAAGGCAAAAGGGAGCTCCTGTGACACTGCAGGAGGCTTCCCAGCCTCCCAGGGTGCACTGCCTGTGTGGGATGCAGTGGGGGTGCTGGGAGGTGCTTTGGGAAAGGGCAGCTCCCTGAAGCTGTCAGACAGGGAGATGGTTTGCAGACAGATGTCACACAGGACCAAGGCTGTGCTCTGCTGAGGGATGCATTTGCTGCTGGGGAATGGAGAGGCTCTGTTGTGAGCAGGCTTGGCTGGCAGAGGCTCTGGTTGTGCCACAGCTGCTCAGCAGGCTGCAGTGTCAGTGGGCAGGTGCTGCAGTGATGCCCACAGCAGAGAGAGGTAACAAGCTGGTGAGATATCAAATGCCCTGCAAAGAAAGCTACAGGACCTTCACAGCAGAGGCAGAGACAAAGCCCAGCCAGAGAGCTTGGTGTTTATCCAAGAGGCCTCTGAAGCATCCCTTGGTTCATCTCTTGGATGCTTTCCCTGTGTCTTACTTTCTCCTGGTCATACAGGCCAGAAGGTGTGGTGCTGACTGTGGTGGTTGGCTGAGGTGTGCTCAGTGCAGCCTGGCCTGAGATAAGGAAACCTGTTCCTGGCTCTTCCATCCATGCTGCTGCTCTGCAGGCAGGGGAAACACCACCTGCTCCTGCCTGGGAAGCTACCCTGTGTATCCCAAGAGCACTGGTCACAGTTTAATGCCAGCAGCTGCTGCTCCCCACATGGGGAGGAGAGCAGGAGCAAGTCCCCTGAGCTGTCGCAGCTGTGTCAGCACTGGGTGGTGCTTCTGGGGGCCCTTGCTTCTCCAGCTGGGACACCTGCAGCCACCACCCATGCACAGAGCCGGTGGCCTCCACAGGACAGAGCTGTTCCCTGCACTGAAACTGTTGCCTTTGTTTCCTGCTGTAGTTTACCCTTCCCTGGAATCAGATGAAGATAATCCAGTATTCAAATCCCGCTCAAAGAAAAGGAAAAGCTCAGATGATGCCCCTTACAGTCCAACGGGTAAGTCCAGCTGCTCTGTGATGCCCAGGCTCAGGCCCTGCAGGTCCCTAAGACCAGACATTTGTCAAGGAGGGTGGAAACTGCAAGCCCACTCCTTTATCACCAGCAACTCCTTTATCACCTGAAGGATGGATCCTTTGCAGCATAGTGGGAGGTGATACTGTGTGCTGGGACTCATGCTGAGCAGCATTAGCCACCTTCTGTCAATCAGCTGCCAGGAAAAGCTCTTTCCTCCAGGGGTTGTTTGTTTTCCTTCCCATTCTTGGTAATGGAACTGCTGGTGGCCACCTCAGTGGTGGTTTGACAGTGAAGCCCCAGAGGGACAAGTAGCCATGGCCTTTCAGTGCTGTGTAAAGAGGGACTTTGGAAATGGTCTCCTCCAAGTTCAGCCTAAGCTGGTGGTCTGCAAGGATGTTTTGGTTGCAGCTCACCAGAGGCAGTGACAGGCCAGGGGCTCCTTAGACCCTTTTGATATAGCCTGTTACCAGGGAAGTCTCTGCAGCTTGCTGTGTGTGAGAGGCAGCCCACATCTCATCGGCTGGTGACACTGCATGCCCACCTCCACCTGATGGGGCAATGGACACTGTCCATTGGGCAGTGATGCTCATGTGTGTAGTACAGGCTTTGGCTTCAGCTGCCAGAGGAGCTGCTCAGCTGTGTTCCACCTTCATTGGCAGCTTCTCCCCAGGCCACCATCTCTGCAGGCTGTCAGCACCTCCTGCCTTCACACACATCCCAGGGAAGGCAGGGCAGAGGCTGCAGCTCCCCTGGCCCTCTGCTGAGGAGGGCAGAGCCCTGCAGCCCCCTGTGCTGGCAGGGGCACGTTCTGCATCTCACCTGCCTCTGCTTGCCTTGCAGCACGAGTGGGCCCCTCGGTGCCCCGACAGGACCGGCCGGTGCGGGAGGGCACCAGAGTCGCCTCCATTGAGACCGGGCTGGCCGCTGCCGCCGCAAAGCTGTCCCAGCAGGTGAGGCTGCCTGAGAAGCAGGCAAGGAGAGACCTCTCCCCCAGCAGCTGAGGCCTGCCCAGAGAGCAGAGCAGCAGCAGTCCTTCTCAGGGTTTGTTGATGACACTGACACAAGGCTCGGCAGTCTTGGGGGAAATCAGAGGGATGGGAAGCCTGAGGGTGTCACAGCACACCTGACAGCACCGCAGCACAGAGCAGGCCCTGCAGCAGAGGTGCGCAGGAGTGTGAGGGAGAGAGCACAGCCACCAGGCTAAGAGAGAAGCAGGGTGCCCAGGAGGAGCGTGTGTGGACTTCATGGTGATGTATGTTTGAGAGGCTGACTGGTATGGGTGCCTTGTCTGTGGAAACTGCCTGCTGGGAGGCAGAAGGATTTATTCACTCCCAACGATCAGGTGAAGCATGGGAACTGTGGGGCAGTTTAGCAAAGATACGGAGGTACTCTGCCTGTTGGCAAGTCTCCAGGCTGTAAAGAGGTCAGGGAGGTGCTAAGTGCCTAACACAGACAGGCCCCACAAATGTGATGTTGTGAGGCATGAAGGTGACAGTATCTGCTGGAGCAAGGTTGGTGAAACACCTTGGCAAGCTGCTGGAGCTGCAGGTTTTGGTGACAGGTTTTGTGATGCAGGTTTTGGTGACAGGTTTTGTGATGCAGGCTTTGTGATGCCTACTGTTGAGTAGAAGAGCTCTAGGATGGTTTCGTCAAGGAGAGGACTGAAGTCAGGCAGGAGGGTCTGCACAAGCTCAGGTGTGGGTGCAGGAAAGGCAGCAGTGTGTGCAGCAGGCAGAGCTGTCAGCCAGATGCAGTTGCAGCAGAGCCTGGGTGCTCTGCGCCAGGCATGCTGTGTAGGGTCTTGTGTCAGGAGCCTAAGCACCACCAGCCCTTGCCATGGCTAAAGGTCTTCTGGGGTTAACCTGAGCTTCATGTTTGTCATTTTAAAGGAGGAACAAAAAAGCAAGAAGAAAAAAAATACCAAAAAGAAGCTGTCGAGCGCCAGCACGAACAAAGCGGCTGAGGAGGGCAGCTCACCAGAGCCGAAGCTGGAGTGCCAGGCCAGCAGCCTCACGGATCACGAGTACACGGCGGGGGGCAGCACCTTTGGGGTCGCCCAGCCCAACAGGGGATCGCAGCCCATGGCACCCGGGGTGTTCCTCACGCAGAGGAGACCCTCCGCGTCCTCGCAGAACAATGCCTCCACCAAAGGTACCGGGAAGCACCCGGGGTGATACTGTAGGAATGGGGAAAGGTGAACTGCTCAGGCAATCCCTGCCCTCTGCAGGGCCCTCATGGCCTGTGTCTGCCGTGGGTATGGAAAAGGGCTTTGGCAGGTCAGACCCGGGCAGAGGTAGGGCCCCTGGCCCTGGCTCTCCTGGCACTGTGGGCCCAAACGCTGCTGGGCTGCTTGGTGCCGGGGTGAGGCCTCCCCGGCTAGGAAGCTCTCCTGAGCATGCCCCGAGGCTGCAGTGCTCACATCACAGCCCAGCCTGCTTGGTGAAGCCCTGTCCATGGGAAGATGCATCTGTGAAGTCTGTTCTGCCCAGGGCTATGCCAGGCACTGCCATGGTGGGGTGGTGTCTGTACACCAGCACCTGTGCTGACCTGTACAGGAGGGCATCCTCCCCAGAGAGTATAAAGCAGTGCAGATCTGCAGACCTGACTTGAGAGCTGCCACAAGGCAGCAAGGGAGTATCAGATCCTAGGAGTAACACAAGGACACCACCACAGCCAAGAGAGAGGAAGTGGTCGCTTGTTGTCTGCTTTAGGGAGAACATTACAAAGCTGAGGCTGTCCTGGAGTCTGGGTTGGGTTCTCCTCTGCTTGAGCTGTGCTCAGCAGGTGTGACAGAAGCGGGATAGGCACCATGCAGTGTGAAGAGCAAGTGTGGAGTCCTGCTGGGAGAGGCCCTGCTGTAGCAGCTGAGGCAGGGTGGCAGAGGTTTCCTACAATCCCCTGTGTTTGAGTGGAGGAAATGAGAGGTAGTGCACTGTGTCCTGGCACACAGGAACACACCAGAGCATCTTGAATGGGCCATGCAGGAGGATGTGCACAGCCCTGGGTAGGTGCTGGGGTCCTGCCTGGGGCTGGTAGTACCTGTGGCAGTCAGCAGAACCAGAGGGGAATGAAGGTGTTTGTGGTGAGGTGGTGGCAGGAGTGACACAGGTCCAAGCCCCAGTGGCAGATGTGATGGGAAGAGGAGTGCTGAATGGAGCTGAACCCCAGTCTGGCCCAGTGAGCACTGTGAGGAGAGCCTGCCCAGGCAGATGGATCACACCTTGGCCTGTGGTGTCAGTCAGTCCTCAGAGAAGGGAAGGAGCCATGTGCCAAGAAAGGAAGTGGTTGACCTTGCGAGGATGAGAGCACTTTGAGGGCCCCTTGTGCAGAGTCTTGGGTCATCTGAGGGCACCAAGGGGACTTCAGGGCATCTCTCTGCATGAAGCACAGGAAAGTATTGAGCCTGGGGGCTACCAGCTTGGGCATCACTGGGAATGAAGGAACTGTGGAAGAAGATGGTGAGATGAAGCAGAACTAGGGAGCTCTAGGACCTGCTCAGGGAAGGTCTCTCAGTCTTAAATTGTAAGGCAAAAGAATGACAAATGAGGAAACTTCCCATGGGAAGTGCAACCCACAGTGTCATGGTCTTCAAGGCTGGGGAGTTAAATGCTAAATGGGAAGAGTGGAGAGAAGCTGAGTCTCTGCAGGTAGCACACACAGCTGCACCAGTGGCAGCATGACAGGAAAAGAAAAGGCTGCCTGGGTCTGGGTGGTGCCAAGCAGTCCCAGCGGCCTTGGCAACCATGGAAGTTTTTGGCCATAAGGTGGTATCTGGTGGGGCAGCAAACAGCTACTGTAGCTGCACCAGTCCCAGGGCAGCAGAGACCTCACTGAGCCACACAGCTCAGAAGCAGGCACCTGGGCTCAGGGTGGTGGTGTCTGCTCGTCAGTATGGGGACAGGGAACAAATGCTGTCCACTTCGGGTGTGTTGTAGTGTCTTGTGCTAGCCTGAAGCTGCAGGAAGGAAGCATGTGTGCATCTCTGGGTGTGCCTGTCTGTGTGCCTGGGTGTGTGCAGGTCTGGGTGTGCCTGTCTGGGTGTCTGGCTGTGCACTTTTTAGTGTCCTCTGGCAAGACTGGCTGCAGGAGGTGACTAGGGGAAGAGAAGGGAAGCAGCAGTGTGGAGCTGTGATGGCAGGTGGGCTGGTCTCAGGGTGATGGGTGGAGGGAGGGGGTGTCCTCAGGGCAGTGCTTGGTCCAGGACTCATGCTGGCATGTGAGTTCAGTGTCCCTGCCACACAGATTTCCTTTACAGGGTGCCCAGACTGCCTTGGGAGTGTGTAGGTGCAGCCTGCCAGGTGGCGGGGGTGTGTGTGTGTGTGTGTGCAGCCTCTCCCGTGAGAGAAGCAAGACAGTGCTGGTGTGGCTGGGCTGAGGCTGTCACCCTGTGGGCAAACAAGTCACCCAGGGGCAGCAGGCCAGGCGTGGTGTCAGGCCGGGCACAGGGCACCAGGGCTGGCACTGTGGAGGCAGGAGGACCCCCAGCAGAGAAGGGGTGGAATAAACCTCCGCCCTGAACGGGGTGTGTTCAGAGGGCTGTGTCCCTGGGCGTGGGTGAGCCGTGTGCCCAGGCTGCCAGTGCTGCTGGTTCTTCAGAGCCTGCGCTCCTCAAGTCTCCCCGATGGCCCCGGACGGCCCTCACCCTGGAGGAGCCAGGCAGGGAGGCGGCGGCGCAGCCCGGAGGGGCTCCGCAGCAGGCAGCCGGTGTGGGGGCATCGGTGCGGCTGGAGCGGGCCCTCACCGCGTTCCCCCGCTCTGCTTCCAGGAAAGCGCACGAAGAAGGGGATGGCCACGGCCAAGCAGCGGCTCGGCAAGATCCTGAAGATCCACCGGAACGGGAAGCTGCTGCTCTAGCGGCGGGGCCGGAGGGCAGCCCGGCGCCGCCTGACGCTTGGGCCAGCACACAGTAACCCCTTTGAACTTTCAGCGGTCGGAGTGTACAGAATCCTGCTATAAATATTTTTTAATATAGATGTCCTTTCTCAGAGCGCTGAGAGTGACTAGCCGCAAAAAGCTAATACTAAAACCCCGGCTGCGGAGGAAGGGACCGCTTCCCCCCGGCCCGGCCCAGCCTCGGGCAGAGCCGCCCTTGGAGCAGCAGCGATGCGGGAAGGCCCCGCTCCAGGCCGGGGGAGCCGCTAGCAAAGCAGCGGCAGCAACGCGAGAAGGCCCCGCTCCAGGCCGGGGGAGCCGCCAGCAAAGCAGCGGCAGCAACGCGGGGAGGCTCCGCTCCGGGCGGGGGGAGGCTCAGCTCCGGGCTGTGCCGCGGGTCCGGGCCGGGACCGCTGGGGTGGGCTGTGAGGCGGTGGCGCGTTTCTCAGGCAACCCCCCTGTCGCCCTGCGTAGCTGCGTTTCCCGAAGCATCCTTTTCCTAGAATGTAGCTTGTACATAGCTTTTGGAATAACCACCACCGGTTTTTTTATAAGGGGAAGAGTCTCTCCGGGGCGCCGCCCGCCGGTACCAGCTCTTTGCGTAACTTCTTGTACGAGGAGGGAAGACAAGTTATTTTACTAGCACCTTGTGGAGTGTTTTCCGTGTTTTGTGACGATGTAATTTATTAATGTTTGTAGCTTTTTATATTTGTACATTTCTTATGGGCTTTGTTTATATACACACATTACTGGGGCGCGGCGCCCGCGGGGAACCAGAGCCACCCGCGGCCGGGGCCCGAGGGGCTGCCGCCGGCCTGGGCGTCGCGCCGGCTTTTTTTATTATGATTATTATTAGTAGTATTATTATTTTTTCGCGACATGTACATTTCTAACAAAGTTTATCGTGGCTATCTATCTATGACGGTGTTTTATTTACTGATTCATATCAAATGCTCTTGTATCGACTTCACGAAATCTAAGTAAACTTAGAGCAAAGTTCAAACAAAAAAAGAGGAGAAAAAAAAGAAAGCAAAGTAAACTATTTCAGGTTTTGTACACAACTGCCTGGGCCTGGCCTTTTTGTGGGGTTGGCACGGGGCTAGGGGTAGGGGGTAAGGGGGGGTGAGAAGAGGTAGCTGCGAGGTTCCTCCGGGTGGAGAGGAGGAGGAGAGGGCAAGGACCCACAGCAGGGGAAGGAGGGCAGACAGCCCAGCAGGGTGCCCTGCCTGGTCATCCTCAGCAGGAGCTCCATTGCCCCTTTGCAGGCACACCCTGGGGGGCTAAGCCAGTGCCCCAGCTGCTGCCCAAAGCCCTTGCTCTAACACCACAAGAAGCCCTGGCTAATTTGGCATGCCCTTGAGTGTTCTTGTAAGATACCTCACAGTCCATCCAGACATGTCTGCCCACCATCCCTCTCTGCTCTCATCAACCACCTGCACTGGGCAAGCACATACACTCCTTTCTCTCCTCCATCCATCTGGGAGGGGACCAGGTGCTTGAGGCTTTCCCCTTCTTGTCAGTGGTGGAAACATCAGCTGTCCATTCACCTTGAGCCAGATTGACCCTCCTGTCCCTGAGGCCATTTTCCAAATATGCCTTGGTCTTCACAAGAGAGACTGAGCGTGATAGCCACAGACATGCAGCCACTGCTGCTCCTGCAGTGCTGACACAAGGCTGTTCACGTCTCCCACACCTAGGCTTCTCTCCAGCACTTGGCCAGATCATGCAGGCAGCGACACAAGCCAACCACACAGAGCTACCTCTTGCCTCTTCTGACAGCCCAGCCCTAGAAGGCTCAAGCTTAGTGTGGCAGAGTCCTCTCTCTAGAGGTAAGCATCTCACAGCACCAAACTCCAGTCATGCTGTGCTTCCTTGCCAGGTGACAATGACACCATGGGGTGTGGCCAAGAAGGCCAATGGCATCCTGGCATGGATCAGCAATAGTGTGGCCAGCAGGAGCAGGGCAATGGCTTTAAACTACAGCAGGGTGGATTTAGATTGGGCATTAGGGTGAAGTTCTTTACTATGAGGGTGGTGAGGCACTGGAAGAGGTTGCCCAGGGAAACTCTGGACACCTCATCCCTGGAAGTGTTTAAGACTGGGTTGGATGAGGCCTTGAGCAACCTGTGCTGGTGGGAGGTGTCCCTGCCCCTGGCAGGGGTGTTGGAGCTGGACGATCTTTAAAGGTCTCCTCCAAGCCAAAACCATTTTATGAGTCTATGATTCTATGAACCTCCACCTCCAACAAGTACTGGAGCAGGTGGGTGCCCCCTGAACATGTCATGGCTCAGGAGCATG
Organism: Indicator indicator; assembly: GCF_027791375.1. Taxonomy (NCBI): domain Eukaryota; kingdom Metazoa; phylum Chordata; class Aves; order Piciformes; family Indicatoridae; genus Indicator; species Indicator indicator. Next base: position 24,392,445 of record NC_072024.1, on the reverse strand, counting down.
TTTGCTGACTGCAAACTCCTGCCTTGGCTCAGGCACTGACAGACTCGCAGCAGCATGGCCACAAGAGGCTGCATGCTGCTGGGCAGGTGAGCAGCAGCTCCTTTGCAAGGTGCTGCCTTCCCAGTGATGCCATGGAGCAGTGTTCCTGAGGCTTTTCATAGAATCATAGAATTGGTTTGGTTGGAAGAGACCTCCAAGACCATCCAGTCCAACTGTCAGCCCAACCTCACCAGCCACTAAACCATGTCCCCAAGTGCCATGGCCACAGGTTTCTTGAACACCTCCAGGGATGGGGACTCCACCACCTCCCTGGGCAGCCTGTTCCAGTCCCTGACCACTCTGGCAGCAAAGCAGCTTTTCCTTCAACCTAAACCTTTCCTGTCACAATTTCAGGCCATTTCCTCTCATCCTATCACCTGTTACTAGGGGAAGAGACAAACCCCCACTTCACTGCAACCCCCTTTTGGGTAGTTGCAGAGAGAACCCACATGGTCCTTTGGATGTCTGTTTTATGTCTCAGGGACAAGGCTGAAGCTCCATGGGGGCTGGTGGGTGCTCTGCTGTGCATACTCTTATGTGTAAAGCTCAGAAGAAAGTTTAAAGGATCTGAAATGTGTGGCATGGGTCAGGTTTTGTGGCTGTGTTCTCTTCAAGTCACACCTCAAAGCTGTCTGAGTGTGATGTCCCTGATGGGTATCGATAGGCAAAGTGCTGTGCCTACAGCTGCTAGGGGCTTGGCTCTCCCCACATTCCCATGCAGCATCCCATGGTGCTCAGACCTGGTGAGACAAAGCCCACCCAGCATATGGCATCCTGACCTTGTAGAACCATAGAACTGCTGAGCTTGGAAGAGACCTCTGAGATCATGGAGTCCAACCACACAACCAGAGCTCACAACCCTAACACTGCTGCTAAGTCACTGCCACCAAACCACCCTCAGCACCACATCCACACTTTTTCCGTGTTCCTTCTGGGATGGTGACTTCACCACCTCCCTGGGCAGCCTCTTCCAGTGCCTGAGAACCCTTGCTGGCAAGAAATTGTTCCTAATATCCAACGTGAACCTTTCTTGGCACAATTTAAGACTATTTCCTCTCATCCTGTCACTTGTTGCATGTGAGAAGAGACCAACCCCCCCCGGCTCCACCCTCCTTTGAGGTAGTTGTAGAGGGTGATAAGGTGTCCCCCTCAGCCTCCTCCTCTGAAGGCTAAACATCCCCAGGCCCCTCAGCTGCTCCTCCCCAGCCCTGTTCTCCAGACCCTTCCCCTTGGTTTGGTTGCCATTCTCCGGACCTGCTCCAGCCCTCAATGTCCTTCTTGGAGCAAGAGTCCCCAGCCTGGTGCCACGTGTGCCCTCACCTTGTTCCTCCTCACCAGTGTCGAGCCAGTGCACCGCACGCTGTGGTGGACGACGTCAGCCATGGTGCCGCAGGTGTCCTGCGGCCGCCGACTGCCGCCCGCTCCGGGCGCGGCGGTGCATGGGGGCTGGTCCCGCAGCGCGGCCTGGCAGGGCCGGCAGTAGCAGCTCTTCACCAGCTGGGGGCGTGCCGAGCCCAGGAACAGCCGCAGCTGCGCGCCCTGCCGTGGTGAGGTCTGGCACCGCCCGGGGCTCCGCGGCACCTGCGGCCTTTGCCAGCTTCCCTGCAGCGCTGCGAACGGCCTGCGACTCGCTGCGCTGTGCACCTGCCAGCAGCCCCGGGAGGTCACTGCAAGGCTACAGTCCCGGCCGTGCAGAAAGCACCCTCAGAATCACAGAATGCCCTGGGCTGAAAGGAACCTTCGAAGCTCGTCCAGTCCAATGCCCCTGCAGTCAGCAAGGACATCCTCAACCAGATCAGGCTGCCCAGAGCCCTGTCGAGCCAGGAATAATGACAGAGCATAGCTGCTTCAGTCCAGAGGACATTGCACTGACAGGCTGGTGCAGAGCTGCAGCTCCCATCCAGGGACAAGAGCTGCCAGCTGCTCCAGCTCCTCTAGGAAGTAGCCCAGGGCATGGGACCTGACTGCCCAGATCCCTGCATTCAGCCAGCAGGATCCCAACTTGAACAAGATGCCCTTTGGCCTCTGAGGCCAGAGCACAGAGGCTTTTCCTGGCACACAGGCACACAGACTGCAGAGGGATGCTGGTCCCTGCCCTGCCTCCTGGCCTGGGGTGCCAGGCAGATCTCAAACAGCACCGAGATGGGCAGCTGTACCTGGTGGGCAGTGCGGCCTCGGATCCAGTCTGTGATTCAATGCAGTCATTTTGGCTCTCTTGCCTGTTTCCTGAGCTGTTACTGCTTCCTTTGCCTTTTCACTTCTTGCCCTCTCTCCATGCCCCACACAGCCTGGGGAGTGGAGCTCAAGCCCAACATTCACTACACCTGCTTGCTAGAGGTCTAAGAGTGTCTTTGTCTCTACAGATGGGCTCACGACTCTCTGCATTTAACCATGGGCAGGCAGCTCCTCCACCCCTTCTGGGACAAGCTCCAAAGGGCTCTGCACCTGAAAAGATACTGCCCTCCATGAGTGTAATATAAAAACTAGAGCACAGAGAGGAAAATGGGGGGTGGGGGGCAGCCTGACTTACCCTCTGGCTGGCTTGGTGTGACCATCAACAGCAGCCTCCTGCTGACAACAGGGACAAAGGGCACCTGGCATAGGTCTGGTCTCTCTCCAGCAGCTCAACAGGGCTGTTCAGCAGGCACCAAGCAAGCATCAGTGAAAGCTGTTCAGGTGTTAGGGAGGCAGAAAAGTCACTTTTTTGTTTTCCCCTTGCATTATCTCCAACTGATAATAGGGCCTGGCCACCTGCAGCCAGCACATGACACTTCTAGCAGCCCCTGGACTGTCCTGTTCCCTCCTGCCTTGCTGTTCTGCTTGGCGAATGCTGCCCCAAAGCTCCACTCCAAGATCAGCTCTGTGGGGATCCTCCTGCCTGCCTGGCTCCAGGCAGGGCAAGGGTACACCTTGCATTGCCCACAGGTGTTTGAAGAGGCCACAGAATGGCCCAGGTGTCCTCCTGCTAAGCTGCCTGAGGATATGGAACAGAAACAGACATTCAGTTTGGAACAGACCCTCAGCACCACCATTCCAACCATTAACCCTACTCTGCAAGGCTCACCCCTAAACCACAGCCCCAAGCACCACATCCAAACCACCTTGAAACACAGCCAGGCTTGGGGACTCCACCACCTCCCTGGGCAGCCAGTGCCTGACCACTCTTGCTGGGAAAAAATGTTTCCTACTGTCCAGTCTAAACCTGCCCTGCTGCAGCTTGAGGCATTCCCTCTTGTTCCATCACTAATGACCTGTGAGAAGAGACCAGCACCAACCTCTGCACAACCTCCTTTCAGGGAGCTGTAGAGAGCCAGGAGGTCTCCACTCAGCCTCCTCTGTTTCACACTAACCATCCCCAGCTCCTTCAGTCTCTCCTCACAAGATTTATTCTCCAGGCCCTTCACAGCTTCCTTGCCCTCCCCTGCCCTGGCTCCAGCACCTCCACATCTCTCTGGGATTGAGGTGCCCAAACCTGGACACAATACTCCAGGTGTGGCCTCCCCAGAGCTGAGTCCCAGGGGACAATCCCTGCCCTGCTCCTGCTGGACACAGCATTTCTGATCCCAGCCAGGATGCCTTTGGCTTTCTTGGCCACCTGGGCACACTGCTGGCTCCTGTTCAGCTGCTTGGCCATGAGCACCCCCAGGTCCCTTTCTGCCAGCAGCTTTCCAGCCACACTGCCCCAAGCCTGTAGCATTGCTTGGGGTTGTTGTGCCCCAAGTGCAGGACCTGGCACTTGGCCTTGGTGAAGCTTCTCCTGGTAATGCTGGCCATGGATCCAATCTCTCCAAGTCCCTCCCTACCCCGGAGCAGATCAGCACTGCCACCTGACTTGGTGTCATCTGAGCACATACTGCACACTCTGTGTCCTTATCAAGATCACCAGCAAAGATGTTAAACAGAAGTGGTCCCAACGGTGAGCCCTGAGGAATGCCTGGGAACAGCCTCACCCTGCTGGGTGGGTGCTGCACAGGGCACTCCTGCAGCTGAAATGCTTCCTCACTACTCTTCGTTTGCCCAGCTGGAGCTCCCTGCAGGAGGGGCAGTGAGTGCCCCTTACATGGTACTTCTACAGTGGAATGAATAAATCTGCAGATATTATCCAGTACACTCTACAGGGTGATGGCAGCAATGTCCTGGAGCAGGGAAGGCAGTGCCAGGGAACTGTGTTCTGTACCCATGTGTGCAGAGAGGCTCTCGACTGCTCCTGGTAAATGATTGCTAACAACATCCACAGAATGTTTGGGTTGGAAGGGATCTCTGGAGATCATCCAGTCCAACTCCCTGCCAGAGCAGGGTCACCCAGGAACACATCCAGGCAGGTTGTGAAAGTCTCCAGAGAAGGAGACTCCACAACCTCTCAGGGCAGCCTGCTCCAGGGCTCTGCCAGCCTCCACAGTTTCTCCTGATGTCGAGGTGGAACCTCCTGTGTTCCAGCTTGTACTCACTCCTTGTCTTATCACTGGGCACCACTGCAAAGAGCCTCGTGCCTTCATCCTGACCCCTACCCCTCAGATATTGACAGATGTTGATCAGATCCTCTCTCAGCCTTCTCCACACTAAACAGCCCCAGGGCTCTCAGTCTCTCTTCACAGGGCAGATGCTCAATGCTCCTTATCATCCTCCTGGCTCTCCCTTGGACTCTCTCCAGCAGGTCTCTGTCTCTCTTGAACTGGGGATCCCAAAACTGGACACAGGATTGCAGCTGTGGTCTCAGCAGGGCAGAGTAGAGAGGTAGAAGAACTTCCCCAGCCCTGCTGGACACCTTTCTTGATGACCCCCAGGATCCCTTTGGCTCTCTTGGCCACAAGGGCACATTGCTGTCCCATGCAGAACTTGCTGCCCACCAGCAGGACAAGCTTTAGTCTGTGCTGGTGCTTGGTGTTCCTTCCCAGGTGCAGGACCCTGCACTTGTCCTTACTGAACTCCATGAGGTTCCCCTTCCCCCAGCTCTCAGACTGCCCAGATCTCATTGATTGGCAGCACAGACTGAGGGGTGTCAGCCACCCCCCCCCCAGTTTGGTGTCACCAGCAAGCTGTCTGAGGGTTCACTCAAAGCCCTCCTCCAGGTTGTTGATGAAGATATTGAACAAGACAGGACCATTCCTGACCCCAGGGGAACACCACAGGGCACACATTCAGGCTGCTCTCATTTCTGTCTTTCAACTGACAAGAATCCTTCAGCAGGGGACATTTGGCACAACCCCACATGAACCTCCCAGACCCTGCACTCAGCTTTCCTGTGTGGCTGGGGCAGGCTGTGCCCTGGCTGCCTGGCAGATGCTAGCTCTCAGGGCTGTGGCATGGTGCCAGCCTGCAGCCACTGCTCCTTCCACTGCCACCCAGCACAGGTCTGCAGCACCCCCAGCAGAGCTCGCAGCCTTGCTGGGAACAGCTTGAGAGGTGTTTGCTGCAGGTCATGAGAGAGAGCCTGCTTCTCCTCTTCTCCTCTAAGTGTCATGATCATCATTAATGAGATTTCCTTCTGTGCCCAGGCTGCTAGGAGGCTGAACTTGGAGGCCCATTTTGAGGTCACCCTTCTGTCAGACTTTGCATACTTCTTGCCCCCAGCTGGCTGCATTTGCTCAACACTGAGCACCCTCCACGGCTGCTGGCAGGAAGGCACAAGGCAGCCTGTGGCTGCCAGGCAGGGCTCAGCTGGCTCCCCAGCTCTCCCCACACTGATGGCTGTTTGCAGACCATGAGTCTTCCTCTCCCCTTTGGCTGCCTCAGATTAATACTTGGCAGCTGCTTCATGACAAGGAGGCACATCTTAACAGGCTTTGTCTTTAGTCACTTTTGGGCCACTCACTCCAAGAAGGACATTGAGAGGTTGGAGCAGGTCCAGAGCAGGGCAATGAAGCTGGGGAAGGGTCTGGAGAACAGGGCTGGGGAGGAGCAGCTGAGGGAGCTGGGGGTGTCCAGACTGGAGAAGAGGAGGCTGAGGGGAGACCTCATTACTCTCTACAGCTCCCTGAGAGGAGGCTGGAGCCAGGTAGGATTTGGGCTCTGCTCCCAGAAACAACTGAAAGTCTAGTGAGACATTGGCACAGGCTGCCCAGGGAGGTGGTGGAGTCACCATCCATGGAGGTGTTCATAAACCATTTAGATGTGGCACTTTTTGGGACATGGTCTGGTGGTCATGGAGGTGCTGGGTAGAAGGTTGGACTGGATGATCTTAGAGGTCTTTACCAACCTTAATGATTCTATGATTTGCCCTTTAAAAAGCTCTCCTTGGCAGTCCAAGGAAAACTCCATGCACCCTTCCTGAGCTCCCCAGGGGAGCTTTGGCTCAGCTCCTCACATGGCCTGTACAGGTGCCTCATGCCCATCCCAGAAGAGCATTCAGCATTCATTTCTTATGTTTAGCTGGGAGAGAGCAGTGGGCACCACGGGGCCAGACCCCTGGGTTCCAGCTGTGGCCAGACCCCTGAGTTCCAGCTGCTGCCAGACCCCTGGGTTCCAGCTGCTGCCAGACCCCTGGGTTCCAGCTGTGGCCAGACCCCTGAGTTCCAGCTGCAGCCAGACCCCTGGGTTCCAGCTGCAGCCAGACCCCTGAGTTCCAGCTGCAGCCAGACCCCTGGGTTCCAGCTGTGGCCAGACCCTTGGGTTCCAGCTGCTGCCAGACCCCTGGGTTCCAGCTGTTGCCAGACCCCTGGGTTCCAGCTGCAGCCAGACCCCTGGGTTCCAGCTGTGGCCAGACCCTTGGGTTCCAGCTGTTGCCAGAGCACAGCTCTTTTGCAGGTGTTGCTGCATGGTCACAGGAAGCCTCCTGTCACTTCCTGGCCCCCTGGACTTGTGCTGCACACAGGTGTGCAGGGCCTGCTCGTGGGCATGGCTCAGGCAGGCAGGCAGCACCACCTCTGTGTGTTGGTTCCCTCAACACAAGCAGAGTCCTTCCAGCATAAAGCCATTGATATGGTCCCTCTCACACATCTTCACACTACAGGCAGCTCTGATCATGCAGAGCATTTAGTTCCTCTGCATTTGTGGTGGGAAAGCAATGATCCTTTCCCAGATCTGGTTCCTCTGTAAAGTGGTGCTGCTCACAGACCTGCTGAGAAGTCTCCAACCCCAAACATTCTCAGAATCATGGAATGCTTTATGTTGGAGAGGACCTTCAAAAGTCATCTAGTCCCACAGCACTGCAGTCAGCAGGGACCTCTTCATCTAGGTCAGGTTGCTCAGAGCCCCATCAACCCTGACTTGGAATGTTTCCAGGGATGGAGCATCTACTGCCTCTCTGGTCAACCTGTGCCAGTATTTCACCATCCTCAGCATAAAATATTTTTTCCTTCCCTCCAGTCTAAATCTCTCTCTTTTAGTTTCAAACCATCACCCCTTCCCATGTTGCAAAAGACCCTGTCTGAAAGTCTGCCCCCAGCTTTCTTATAGGTCCCCTTTATATACTGAAAGGCTGCCATAAGGTCTCCCCAAAGCCTTCTCTTCTCCATTCTTATCCTTCCTTTCCTCTCTGCCCTTTCTCTTTGTTTTGCACCTCCAGCAAATGAAGACCCTCCCCTCGTTTGCTGGCAGGCTGAACACACAAGGTGCTGCTGCACACACAAGGTGCTGCTGTGCACCTTGCAGAAGCTCTGAAAGCAGGAGGTGCAGTGCCACACAGCAGTGAAGATGAGGCACCTCCTGTGGCCAGAGTGTACCCCTGCAGCAGGCTGAGCAAGTAATCACAGAATGGCAGGGGTTGGAAGGGACCTCCAGGGATCATTGAGTCCAACCCCCTGCCAGAGCAGGAGCACCCAGGGCAGGGCACACAGGAACACATCCAGGTGGGTTTGGAAAGACTCCAGAGAAGGAGACTCCACAACCTCTCTGGGCAGCCTGCTCCAGGGCTCCGTCACCCTCACAGCAAAGAAGTTTCTCCTCCTTTGTTGAGGTGAAACCTCCTATGTTCCAGTTTCTATCCATTGTTCTTTGGCTTATCACTGTGCACCATCAAAAGAGCCTGGCCCCCTCCCCTTGACACCCACCCCTCAGATAGTGATGGACATTGATCAGCTCCCCTCCTTCTCCCCTCAAGCAGAGCCTGGCTCCTCTCAGCAGGCTGTCTCTGCAGGGCCCAGGCTTTGCTTTGGAGAATGGCCAACACTCACTGTCCTGTTTTCCCTTGGGACAGCCTTATCCCTTGTGGGCAGGGCAGGCTGGGGCAGTGTCATCCAGTGATGTATGAGCAGAGTGCTGGAGAGGTGCTTGACACAGCAGTGGCAGAGCTGCTCTGTCAGTGTCACGGGAGCCATTAGATAGATTAAGTGCCTCTCTCTCTTTCTGTGGGCAGCCAGGGAGGGCTTGCTTCAAATTGCACCTGATAAGCCCACAGGTAAAGCACTCACCACATAGTGGCATCATTTTTCTTGCTGTACCTCCAGTTCACAAGTCTGAGCTCTGTAATGACTTTGCTCTCTCAGGCAAGTTGTATCCTGAAGAGTTGCAGCTGGGTTAGGAGACTGCTGCCTGGCAGTCACCTGTGGGAAGAGAATGAGACAACTCTGGGCAGAGCTGCTCAGCTCTGAGCCAGCTCAGCCAGCCCAGGCTTGCAGGGCCTCCCTCTCTTGCTCAGCTCCAGGGAGCAACTTCCCTCCACAGCTGCTGCAGGGCTCCCTGGCTGGCCTGGGTGAGCCCCGAGGCAAGGCAAAGGATGGGAGCCTGCTGCTGTGCTGCCCGGCTCGACAGCAGGGCTTGTCCTGGGCTGGCAGCATGGAAGATGGGAGATGCTCCCAGGCTGGCCAAGGGTCTGCTGTGGAGTCAGAGAATCACAGAATGGGGGGGGAGGAAGGGAGAGGGGTTGGAGATCCTCTGCAGGTCACTCAGGATCATGTCCACGTGGCTTTGGAATCTCTCCAGAGCAGTAGACCCCACAACCTCTCTGGGCAGCCTGCTCCAGGCCTCCAGCACCCTCATATCAAAGGAGTTTCTCTGTATGTTCAGGTGGAACCTCCTGGCTTCCAGCTTTTGCTCATTGCCCCTGGGCACCACTGGCAAGAGCCTGGCCCCATCCTCTTGCCCTCCACCCTTTAGCTCTTGATGAGCATTGCTCAGATCACGTCTGGGGCTGCTCTTCTCCAGGCTCAACAGCCCCAGGGCTCTCAGCCTTTGCTTCTCCCAGAGATGCTCCAGACCTCTCAGCATCAGCAAAACTGATCCTTTGCCAGTCAGTAACCTTTCTTCTTCCCATTCCCTTGGCTAGAGAACCCTAAAGATGAGCCCCTGGGGAAGTGACAGTTTCATCCTTTAGCTGCTGCTGCCTGGTGTGATTCTGTGCAGCCCTACTCTCCTGTGTCACACAGCTCTCCGCCGTGAAGGTTGGGTGAGCCCCCAGCCTGCTTTCCCTGGACTGCTTGCCCCTGCTGGCAGCAGGAACTCCCCTCCACTGGCCATTCCCCCCAGCCTGCTTTCTCTGGGCTCCTTGCCCTTGCTGGCAGCAGGAACTCCCCTCCACTTGCCATTCCCCCCAGCCTGCTTTCTCTGGGCTCCTTGCCCTTGCTGGCAGCAGGAACTCCCCTCCACTTGCCATTCCCCCCAGCCTGCTTTCCCTGGACTGCTTGCCCCTGCTGGCAGCAGGAACTCCCCTCCACTGGCCATTCCCCCCAGCCTGCTTTCTCTGGGCTCCTTGCCCTTGCTGGCAGCAGGAACTCCCCTCCACTGGCCGTTTTTCCCCCCTGTTTCTTTGCTGAAAAGCAAAGCTCAACAGTTCCACCCACCCAGCAGCTTTATTTTATTGCTGTCACAAAGCACATTTGCTGGGTTGGTTTGGGGAACAAACCCCTTGCAGAGTGTGGAGTGTCAGATGCCTCAGGCCAGAGGAGGCAGAAAGCAAAGGAGGGGTGAATGTTTCCTAGCAGCACTTGGGTATAAATTGCTGGGGGCAGAAAGGGCACAAGTGTACAATGAAAAGGGCACTAATGCCATGGGGTTTGTGTGTCCCTTGCCCAGGGATAGGGACTGTAAGAGCTCCTGTCAGCATCCTTCCTTAATTCTGGATCCCCAGCCTCCTTGCTTTGCCTCCAAGGTGCAAACTCGAACTTCTCTCGAGGGATACAACCTGCAGCTCGCCCTGAGAAGGAGATCTCAATTCCAGAGCCTGCTCCCCGTCACTGTGTGGCCCCTGGGAAGCCAGGGGAAGCCAGGGGCGCTCCAGACCCGGAGTGCTGCCTTTGTGCGGAGCTTTTGTTCCCTGCATTCCAGCGGCTCTGCCCTGTCACGGCTGGTAACAGCTCCGCAGCCCCCTGAAAGAGAGCTGTCAGAGCTCAGCGCACCTCGGCTTACGGAGAGCAGAGGCTGTCAGCGAGCTCCTTATCCGCAGCAGCTCTCGCCCGGACCCTTCCCAGCCCCGCGCTCGGCGTGAGCAGCGATGACAGCTCCTTGACAGATGCCAGCGAGAAGAGAATTAAGATGCATCTGCAGGGATTAAAGCCTCAGCACGTTAGGTGACTCTTCTGCTCCCGAGGCAAAGGGAGTTTTTCTTTTTCCCTCTCTAGGCTCCTCAGTTTCCCCCTGCCACTGTTTCAGTGCCAGACACTTTCCTCCCAGCTCGCCACTCTCGACTTTCTGCCCCTCTAATGTCCAGGCAGCTTTAATCCACAATGCACATTAGTGAGAGCCTTAGTGAGCTAAATCTCATTGGTGATGGAGCTAAATTTCCAGCTACAGCCTTCTGCCTGATCCAGGGCTGTGCCTGGAAGGTTCTGCTTAGTGCTGAGGTCACCAGCTTCCAGCACTGGAGAAAGCCTGTGCCAGCCACAGTTGTCCCAAAGCTCTGCTTTGTGATGTGTGCCCTGAAGAGTCACAGCTCCTCAGGTGCTTCTGAGCTAGGTGCAGCTGGAAGGACACCCTGGGAATCACCAAGAACCTCGTGATTGTTTCCTGCACAGTGTCACCAATAGGATTTGAGGAACAGAAAGGAAGATTTGCTACAAAAAAAAAAAAAAAAAAAAAAAGAGGAAAAAATTAAGGCTAGATTTTGTTTGTGCAATGCTCAACATGTAGCAGGAAATTAAACACATCCAGGCCAAGCAATTATCTTCAAAGGAGAAACCCAGCTCTGTGTTTGCAGCCTGTTTGAGCTGGGAACAGCAGCCTGTGAGGAGGGAACAACATCAGCTGGGGCCTGGTTCTGTGGTGGCTCCTCTCAGGAGGATGGCTCAGTCCTGGTGCCTGGCACTTCTCACAGCACTGTGGCCTGCTCCCCTTGCTGCAGTCTCATTCCCTCTGAGCTCCCAGAGACCACTTTGCACATTCATTCCTTCCAGAGCCCTGCTGAGTGTTTTTCAGGTGGGACCAACAGTGTGGGTGGCTGGATCCCTGTAGATCCCAGCTGGATAGGTAGCACAGGTGTGCAGGCAGTGGGATCCTGTGTGGATGTGCTGCTGCTGGCTGGAGCAGATTGTGCCCTGCTGTGAACACTCACCCCTCACACCAGCAGCAGCACACAAGGCATGAGGAGTTCTCCAGCTGACCACTTCTGGTACACTTTCCAAGTGCACTTCCAGCAAACAAGAGCTACAAAAGTGTCCTCCTGGTGCAGCCCAAGAAGCCTTTGTGTTCTAGAGCTGTCCTGGCTCCGTGTTTAGTGCTCTCCTCTTGAGAATGATTTTAGGAACAATTTCTTTTTTGCAAAAGTGGTCAGGGATTGGCACAGGCTGCCCAGGGAGGTGGTGGAGTCCCCATCCTAGGAGTGTTCCAGAACCATGTGGCCATGGCACTAGGGCCCATGGTTTAGTGGCCATGGTGGAGTTCGGCTGCTGGCTGGACTCAATGATCTTAGAGAGCTTCTCAGTCCAAACAATTCTGTGATTCTCTGATTCTCTGAACATCACCCCTGTCCTCCCTCTTTAGATGCCAACAGAGAAGTACAATTCCTGTACCTGTAGGCTGTCAGAGCCCCAGACTGGCTTTTCACAGGACATGCTATGAAAACAATAAAGCAATCTGTCTGCTGGAGGTGTACTCCTGGGGAGCACTGCTGCTGACTGCATCTGAGGTGATGGGAGCTGCCTTCTGCCCAGCTGGCTAAATCCAGAGGCACAGCGGGAGTCACAGAATCACAGAATGGTCTGGGCTGGAAGGGACCTCCAAAGCTCATCCAGTCCAACCCTCCTGCACTCAGCAGGGACGTCCCCAACTAGATCAGGTTGCCCAGAGCCCTGTCCAGCCTCACCTTGAATATCTCCAGGCATGGGGCCCCAGCCACTTCCCTGGGCAACCTCTGCCAGTGTTCCACCACCCTCATGGTGCAGAACTTGTTCCTCACATCCAATCTCAATCTGCTCTGCTCTAGTTTGAAGCCATTGTCCCTGGTCCTGTCCCTGCAGCCCTTTGCAAACAGTCTCTCTGCAGTCTTCTTGTAGCCCCCTTCAGGTCCTGGCAGGCTGCTCTGAGGTCTGCCTGGAGCCTTCTCTTCTGCAGGCTGAACACCCCCAGCTCCCTCAGCCTGTCCTCAGAGCAGAGCTGCTCCAAACCCCCTGAGCATTTTCATGTCCCTCCTCTGGACCCTCTCCATCAGGTCCAGGTCCTTCCTGTATTGAGGGCTCCAGAGCTGCACACAGCACTGCAGGTGAGGTCTCAGCAGAGCAGAGCACAGTGCCAGAATCACCTCTCTGGGTCTCTGGCAGTGCTGCTTTGGATGCAGCACAGGCTGCCTTTGGCCTTCTGTGCTGCAAGCTCACACTGCCTGCTCCTGTCCAGCTTCTCCCCCACCAGCACCCCCAAGTCCTTTTCCCCAGGGCTGCTTTCCATCCCCTCCTCCCCCAGCCTGTATTGACAGTGAGGATTGTTCCAGCCCAGGCTCAGAACCCTGCACTTGCTCTTGTGGAACCTCATGAGGTTCACCTGGGCACCACCTCTGCAGCCTGCCCAGGTCCCTCTGGATGCCCTCCTGTCCCTCTGCTGTGTCAACAGCACCACTCAGCTTGGTGCCATCTGCACACTGCTGATGGTGCAGTTGATCACTCTGCCAATAGCATTGATAAAAATATCAAACACCACAGGAGAAGCTCCACTGTCAGAGTCACAATTCACTGTCAAGCCAAACAGGCACTCCCCAAAGTCCTCTCCGAACTTTCAGTGTTGTGAGCTTCTGATACCACATTGCCAGAGACACAGTGCTGAGGATTTCCATCAGTCCCAGTGAGGTTTGGATCAAGGAAGCTGAAAGCTTCTTGGTGTCCAGAGGTCAGCTCTGCTCACCATGCATCTCCACACAGATCAGGGGCATGCTCCAGAGTTATCCAGCTGGTACCACCTGCAGTCACTCACACTGACCTAACTCACCCTTGGTACAGCTCTGGGCTCCCCATTTCAAGAGGGACAGGGAACTACTAGATGAAGTCTGATGGAGGGCTACAAAGCTGCTGAGGGGCCTGGAGCAGCCCTGTGAGGAGCAAAGGCTGAGAGCCCTGGGCCTGAGAGCCTGGAGAAGAGCAGCACCAGAGGGGAGCTGAGCAATGCTCAGCAAGAGCTAAAGGACCTGTGGGGGGCAAGAGGATGGAACCAGGCTCTTGCCAGTGGTGCCCAGGGACAATGAGCACAAACTGGAACCCAGGAGGTGTCACCTAGAGATAAGGAGAAAATTCTTTGGTGTGAGGGTGCTGGAGGCCTGGAGCAGGCTGCCCAGAGAGGTTGTGGAATCTCCTTCTCTGGAGATCTTCCAACCCCCCCTGCACATTTGTAATCCTGGGCAAGCTGCTGTGGGTGCCCTGCTTTGGCAGGGGGTCGGACTGGATGATCTGCAGAACCCCTCCATGCTGGAATTCTAGGATTCTGTGGCAGAACAGTACTTACTAGTTGCAGACCTTTCCATAATACCTGGTCCCCTCTGGAGACCACCCACAGGCATGGTGTGCCAGCATCCTGGGTGGCCAACCTGCTGCCATGTACAAGGAGAGGAGGGAGATGCAAAGCAAGGACATAAAAGTCTGACCCTGCTTAACCTCACATGTGGTACAGTGTGTGCTGCCTCTTGTAATACAGCAGTTACAACATCTTTCCTACTCTTTCCGTCCTCCCTCTCTGCTCTGCCCCGCTGAGGCTGCATCTGGAGTACTGTGTCCACTTCTGGTTCCTCAGTTCAAGAAGGACCTCAGGACCTTGAGACAGTCCATCCCAGAGCCACCAAGCTGCTGCAGGCAGTGGAACATCTCCTGTGAGGCCAGGCTGAGGGAGCTGAGGGCTTGGAGCTGGGAGCAGAGGAGCCTGAGGGCTGCCCTCAGTGCTGGGGATAAAGATGTGCAGGGCTGGAGCCAGGCTCTGCTCAGGGATGTCCAAGGACAGCACAAGGGGCACTGGGGGCAAGCTGGAGCAGAGGAGGTGCCAGGGGAACAGAAGGCAAAACTTTGTCCCTGTGAGGGTGCTGGGGGCCTGGAGCAGGCTGCCCAGAGAGGTTGTGGAGTCTCCTTCTCTGGAGACTTTCCAGCCCCCCCTGGATGTGTTCCTGTGTGACCTGTGCTGGATTCTCTGGTCCTGCTCTGGCAGGGGGTTGGACTGGAAGATCTCCAGAGGTCCTTTCCAACTCCTAATGTTCTGTGATCTGAGATTATGTTGAACATCAAACCAGACCTTTATGGGGAGGGCCATGACCACCCCTGTGACTGTCACAGGAACATTACTTCTGTGCTGGTTTGGGGCCAGACAGATCGTCTCTTGCCCCAAAAGGGACAAAAGAATGAGACTCACACAAACGGATTGGAGAGTGATGGAAAGTTTAAATGGAAAAGCAATTGGTGAAGCTACAGAAAACTACAAAGGATAGTGCCAAGAATATCCCAAAGCATACAGAGTCCCTTACATAACACCCAGAGGCCTCCCAATCCTTCCCTTCTCACCACCTGAGGGTAAACCCAAACCCCCAGGGCTCTTTCTTCCCCCTCCCACTGCTAGGCAAGTCTCAGGCTGGCCAGGTCTGGGACTGCCCCCCCCCCCCCCCTCCATTCTCCTCCTGGCATTAGGCCTAGTCAGGCCTAAGAGGCCTTGAGGATACTCCCCCACCATTACCCAATAAGAGAGGACATCTCCCGTGGGAGCAGAGAGGGAAGAAAGAGGAAGAGAATGACTCTGCAGATGGCTTTATAGGGCGCAGGATTTATGGGTAGAAATACGCCGTTTCCTGTGTCTACCCCTATTGGGCAGGCACCCAGGACACCAGAGGTGTAATTTATGTGGCAGTAGGAGGGGGCAGCCTAAACTGCCACAACTTCATATACAAAAGCTTGCAAGACAGAAAAAAGGGAGGAGGGAAAGAAGCCAAGCTTGCCTGGGAGAAGCAAACTTGTGTTGATAGCCACAGAGCTGCATTTGCTGAGTGGGAGCAGAGGTGAGAGGCTGGGTAGGCTGTGGGTGTGTGGAGAAGGGTGTAGGTAAATGATCCTGTGGCAAACAGTGAAACACCTCTTGAGGTGTTGATCTCTTAGAGGTAGGAGGGCTCTGCAGAGGGACCTTGCCAGGCTGGCAGGATGGTCAGAGTCCAAGGGCATGAGACTGAACAAGTCTGAGTGGCAGGTTCTGCACCACGCCACAACAACCCCATGCAGTACTGCAGGCTGGGGACAGAGCAGCCAGGCAGAGAGGGACCTGGGGGTACTGGTGGACAGCAGCTGAATATGATCCAAGTGTGGCCAAGAAGGCCAATGGCATCCTGGCCTGGATCAGCAGTAGTGTGGCCAGCAGGAGCAGGGAAGTCATCCTGCCCTGTGCTAAGCACTGCTCAGGTCACACCTTGAGTGCTGTGTCCAGTTCTGGGCTCCTCAGTTCAAGAGAGATGTTGAGGTGCTGAAATGTGTCCAGAGAAGGGCAACGAAGCTGGGGAGGGGTCTGGAGCACAGCCCTGTGAGGAGAGGCTGAGGGAGCTGGGGGTGTTCAGCCTGGAGAAGAGGAGGCTCAGGGCAGACCTCATTGCTCTCTACAACTCCCTGAAGGGAGGCTGTAGCCAGGTGGGGGTTGGGCTCTTCTCCCAGGCACCCAGCACCAGAACAAGAAGACACAGTCTCAAGGGGAAGTTTAGGCTTGGTCTTAGAAAGAAGTTCTTCCCAGCCAGAGAGATTGCCCTTGGGATGTGCTGCCCAGGGAGTGGGGGGTTGGTGTCCCTGGAGGTGTTTAATCAAAGCCTGGATGAGGCACTCAGTGCCATGATCTGGTTGATTAGTTAGGGTTGGATGATTGGTTGGACTTGATGAGCTTGGAGGTCTCTTCCAACCTGTTTGATTCTGTGATGCTGTGAAACTCCTGGAAATGGAGGGTGCTGGCACATTACTCAGCTGGATGCATTCATCAGTTCTTCTGGCAGGCCAGAAGAGAGTCTGGAGGGCAGGGACACAGGAGAGAGCAGGGCACTTGTCCAGAGAGTTCTTTCATATCTGAAACCATGAGTGGTTCCTCTGAGCACAGCCCTTGTCATGCAGAGCTTCAGGTCACCTACACTAGAAGCAACTCACAGAACCACAGAATCACAGAACTGTTGAGGCTGGAACAGAGCTCTGAGATCCTCCAGCCCAGCCTGTGACCTAACACCACCACATCAGCTAAACCCTGCCGCCAACTCCCACATCCAATCTTTCCTTAAAGACCTCCAGGGATGGCAACTTCACCACCTCCCTGGGCAGTCCCTCCCAGTGCCTAATGAGCAAGCACACCAAATGCCATCGTGGTGTTGGTGCCCAGCAGATTCTTCTCTTTCTGCAGGTCTTGCTTTTGCTGTCAGGAAAAACTCTCTGTGCAGTGCTCTGGATCCTGTCCTGCAGCCCTCACTGCAGAACAGCAATACATTAAGGAGCAGGAATAACCTAGATCAGGGCAACCCTTGATATCAAACCAGGATGGGGGGTGATGAGGTTGAGAGCAGCCCTGAGGAAAAGCACTTGGGGGAGCTGGTGGGGGAGAAGCTGGACAGGAGCCAGCAATGGGCACTGGCAGCACAGGAGGCCAAGGACAGCCTGGGCTGCATCCAAAGCAGAGGTGGAGATGAGGAGATCCTGCCCCTCTGCTCTGTTCTGGGGAGACCTCACCTGCAGTGCTGTGTGCAGCTGTGGGACCCCCAGCACAAGAGAGACCTGGACCTGATGGAGAGGGTCCAGAGGGGACTGCAAAGATGATCAGAGGGCTGGAGGAGCTCTGCTGTGGGGACAGGCTGGGAGAGTGTTCAGCTTGGAGAAGAGAAGGCTCCAGGGAGACCTTAGAGCTGCATTTTGGTATCTGCAGGGGGTCTGCAGGCAGGCTGGGAAGGGACTGTTCAGAAGGGATGTGGGGATAGGATGAGGGGCAGTGGTTTGACACTGGAGCAGGGCAGAGTTAGGTTGGAGATCAGAAGGAAGTTCTGCACAGGGAGGCTGGGGAGACACTGGGACAGGCTGCCCAGGGAGGTGGTTGAGGTCCTGTTCCTGGGGACAGACAGGCTGTGTCCCTGGGCAGCCTGCTGTAGCTGGAGGTATCCCTGCTGGCTGCAGTGAGGTTCAACAAGATGACCTTTGAGGGTCCCTTCCAACCCAATGCAATCTGTGATTCCCCAGGTGACTGCTGACCAAAGCACAGTCAGCCTCCCCTGTCCCCCTGCTTTGGCAAGGCTGACCTGCCTTAGGTGGCAAACCAGCTGTGCCCTTCCTAGACCATTTCTGACCTCCATCATTGTTTTTATTCAAGAGCAACACCACCTCCATCACCATTCAGCCAGAGCCTCAGGCAATGCTTTCCTGCATTTTAACAATCTTGGTTTGCCAAAGGAGGAGCAGGGGGAGAAACAAATCTGTCAGACCTGGGCAGCAGGAGGCTTTCTAATTCCTGCTTACCTTGTGCAAGAGAGGAAGGCTGCTGAGCTGCTCAGTGCCTCTTGCTCTGTCTGCAGATGGATATCCTCAGGTTTGGGGCTCCAACTATGAGCCTAAGAGCATCTGCTTCCAGTTGTTCCTGGCAGGGCAGGGCAGGGCACTGTGATTGCTCCCAGCAGAGGTGCTGATGGAGGTGGACTGCAGGCCATGCCACACAGAGTCACAGAAACACTCAGGTGGGAAGGGACCCTTAGGATCACCAAGTCCAACCCAGAACCCTACTCTACAAGGCTCACCCCTAAACCAGAGCCCCAAGCACCACATCCAAACCACCTTGAAACACAGCCAGGCTTGGGGACTCCACCACCTCCCTGGGCAGCCTGTGCCAGTGCCTGACCACCAGCACCACCCCAAAAAGCACCACCAGCACCTCCCCACAAAGTGTATGCACATGGCTGGGACCTCTATGCCATGTGTTCCTTTGCTGCAGCAGTGTCCAGCAACAGATGGGAGAAGGAGCTGGGAGAGGCTTCAGTGTAGTGACACTCTGGGACATGGCTTCATGGCCATGGTGGTCTTAGGCTGATGCTTGGACTTGATCTTGGAGGACTTTTCCAGCCTTAACCTTGGAGGTCTTTTCCAGCTTTGATCTTGGAGGTGTTTTCCAACCAAAACAATTCTGTCATTCTATTCTATAATTGCACACCAAGG
Organism: Indicator indicator; assembly: GCF_027791375.1. Taxonomy (NCBI): domain Eukaryota; kingdom Metazoa; phylum Chordata; class Aves; order Piciformes; family Indicatoridae; genus Indicator; species Indicator indicator. The sequence continues at coordinate 24,373,930 of NC_072024.1, read as the reverse complement.
AGGAAGAAGCCCACAGAAGCTACCTCATCAAAGCCATTTCTTGTTAGGTGGAGGGTCATGTGTTCATTCCACATTGCCATGAGATGGGCTGCACCTGCCAGGGCACAGCAGTACAAGAAAGACATGGAGGAGCTGGAGGGGGTCCAGGGAAGGGAAATGAAGCTGAGGAAGGGTCTGGAGAGCAGGGCTGGGGAGTAGCTAAGTTACCACAGCTTGCTGTTGGGGAAAGAGAGAATTGTGGTTAGGGATCTCTTCTCCCTAGTCTCAGGTGACAGAAAGAGAGCAAATGGCATGAAGTTGTGCCAGGGGAGGGTTGGGTTGGAGATGAGGAAACATTTCTTTGCTGCAGGAGTGGTCAGGGATTGGCACAGGCTGCCCAGGGAGGTGGTGGAGTCCCCATCCCTGGAGGTGTTCCAGAAACCTGTGGCCATGGCACTTGGGGCCATGGTTTGGTGGCCATGGTGGGGTTGGGTTGCTGGTTGGACTGGATGATCTCAGAGGACTTTTCCAAATGAAAATGTTCTATGATTCTATGAAGCCAAAGGCTGGATGTGTTCTTTGGACAGGGCAGAGGTTCAAGTATGATGCTTGAAAGGGAATTTGCAGTGGCCACCAGAAAGTCAGTTAATATGACCAAGGGGATTTTAGTGGCAAGGTGTGAATGCCTGGCACTGCTCACAGACATCTGTGTGCTCCACACAGCACACTCTCAGCACCTGTGCAGCAGGAGCAGCCTCCTGCTCAGTGCTCTTGGCCTGCACAGGGCTGCCCAGCTTGAATTCCAGGCTGGCCAAGCAGTGCAGGCCAGTGATGCAGCTGGGAACTGCAGCAGTTCTACAGGACCCTGCCTCTGCAGAAGCTTCTCAGTTTCCAGCAGGGAAATATGAAGGAAAAAAAAATAATCTGAAGGGCTTTGTCATCAGACTCTGTTTTGCAATCATCTCTTCCCAAAGGAGACCTTTCTTGCTTAGCTGAAGGTTTACAGCCTTGGTCCCTTCCCTTCCCTTCCCTTCCCTTCCCTTCCCTTCCCTTCCCTTCCCTTCCCTTCCCTTCCCTTCCCTTCCCTTCCCTCCCTTCCCTTCCCTTCCCTCCCTTCCCTCCCTTCCCTTCCCTTCCCTTCCCTTCCCTCCCTTCCCTTCCCTCCCTTCCCTTCCCTTCCCTTCCCTTCCCTTCCCTTCCCTTCCTCCCTTCCCTTCCCTTCCCTTCCCTTCCCTTCCCTTCCTTCCCTTCCCTTCCCTTCCCTTCCCTTCCCTTCCCTTCCCTTCCCTTCCCTTCCCTTCCCTTCCCTTCCCTTCCCTTCCCTTCCCTTCCCCTTCCCCTTCCCCTTCCCCTTCCCTCAGGTCAGAGTAAGGGAACCCAGCAATCTGGTTGGGTTCAGACCATCTCAAGGAGGCAGGAGCTCAGCAGAGGGCAGGAGGCTTGGTGGGTGCCACTCAGCATGTCCTCAACACCTCACAGCCCAAGTGCTGGGAAAGCAAAGGGCTTCAAAGCATCTTCCAAGCAGTGCCAAGGACAAAGGACATGGAGTGTGCCATGGGAATGTAGAGGGGCAATCCAGAGGAGCCCCTGGGTGGGTGTTCAGTGGATAAGGAAGTGGCTGGATGGTCACATCCAGAGGGTGGTGCTCAGTGGCTCCAAGTCCAGGTGGAGAGCAGTGCCAGTGGTGTCCCTCAGGGCTCTGTTCCGGGACCTCTGCTGTTTAATACTTTTATCAGTGCTATAGACAGCAGGATGGAGGCACCAGGAGTGTGCAGCTGGCACCAAGCTGAGTGGTGCTGTTGACACAGCAGAGGCACAGGAGGGCATCCAGAGGGACCTGGACAGGCTGCAGAGGTGGTGCCCAGGTGAACCTCATGAGGTTCCACAAGAGCAAGTGCAGGGTTCTGAGCCTGGGCTGGAACAATCCTCACTGTCAATACAGACTGGGGGAGGAGGGGATGGAAAGCAGCCCTGAGGAAAAGGACTTGGGGGTGCTGGTGAGCTGCACAGGAGCAGGCAGTGTGAGCTTGCAGCACAGAAGGCCAAAGGCAGCCTGGGCTGCATCCAAAGCAGCACTGCCAGAGATGGAGAGAGAGGATCCTGCCCTCTGCCCTGCTGAGACCTCACCTGGAGCACTGCATCCAGGTCTGGAGCCCTCAATACAGGAAGACATGGACCTGATGGAGAGGCTGAGGGAGCTGGGAGTGTTCAGCCTGCAGAAGAGAAGGCTCCAGGCAGACCTCAGAGCAGCCTGCCAGGACCTGAAGGTGTCTACAAGAAGGCTGCAGAGAGACTTTGCAAAGGCCTGCAGGGACAGGACCAGGGACAATGGCTTCAAACTAGAGCAGAGCAGATTGAGATTGGATGTGAGGAACAAGTTCTGCACCATGAGGGTGGTGGAACACTGGCAGAGGTTGCCCAGGGAGGTGGTTGAGGCCCCATGCCTGGAGATCTTCAAGGTGAGGCTGGACAGGGCTGTGGGCAACCTGATCTAGTGGAGGATGTCCCTGCTGAGTGCAGGAGAGAAAGAGTGGCAGATGGGATCTTTGGAGGGATCAGATGTGGAGCTCATGTAATGGCTCTACCAAGCACAATGTTTAGAAACTTGAAGCCTCAGAGCCAGTAGTTTTTTTTTTTTTTTGGTTGTGAGTGTAGAGTTTTATTATTTAAGAGGTTTTCTAAAGGAGTTTTAAATAGACCATGGAATTGCTGCAGCAGGTTTTTTAGTGTTTTGGGATTGGTTTTGTTTTTTGTTTTTTTTTTTTTTTTGTTTGTTTGTTTTTTTCGTTTTTTTTTTTTTTTCTGTTGGAAATTGCTCAACCATTTGGTTTCTATTTTTTGCCCAAAGCCTAAGCTTTTTTGAAGAATCATTTGATATGCTTGTTGATGCATCACAAAAAGGAGATATGCTTTGAATTCCCCTTGAAGCCCCACTGTAAACACAAGGCTTATGTGTAATTGCAACAAAATGCCATCCCCTTAGTGAGTGCTTTCACATGCAATTTCCTCCCTGACTACTGCATGTAAACACACTTATTGTATTTGGGAGACTCCCAAAGCTCAGGCACAATCAGGATCAATAGCTCAGCAAAGGCAAACTGGAGGTTAAAGTGTCCGTGGTTTGCAACAAGGTCCCTGGATGGTCACAGAGGAAGGAAGAAAGAAAGGAAGAAAGAAAGGTAGAAAGAAAGGTAGAAAGAAAGGGAGGAAGAAAGGAAAGAAAGAAAGAAAGAAAGAAAGAAAGAAAGAAAGAAAGAAAGAAAGAAAGAAAGAAAGAAAGAAAGAAAGAAAGAAAGAAAGAAAGAAAGAAAGAAAGAAAGAAAGAGAAAAAGAAAGAAAAAGAAAGAAAGAAAGAAAGAAAGGAAGGAAGGAAGGAAGGAAAGAAAGGAAGGAAAGGAAGAAAGAAAGAAAGAAAGAAAAAAGAAAGAAAGAAAGAAAGAAAGAAAGAAAGAAAGAAAGAAAGAAAGAAAGAAAAGAAAGAAAGAAAGAAAGAAAGAAAGAAAGAAAGAAAGAAAGAAAGAAAGAAAGAAAGAAAGAAAGAAAGAAAGAAAGAAAGAAAGAAAAGAAAAAGAAAGAAAGAAAGAAAAGAAAGAAAGAAAAGAAAGAAGAAAGAAAGAAAGAAAAAAGAAAGAAAAAGAAAGAAAGAAAAGAAAGAAAGAAAAAGAAAGAAAAGAAAAAAAGAAAGAAAGAAAAAAGAAAAAGAAAGAAAGAAAGAAAGAAGAAAGAAAGAAAAAAGAAAGAAAAAAGAAAAAGAAAGAAAAGAAAGAAAAAGAAAGAAAGAAAAGAAAGAAAAGAAAGAAAGAAAAAAGAAAAAGAAAGAAAGAAAAGAAAGAAAGAAAAGAAAGAAAGAAAAGAAGAAAGAAAGAAAGAAAAGAAAGAAAAGAAAGAAAGAAAAGAAAGAAAGAAAAAGAAAGAAAAGAAAAGAAAGAAAGAAAGAAAAGAAAGAAAAAGAAAGAAAGAAAAGAAAAGAAAAAAGAAAGAAAGAAAGAAAAGAAAGAAAGAAAGAAAGAAAGAAAAGAAAGAAAGAAAGAAAGAAAGAAAGAAAGAAAGGAAGAAAGAAAGGAAAGAAGAAAGAAAGAAAGAAAGAAAGAAAGAAAGAAAGAAAGAAAGAAAGAGAAGAAAGAAAGAAAGAAGAAAGAAAGAAAGAAAGGAAGAAGAAAGACAGAGAGAAAGAAAGAAAGAGAAAGAAAGAAAGAAAGAGAGAAAGAAAGGAAGGAAGAAAGAAAGAAAGGAAGGAAGGAAAGAAAGGAAGGAAAGGAAGGAAACAAAAGAAAGAAAGAAAGAAAGAAAGAAAGAAAGAAAGAAAGAAAGAAAGAAAGAAAGAAAGAAAGAAAGGAAAGAAAGAAAGGAAGAAAGAAAGAAAGGAAGGAAATAAAGGAAGGAAGGAAAGAAAGGAAGAAAGGAAGGAAAGAAAGGAAGAAAGAAAGGAAAGAAAGAAAGATAAGGAAGGAAGGAAGAAAGGAAGGGAGGGAGGGAGGGAGGGAGGAAGGAAGGAAGGAAGGAAGGGAGGGAGGGAGGGAGGGAGGGAGGGAGGAAGGAAGGAAGGAAGGAAGGAAGGAAGGGAGGGAGGGAGGGAGGGAGGCCAGCCACTGACAGCCTGGGCCACAGTATGGGCATCAGATCCAGCAGCACACTGTCCTCTGCTCTGCCGAGACCTCATCCTGCAGGGCTGGGTCCAGGTCTGGAGCCCTCAACACAGGAAGGACATGGAGCTGATGGAAAGAGTCCAGAGGAGGCCATGAAAATGCTCAGGGGGTTGGAGCAGCTCTGCTATGAGGACAGACTGAGGGAGCTGGGGGTGTTCAGCCTGCAGAAGAGAAGGCTCCAGGCAGACCTCAGAGCAGCCTGCCAGGACCTGAAGGGGCTACAAGAAGGCTGCAGAGAGACTGTTTGCAAAGGGCTGCAGGGACAGGACCAGGGACAATGGCTTCAAACTAGAGCAGAGCAGATTGAGATTGGATGTGAGCAACAAGTTCTGCCCCATGAGGGTGGTGGAACACTGGAACAGGTTACCCAGGGAGGTGGTTGAGGATCCATGCCTGGAGATCTTCAAGGTGAGGCTGGACAGGGCTCTGGGCAACCTGATCTAGTGGAGGATGTCCCTGCTGACTGCAGGGGGTTGGGCTGGATGAGCTTTGGAGGTCTCTTCCAACCCACACCATGCTGTGATTCTGTGATTCTAAGGCATGTTTGACCATAGAAAGGTGGTTGCCCGGTCCCCACTCCTTTGTGTCACTGTGCACACCAGCAGTATCCTCCATGCCTGGGGACCACTGAACACCCAGGTAGGGGAGAGTCATTTCAGGCAGGCAAGGACAATCAACTTTCAGACCACAAGAGACATATTCAAGATAGCAAAGGAGCCTTGGGACTGACTGCCTGGGGAGCAGGTCTGTTGGAAAGGACCTGGGGGTCCTGGTGGACTTCAGCCTAAGCCTGAATCCACACTGCATGCTGGCAGTAAGAAAGGAAAACATCCTGGGCTGTGCTAGCATGGTGTATATATGTACAACAGCTCTGGAACAGGTTGCCCAGCGAGGTGGTTGAGGCCCCATCCCTGGATATACTCAAAGTCAGGCAGGACAGGGCTCTGGGCAGCCTGATCTAATGAAATATGTCCCTGCTGACTGCAGGGGGCTTGGACTGGAGCAGCTTTGGAGGTCCCTTCCAGCCCAGCCCATGCTGTGATTTGATGCTTTGCCTCCCTGTCCCCTCATTTGTCACCTAAATGTCTCTTTCTTTTTGTAAGGCAGAGGCAATGCCTTGGCCCCATGGGGGCTGTGTGAACATCTCCTGTGGTTTCATGTCCCTGAAGCAGTGGGAAGCCCTAACAGGTTGGGCCTCTGAGGCTGGTGTCACCCCAGGTCTGTGGCTGTGCCCCCTCCCTGGCTGCACCATCACTGCTCCACAACAGGCTGAAGGAAGGAGCTGCCTTGGGACTGGGGTTGTTTAGTCTTCAGAAGAGGAGGCTGAGGAGAGACCTCACCACCCTCTACAGCTACCTAGCTACCTCAGAGGGGCTTGGAGCCAGGTGGGGGTTGGTCTCTTCTCACATGCAGCAAGTGAAGGACAAGAGGAAGCAGCCTCTGGTTGTGGCAGGGGAGGGTTAGGGGGAGGGTTAGGGTTAGGGTTAGGATTAGGTTGGGTATTAGGAAAAAATTCTTCCCAGCAAGGGTTCTGAGGCACTGTCCCAGGCTGCCCAGGGAGGTGGTGGAGTCACCACCCCTGGAGGAGTTTAGGAGCAGTGTGGATATGGTGCTGAGGGACGTGGTTTGGTGGCACTGTGAGCTCTGGGTGAGTGCCTAGGCTTGATCTCAAAAGTCTCTTCTCACCTCAACAGCTCTATGGGTCTGTGATTCTAAACCTTGTGTCAGGAACACCACAAAAAGTAAGCACCAGCCCCAGGACAGGACGCAAGTGGGAGGGAGTAGAACTAGTGTAGAATTCAGTGTGTCAGGAGACTGTAAGGCAATCCCTGAGTACCAGGGAAATATATGGATTGTCTCTGTGTGGCATGGTGCACGTTGCACATTTCTGTGACCAGGGATGGTCACTCTGTCCTTCCCCATCCTCCTTCCCCCCAGAAGCCAGCCCAGATGTTGTCTGCATTTTCCATTGCTTGATCCGCAGTGTCCCCATGGAGACTTGTAAGGTCTTCTGGCACATAAACCCTTACTGCTTTCATCCCCCCAGCTGGGCCTTCTGCACAGAAAGTCTAAATCCTATTGATTTGGAGCTGAATAGCCATGAAATGCTCCTAGGAAAGTTCTAAGCTACTCTTGGTATGCCTAAAGCCATGCATGGCTGTAACCACAGAGTCCCAGCATGGTGGGGGCTGGAAGGGACCTCTGGGGACCATCCAGTCCAACCTCCCTGCCAAAGCAGGGCACCCACAGTAGCTTGCCCAGGATCACAATGGCCAGGGGGAGTTGGAATCACTCCTAGGAAGAAGACTCCACAGCCCCTCTGGGCAGCCTGCTCCAGGGCTCCAGCACCCTCAAAATGAAGAACTTTTTCCTCCTGTTCAGGTGGAACCTCCTGGGTTCCAGTTTGTGCCCCTTGCCCCTTGTCCTGTCCCTGGGCACCACTGAGCAGAGTCTGGCCCCAGCCTCTTGCCCCCACAGCTCCTTCAGCTCTTGCTGAGCATTGCTCAGATCCCCTCTGGGGCTGCTCTTCTGCAGGCTCTCAGCCCCAGGGCTCTCAGCCTTTGCTCCTCACAGAGCTGCTCCAGGGCCCTCAGCAGCTTTGCAGCCTGCACTGGACTGGCTCTACCCACAGCCTGTAACAGTGACATGGTCATAAACACCTCTGTGATTGTCCTCTGCTGAAACTGACACCACACTTCTTCAGACTAGATGCAGCTCCAGCTGTACCTGAAGGCAACCCATGACTGAGTTTCTGCTGCTTCAAAGCCCCTCCCTTGCCCAGGCTGAGCTGTGCAGCGTTGGGCTGAGCACAGCAGGGGCTCTGTGGCAGTGTGTTTAGCTCTGTCCCTCTCCAGGCAGTGACAGCAGTGGGGCACACAGCATTGTGGGGGTGCAGAGCAGTTGTGTAACGTGAGTATCCTGCCAGGGCAGGCTGAAATGGTTTTCCTCTCAGCCCTCTGTATATTTTCTATTTTCCAGTTTGTTTCTGCTCTGCCCTGATTTATCAAAGCACTCAAACACATGCTGCACTTTAAATGCCTCGCTGCAGCTCCAGCTAATTGCATACTTAGTCTTTGATGGCTCAAGGTCATGCAGAAATCACTCCCTTCTCCAAACAACTACTTCAATATGTTAATTGCTAGCAAACCAGATCCCACAGCCTCCTCGGGGATGGGTGTGGGGTTGCCTGCCTGGCCAGAGGGTGACCCTGCTTCTGCCTGGCATCTCCCAGCACACAATGTGCTGGCACCACACAGTTACTCAGGGCACAGAGAGTCAATCCCAGAGAGATGTGGAGGTGCTGGAGCCAGGGCAGAGGAGGGCAAGGAAGCTGTGAAGGGCCTGGAGAATAAATCTTGTGAGGAGAGACTGAAGGAGCTGGGGATGGTTAGTGTGAAACAGAGGAGGCTGAGGGGAGACCTCCTGGCTCTCTACAGCTCCCTGAAAGGAGGTTGTGCAGAGGTTGGTGCTGGTCTCTTCTCACAGGTCATTAGTGCCAGAACAAGAGGGAATGGCCTCAAAGCTGCAGCAGGGTAGGTTTAGACTGGACAGTAGGAAACATTTTTCCCAGCAAGAGTGGTCAGGGATTGGAATGTGCTGCCCAGGGAGGTGGTGGAGTCCCCAAGCCTGGCTGTGTTTCAAGGTGGTTTGGATGTGGTGCTTGGGGCTCTGGTTTAGGGGTGAGCCTTGCAGAGTAGGGTTCTGGGTTGGCCTTGGTGATCCTGAAGGTCTCTTCCCACCTGAATGTTTCTGTGATTCTGTGAGTCCAAGAGTGTCAGACTACACAGCTTGGTTGAACACTGCTGTGTGGCACATTGTACCTGAGCCAATGCATGGAGCAGGACCACTGCACAGTGCATGGACACAGAGCAAAAGCTCCGTGTTCTGTGGGCTTGCATCGGGTAGGGAGCTCCAGGAGGGCTGGAGGGGGACTTTGGGCAAAGACATGGAGACTGGATGAGGGCTGATGGCTTCAAACTGGAAGAAGGTGGATTGAGATGAGACATTAGGAAGAAATTCTTCCCTGTGAAGGTGGTGAGACACTGGAAGATGGTTGCACAGGGAAGATATGGAAGCTCCAAGCCTGGTGTGTTCAAGGCCAAGTTGGATGAGGCCTTGAGCAACCTGGGCAGGTGGGAGGTGTCCCTGCACATGGCAGGGGGCTGGAACTGGATGGTCTTGAACGTCCCTTCCATCCCAACCCATTCTGTGACTCCATGATTCTATGAAGTGTAGCAAAGCATTGCACAAAAAATGCAGCTCTCCTAACCCTGGTGGCACAGCTGTGGGGCACAGATACTTACCCTGCCAGCTGTTCACCTGAATCTATATTCAGGAAGCTATATTCAGGATACTGAATGTTCACCTGAACAGCTCTGTGAAGTCTGCAGCAGCTCTTCAGCAAGCAGTTCCCACCTGGCTGTGGACATAGCCATAGCAGTCTCCTGACCACATAGTTCCTCCCCTCTGTTTTTTTGCCTGAAGATGTAGAGGTGCAAAGGCCAGGGAGGGTAAAATACATGCATGGAACATGTGGGTGGAGATGCTGATGGCTCAGGAGCAGGTGCTCAGGAGCACATCACCCTGACAGGACCTCATGCCAGTCCTGGTGACAGTGCAGCCCAGCCAGGCAGCACCATCTCTACTGACTTTTTCTTTGGCTTTTTGACTTTTCCTCTTGAAATGAGGCTGAGAAGGAACCACACTGCTCTCTGGAGGGCAAATTGTGTCCAGTTTCGGGTTGCTCACTACAAGGAGACAGGCTGAGAGAGTTGGGTTTGTTCAGCCTGGAGAAGAGAAGGCTCCAGGGAGAACTTAGAGCTGCATTTCAACATCTGCAGGGGACCTCCAGGAGGACTGGGGAGGGACTGTTCAGAAGGGCTGTGAGGATAGGATGAGGGGCAATGGTTTGGAACTGGAGCAGGGCAGAGTTAGGTTGGAGATCAGGAGGAAGTTCTGCACAGTGAGGCTGGGGAGACACTGGAACAGGCTGCCCAGGGAGGTGGTTGAGGCTCCATCTCTGGAGACATCCAAGGTCAAACTTGATGGGGCCCTGAGCAAGCTGATCTAGTTAAAGATGGCCTTGCTCACTTCAGGGGGGTTGGACAAGGTGAACTTTGAGGGTGCTTTTGAACTCAAGGTATTATGTGATGCTAAAAAAGACATTGAGGGGCTGGAGCAGGGCAGGAGAAGGACAATGAGGGTGATGAAGGGTCTGGAGAACAGGGCTGGAGAGGAGCAGCTGAGGGAGCTGGGGGTGTTCAGTGTGGAGAAGAGGAGGCTGAGGGGAGACCTTCTGGCTCCCTACAGCTCCCTGAAAAGTGGCTGGAGTGAGGTGGGGCTTGGTCTCTTCTTCCTAGTAACAAGTGATAGGACAAGAGGAAATGGCCTCAGATTGCAGCAGAGGAGGTTTAGGCTGGACAGCAGAAGAAACTTCCTCACTGAAAGGGTACTCAAAAACTGGCACAGGCTACCCAGGGAGGTGGCTGAAAGCCCATCCCCTGGAGGTGTCTCAAAGACACAGAGGTGTGGTGCTGCAGGCCATGGTTTAGCCCCAGCCTTGGTAGAGCTGGGAAATCATTGGACTGGATGAGCTTGAAGGTCTTTTCCAACTAAAGTAAATCTATGATTATTTATTTGTGAGAGCAGGAGGTGAAGCTATATTCAGGATACTGAATGTCTCCTATCTAACTAATCACTCTAAATGCCTTGTACCTAAATGCACACTCACAAAGAATACAGAGTCACAGAATGGTCAGGGTTGGAAGGCACCTCAAGGCTCATCCAGTTCCAACCCCCCTGCCATGGGCAGGGACACCTCACACCACAGCAGGTTGCTCACAGCCACATCCAGCCTGGCTGCAAAAACCTCCAGGGATGAGGCTTCCACCACCTCCCTGGGCAACCTCTGCCAGTCTCTCACCACCCTCATGGGGAAGAATTTCTTCCTAATGTCTAATCTTAATCTTCCCTCCTCTAGTTTTGTCCCATTCCCCCTAGTCCTATCACTCCCTGACACCCTCAAAAGTCCCTCCCCAGCTTTCTTGGAGCCCCCTTCAGATCCTGCAAGGCCACAAGAAGGTCTCCTTGGAGCCTTCTCCTCTCCAGACTGCACAACCCCAACTCTCTCAGTCTGTCTCCATAGCAGAGCAGCTCCAGCCCTCTGCTCATCCTCATGGCCCTTCTCTGGACACCTTCCAACACCTCCAGATCCTTCCTGTACTAGGGGCTGCTATGGACACACACTGTGCATAGACACACCTTGGAGAGACCTTAAATTGAGATGCACATCAATCAAAATATATAAATCATGTAAAAATAGAAATATACACAAACATATATATACAAAGATGTAAATATATAAATATAAAAACATGGGAATGCACAAATATAAATCTATACAAGTACACAAATATGTAAATATGTAGTTATATATATTAAAAAGTATTTCTTTCAATAGAAACAGATGTGTCTATAAAAACATAAATATAGAAAAACTGTATAAAACCAAATAAATATAGCAAAACTGTATAAAACCAAATAAATATAGCAATACGTTAAAATAAAATAAATAATGAATGAATGAAGGGATCAATGAATGAATGAATAAATAAAGAAATATATACAGCCCAGGGGGGGAAACAGGAAACACCCTACCCATGAGATTTATTTCCATGCCTCCTTCCTTTGGCAGAATGAGATGTGGAAGCTGCCTCTCTAGTTTTTATATTTATATATATTTATATAGTTTATATATTTATTTATATTTTATTTATATAAATATATTTTATATAATATATATATTTATATATATAAATATATATATTTATATATAATATATATTTTTATATATATATAAAAATATATATAAATATATATTTATATATATAAAAAAATATATTTTATTTATATATATTTATATATGTGTATATTTACAATTTAGATATAAATATAGATATACATATATTTATATATTTAAATCTATATGTCTATATATCTATATCTTATGTCTATATATCTATATCTATCTATAAATATGTATACACATCACCCCCCCAGACACATTTATAGTTGTGCTGCATGAGCAGGGCTCCCCTGGCCTCTGGCTCTGGCAGCCTGGGGCTGTTCAATCCCTCCCTCTCCCCTGCCTGCTTCCCCCTCTGAACCTCTTCCTCGAGCAATAATATTTTAACAGTTGCTGGCTTTAAAAAGCTTGATTGTGACCAACCCATTTCTCCCGGGCAATTGCGTATTTAGCAGAAGGGAGAAATTAAAGTCCCGGGGAACGAAGTTATTTGGGGCAGCAAACTGAAGGAAATCGGCATTTAGGGCAGCCTGGGCATGGGTTTGATTTTCCCTCATTTTCAGATTACTTTCGATTAGGTCTGTTCGTGGCGGGAGGGAGGGAGGGGGCGGCGGGGTGGAACCTTCTTGCTGTGAAATAGATCCTATCTAAATCATTAGAGCTCATTCGTTGCCATGTGCCACCTTTTAGAGCAATTACAGCTGACCTCGGGGCTGCCTGGCGGAGCACCCCCGCGACCCGGGGCACTTCCTCTGCATAGCAATCAGCTGGCAGCGCCAACGCAGTGCGAGGCACAGACAATGCCTTTGGGGCTGGGGGGTGGCCATCGAGGCAGGACATTCTCTGCTGGGATCGCTTCTCATGTTTGGGTGGGGTTTTTCCCCCCCCCCCCCCCCTCCAGACATCTGGAGTCTATCCCCTTCCCAGCCTCTCCACCCCCAGCTCAGACGGACAGACTCACTGACAGACAGAATCAGCCCCAGAAAAGCTTCCACATAATTAAAAAGAAAAGGAAGTTGTGAAATCTTTTGCACATTCAGGTTCTTCTCAAGTATTTGCCAGTGAAGCCAAGGCAGCCTCCAAACCTGTATTGATTCTGCTCAGATTTGTTTCTCCTCACTTTCCAGCCTTAGGTAGCCCTTCCTGCAGGTTTCTCCTCACTTTCCAGCCCTAGGTAGTCCTTCCTGCAGGTTTCTCCTCACTTTCCAGCCTTAGGTAGTCCTTCCTGCAGGTTTCTCCTCACTTTCCAGCCCTAGGTAGCCCTTCCTGCAGGTTTCTCCTCACTTTCCAGCCCTACGTTGCCCTTCCTGCAGGCTTCTCCTCACTTTCCAGCCCTAGGTTGCCCTTCCTGCAGGTTTCTCCTCACTTTCCAGCCCTAGGTTGCCCTTCCTGCAGGTTTCTCCTCACTTTCCAGCCCTAGGTTGCCCTTCCTGCAGGTTTCTCCTCACTTTCCAGCCCTAGGTTGCCCTTCCTGCAGGTTTCTCCTTGCTTTCCATCCCTAGGTAGCCCTTCCTGCAGGTTTCTCCTCACTTTCCAGCCCTAGGTTGCCCTTCCTTCAGGTTTCTCCTCACTTTCCAGCCCTACGTTGCCCTTCCTGCAGGCTTCTCCTCACTTTCCAGCCCTAGGTTGCCCTTCCTGCAGGTTTCTCCTCACTTTCCAGCCCTAGGTTGCCCTTCCTGCAGGTTTCTCCTCACTTTCCAGCCCTAGGTTGCCCTTCCTGCAGGTTTCTCCTCACTTTCCAGCCCTAGGTTGCCCTTCCTGCAGGTTTCTCCTTGCTTTCCATCCCTAGGTAGCCCTTCCTGCAGGTTTCTCCTCACTTTCCAGCCCTAGGTTGCCCTTCCTTCAGGTTTCTCCTCACTTTCCAGCCCTAGGTTGCCCTTCCTGCAGGTTTCTCCTTGCTTTCCATCCCTAGGTAGCCCTTCCTGCAGGTTTCTCCTCACTTTCCAACCCAAGGTTGCCCTTCCTGCAGGTTTCTCCTTGCTTTCCATCCCTAGGTTGCCCTTCCTGCAGGTTTCTCCTCACTTTCCAGCCCTAGGTAGCCCTTCCTGCAGGTTTCTCCTCACTTTCCAGCCCTAGGTAGCCTTTCCTGCAGGTTTCTCCTCACTTTCCAACCCAAGGCAGCCCTTCCTGCAGGTTTCTCCTCACTTTCCAACCCAAGGTTGCCCTTCCTGCAGGTTTCTCCTCACTTTCCAACCCAAGGCAGCCCTTCCTGCAGGTTTCTCCTCACTTTCCAGCCCTAGGTAGCCCTTCCTGCAGGTTTCTCCTCACTTTCCAGCCCTAGGTAGCTCTTCCTGCAGGTTTCTCCTCACTTTCCAGCCCTAGGTAGCTCTTCCTGCAGGCTTCTCCTCACTTTCCAGCCCTAGGTAGCTCTTCCTGCAGGTTTCTCCTCACTTTCCATCCCTAGGTAGCTCTTCCTGCAGGCTTCTCCTCACTTTCCAGCCCTAGGTTGCCCTTCCTGCAGGTTTCTCCTCACTTTCCAACCCAAGGTTGCCCTTCCTGCAGGTTTCTCCTCACTTTCCAACCCAAGGTTGCCCTTCCTGCAGGTTTCTCCTCACTTTCCATCCCTAGGTAGCTCTTCCTGCAGGCTTCTCCTCACTTTCCAGCCCTAGGTTGCCCTTCCTGCAGGTTTCTCCTCACTTTCCAGCCCTAGGTAGCCCTTCCTGCAGGTTTCTCCTCACTTTCCAGCCCTAGGTAGCTCTTCCTGCAGGCTTCTCCTCACTTTCCAGCCCTAGGTAGCCTTTCCTGCAGGTTTCTCCTCACTTTCCAACCCAAGGCAGCCCTTCCTGCAGGTTTCTCCTCACTTTCCATCCCTAGGTAGCTCTTCCTGCAGGCTTCTCCTCACTTTCCAGCCCTAGGTTGCCCTTCCTGCAGGTTTCTCCTCACTTTCCAGCCCTAGGTAGCCCTTCCTGCAGGTTTCTCCTCACTTTCCAGCCCTAGGTAGCTCTTCCTGCAGGCTTCTCCTCACTTTCCAGCCCTAGGTAGCCTTTCCTGCAGGTTTCTCCTCACTTTCCAACCCAAGGCAGCCCTTCCTGCAGGTTTCTCCTCACTTTCCAGCCCTAGGTAGCCCTTCCTGCAGGTTTCTCCTCACTTTCCAGCCTCAGGTAGCCCTTCCTGCAGGTTTCTCCTCACTTTCCAGCCCCAGGTAGGCCTTCCTGCAGGTTTCTCCTCACTTTCCAGCCCCAGGTAGCTCTTCCTGCAGGCTTCTCCTCACTTTCCAGCCTCAGGTAGCCATTCCTGCACATTTCTTCTCACTTTCTAGCCTTAGATTGCCCTTCCTGCAGGTTTCTCCTCACTTTTTATAGGCTTAGGTAGCCCTTCCAGTGGGTTCCCAGTAGCTGAGTGGCTAATGCCCTTGGCAACACCTGGGGGGGACCACCCTCCCCATCAGACTTACTTCACTGCCTTCTTCCTTTGGCAGAGGGAGATGTGGAAGCTGCCTGTACTCATGTCCAACAGAAAAGGAAGCGCTGGGGTCTTGTTTGGAGAACAAAGGCCTTTCATCAGCTGCCAAGCTGAGCTAAACAATAACTCTCAGAGCCTGTTACACAAGCAGAAAGCCAATATTGCTTGGTACAGACCTGATTTTACTAGCATTTGTACACAGACTGCATCCCCCATGCACCCCGTGGGGTCCCAGCAATCCAAGACAGCACCAACTGCAGTTTCTTTTAGCTTCCATAATGTGTTCATCAGGAGAGGAAAGCCAGCTGGCATTGCCTTGCCTGGCAGGGTGACTCCTCATTAGGTTGTGGACCTGAAACACAATCTCCACTCTGAGCTGCAGGGAAATTCCCAGGACCTACCTGCAAAGCAAAAGGCCTTTGTGAGGTGCAGTGGCAGGTATGTAGCGGCTGATGGCTGAGGAGTCCTTTTTGGAGGCTTCATCAACCCATACTTCAGTGCTGCACTCTGCAGTGGTGGGGGGCTTAGAATCATAGAATCCATGGTCTGGGTCAGAAGGGACCTCCAAAGCTCATCCAGTCCAACCCCCTGCAGTCAGCAGGGACATCCTGCTGGGACCCATCCCCCACCCCAGCAGGAACATCAGGTTGCCCAGATGTCCTGTCCAGCCCTGTCCAGCCTCACCTTGAAGATCTCCAGGCATGGGGCCTCAACCACCTCCCTGGGCAACCTCTTCCAGTGCTCCACCACCCTCATGGTGCAGAACTTGTTCCTCACATCCAATCTCAATCTGCTCTGCTCTAGTTTGAAGCCATTGTCCCTGGTCCTGTCCCTGCAGCCCTTTGCAAACAGTCTCTCTGCAGCCTTCTTGCAGCCCCCTTCAGGTCCTGGCAGGCTGCTCTGAGGTCTGCCTGGAGCCTTCTCTTCTGCAGGCTGAACACCCCCAGCTCCCTCAGCCTGTCCTCAGAGCAGAGGTGCTCCAAGCTCCTGATCATTTTCATGACCTTCTCTGGACCTTCTCCATCAGGCTGAGAGAGTTGGGGTTGTTCAGTCTGGAGAGGAGAAGGCTCTGAGGGGACCTTCTAGCGGCCTTCCAGTATCTGAAGGAGCTACAAGAAAGCTGGGGAGGGACTTTTTAGGGTGTTAGGGAGTGATAGGACTAGGGGGGAATGGATCCAAAGCTAGAGGAGAGGAGATTTAGATTAGATATTAGGAAGAAATTCTTCCCCATGAGGGTGGTGAAAGACTGGCAGAGGTTGCCCGGGGAGGTGGTGGAAGCCTCATCCCTGGAGGTTTTTGCAGCCAGGCTGGATGTGGCTGTGAGCAACCTGCTGGAGTGTGAGGTGTCCCTGCCCATGGCAGGGGGGTTGGAACTGGATGATCCTTGAGCTCCCTTCCAACCCTGACAATTCTATGATTTTTATGTCATAAAGCAGTGAGCTTTTCTGGAGTATTTTTCAGTGGATAAAACATTGCTGTGCATAAAACACTCCCCCCCCCCTTCCCCCCCCCCCAATCTATGCGCTTAGGCAACAGTGGTTCTGTGAGCCCAGCCAAAGGCAGCCCTTAGAGCCAGCTTTGCTCATACCCTGAGGCCAGAAGGGGCACATGGAAATGTTCTCCATGTTTTCAGCATGGCAGTTTGAGGGGCAGGTTGTGCTGCAGTGATCCAAGTTGAAGGCACTGTGGGCACAGAGGTGCTGCTGAGGTTCCTCTTAATGAAAGCTTCCTTCCAAGCAAGGCTTTCTGTTCATTTGCAGGTAGAAGTTAAAGCTGCTGAAGAAACTAACTCAAACCTCCTTGTTCTTCACTGAGATAACCCAAGAGGGCAAGATACGAGCCTGCAGTATGCTCAGGTAGCCAAGAAGGTCACCAGCATCCTGGCCTGGGTCAGCAATGGTGTGGTCAGCAGGAGTAGGGAAGCAATCACAGCCCTGTACTCAGTGATGGTGAGGCTGCACCTCCAATCCTGGCATCAGATCTGTGCCCCTCACTCCAAGAAGGACATTGAGGGGCTGGGGCAGGTCCAGAGAAGGGCAACAAAGCTGGGGAAGGGTCTGGAGAACAGGGCTGGGGAGGAGCAGCTGAGGGACCTGGGGGTGTTTAGTGTGGAGAAGAGGAGGCTGAACGGAGACCTCATTGGGAGATTTAGGTTGGATGTGAGGAACAATTTCATTGCTGCAAGAGTGGTCAGGGATTGGCACAGGCTGCCCAGGGAGGTGGTGGAGTCCCCATCCCTGGAGGTGTTGCAGAACCATGGGGCTGTGGCACTTGGGGCCATGATGGTCATGGTGGGGTTGGGCTTCTGGTTGGACTGGATGAGCACAGAGGGCTTTCCAACCCAAACAGTTCTATGGTTCTGTGATTGATGCTGAAGGGAAATGCTCCGTGCTGAACACCTCTGAATTCTTTTACACATCTTGTACACGGGATGGGCAAAGTCAGAGCATAGCAAAGTCTGGACTGAATGCTGAGGGGGTAACACTTTATGGCTGAAGTCTAGAAAAGTCCAAAGGGGTGGCAAAGTGTCAGAGCCATGGAAGTTTTGGGGATTAAAACAGATATTTTGGTAGGTTTGATTGTAAAAAACCCAATGATGGAGACTATTTTAAATCCAGTTTTCTCTAAAATCTCCATGAATGAAATCCTTGTGAGAAAGGTTCCTGATGCTGAGTGCCCTTTCCATGGCTGCTCATACATGATAAAAATATTTGTTCAAAAAGCCTTTCAGCTTGAAAAGGCTTGAAGATGGTATTTAAATCCTCAGACTACTGAAGACTTACTCACACCTTGGCCTTGTTCAAAGCCTGGCAATTACCCTCCCATGATGTGTTGTTCTGGCTGCAGTAGCTGTCAGCAAGGGGAAGCCAACATTTGGAGAGTTCATGAAACAGAGAAACTGATGCTGCCCTGAAACCCACTGCAAAGCAAGGTGTTAAGTGTCTTCAACATAGGGCTAACAGCATCCTCAGGAGAAAGAGCTGTGGTTGTTGCAGTGTTGTGCTCCAAACAGTCCCTGGCTGGTCTGAATAAGGGACATTTTGCTTTCTAAAGTGCAAAATTAAAGGCTAAGGAGCTGCTGAATTCTGTATCCCAAATTACATGTAGCAGAAGATTTCCTTTCCCTGGGGCAAGGCATCCCTGTGCCCACCACACAGACCTGCCTCAAGAAAAGATATAAGTCTGGAAAGCTGAAGTAGCAGATTCTATGTTAAACCAGACTGCATGCTCTTCAATTGCCTGGATATAAACAATCCTGATGTAACAGAACACAAAAATATTCATGCTGGTAAGTCGAGTAAGTTACTCTGCTGCAGCCTTCTCCATGCTCTCACTCCTCCTCAGATGCTCTGTGGATCCAGTGATTTATAGGATCACAGAATGGTCTGGGCTGGAAGGCACCTCCAAATCTCATCCAGTCCATCCCCCCTGCACTCAGCAGGGACATCCTCCACTAGATCAGGTTGCCCAGAGCCCTCTCCAGCCTCACCTTGAATGTCTCCAGGGATGGGACCTCAACCACCTCCCTGGGCAACCAGGGTGCCAGTCTCTCACCACCCTCCTGGTGCAGAACTTGTTGCTCACATCCAATCTCAATCTGCTCTGCTCTAGTTTGAAGCCATTGTCCCTGGTCCTGTCCCTGCAGCCCTTTGCAAACAGTCTCTCTGCAGCCTTCTTGTAGCCCCCTTCATGTCCTGGCAGGCTGCTATGAGGTCTGCCTGGAGCCTTCTCCCACCCCCAGCTCCCTCAGTCTGTCCCCATAGCAGAGCTGCTCCAACCCCCTGATCATTTTCATGTCCCTCCTCTGGACCCTCTCCATCAGGTCCAGGTCCTTCCTGTGTTGAGGGCTCCAGAGCTGGACACAGCACTGCAGGTGAGGTCTCAGCAGAGCAGAGGGCAGGATCTCCTCTCTCCATCTCTGCTGGCAGTGCTGCTTTGGATGCAGCCCAGGCTGCCATTGGCCTTCTGTGCTGCA
This sequence comes from Indicator indicator, assembly GCF_027791375.1. Classification (NCBI taxonomy): domain Eukaryota; kingdom Metazoa; phylum Chordata; class Aves; order Piciformes; family Indicatoridae; genus Indicator; species Indicator indicator. The sequence continues at coordinate 24,355,122 of NC_072024.1, read as the reverse complement.
AGCTCACACTGCCTGCTCCTGTCCAGCTTCTCCCTCACCAGCACCCCCAAGTCCTTTTCCCCAGGGCTGCTTTCCATCCCCTCCTCCCCCAGCCTGTATTGACAGTGAGGATTGTTCCAGCCCAGGCTCAGAACCCTGCACTTGCTCTTGTGGAACCTCATGAGGTTCACCTGGGCACCACCTCTGCAGCCTGTCCAGGTCCCTCTGGATGCCCTCCTGTGCCTCTGCTGTGTCAACAGCACCACTCAGCTTGGTGCCAGCTGCACACTGCTGATGGTGCACTTGATCCCATGTCCATAGCAGTGGTAAAAACATTAAACAGCAGAGGTCCCCCTGAGGGACACCACTGTCACTGCTCTCATCCTGTGAGTACAGTCCTTGTCAGAAGTCCCTGCCCAGCTTTCTTGCAAAAGAAGGAGGTAAAGTGAAAGACACTTAGGGAGCTGTATGTATGGCAGTCACTGGCCACCTTCTCTTCTTAGCTAAGGGGAAAATTATCATTAAGCCTCTTACAACAAAGCCAAAATGATCACAGTTCCACCTTCTCATCTAATCCAAGTGACATGCTGAGGGTTGTTTTCCCAAGGGGAGTGGCTTCTAATTCCTGGGGGGCAGCTCAGGCTTTGGGGAATCTGCCTGCAGCAAATCTGTGACTGTGCAGAGAACCTGCACACAAACCCATCCTGGCTGAACCAGGAGTTTGAATTTCTTCCATTGCACAGTGGGGAATGTAGTACAGTCCCAGGTTTGTATGGTGCTCTTCTATTTTTCCTGAGGCTTTGGTACCACAACCATGTGTGGCAATTGTTTTGCTTTGGACAGCAATGTCCTTGGCCACAGAGCTCCAGCCTCCACATTTATGTGAGTTTCAGGGGGACTGTCCCTGCATCCACAACCATTTTTGGTCTGTACTTTCATAGAATCATGGAATGGAAGGAGTTGGAAGGGATCTCTGGAGACCATTCAGTCCAACCCCCCCTGCTAGAGCAGTATCACCCAGGGCAGGTCACAGAAGAACACGTCCAGGAGGGTCTTGAAAGCCTCCAGAGAAGGAGACTCCACAACCTCTCTGGACAGCCTGCTCCAGGGCTCCAGCAACCTCACAATAAAGAAGTTTTTCCTCCTGTTGAGGTGGAACTTGCTGGGTTCCAGTTTGTATCCACTGCCCTTTGTCCTGTCCCAGGACACCACTGAAAAGAGCCTGTCCCCTTCTTCTTGACAGCCACCCTTCAGATATTTATAGACATTCATAAGATCCACTCTCAGCCTTCTCTTCTCAGACTAAACAGCCTCAGGACTCTCAGTCTCTCTCCACAGGAGAGATGTTCAAGTCCCTTCATCATCCTAATAGCCTCCACTGGACTCTCTCCAACACCTAACTGGTCCTATTTCCACCAACTCTGCAGAGCACCACTAATCTCTGTGGGGTTCCATGTTGCAACAGGACCAGTTTGGGATTTCTGACCAATCTAATCCTGCAGTACTGACACTTACATCACTGCCTGCAGAGTTGGATACTCTACAGAAAGAGGCACTACATTCTCATTTATTAGAGAAAGGGCAGCATGTTACACCTTGCCCCTGGAAAGCCTTTGGGAGGTGTCTTACAGAAACAGTGTCAGGAATAAATTAGCATTCATGATAGGCAAACTTCATTCAGGCTAAAAGACACCACCTTGCCCTCGAGGCTTTGCTGAGTCTCTCAAGTTTATTGATGGGATGGGATCAAAGCCACTGTCTGAAACCACTGCCCAGCGGCTGTCTGCAGGAGGTGTTTTCCTCCACAGTTCTGTTTCAGCACCTTCCCTTCGTGCTCCAGCCCATTTTGACTTGCCTCCAGCTGGACTGTAGCAGGGCCAGAGACCCACTGAAGTTTTCTCTGCTGGCTCTGAAGCACTGCAGGAGCAGACTGTTGCTTCCCAGTGCCTAACAAAGCAGAACTTGGAGGAAATAAAGTTCCTGTGGTGGCTGAGCAGCTTCAGGGTGAGAGCTCTGCTCCCTTTTCAACTCATGTAGAAATGGAGAACCAACAATCAAAGAGGAACCTAACGAGGTTCAACCAGAGCAAGCACAGGGTCCTGAGCCTGGGCTGGAACAATCCTCACTGTCAATATAGACTGGGGGAGGAGGGGATGGAAAGCTGCCCTGAGGAAAAGGACTTGGGGGTGCTGGTGGGGGAGAAGCTGGACAGGAGCAGGCAGTGTGAGCTTGCAGCACAGAAGGCAAATCACATCCTGGGCTGCATCCAAAGATGTGTTGCCAGCTCCACTTTTCAGCCATTAGCCCATGAACAATCTGGAAAGGGTTTCCTCAGGTTACAATAAAGTTAATGGAGTTGGAAATTCCTCCTCTTTCAGATTAGTTCAGCCTCCTTTATGCAACCTTTAAGTATATGGTGAAGTGCAGGGAAGGTTTTGATAGCAGCAGAAGCAACTGGACAGTATGTGACCGATCCACAGCGCAAGGACTGACCCAGGAGTTCCTTGCTTCTCCCAGCTGGTCTGAAGGAGAACTTGGGAGGCCTCCTAAGATGAGGAGAAAGTGCCTGTGGGCTGGTTCTGGTCTAGCTGGGTATTTGAGGGAGTGGGGACAACTGACAGAAACAATAGGAATTTCATATCAAGATTCAGCATCACCACTTTGATGTCAGATTTTGCTGACAGCCAGAGCAGTGCAGAACATCCTGAGCACAGAGAAAGCTGCTGAGAGGAGAGACAAACATCATAGAAGTGCCAACAGAAAACAGGCATCCTGGATGAATTAAAATGAACTGCTGGGCTGATACAAAGCCCCTTGTGTGGCACAGATTGATCACAGCATCAGAAACCAGCTCTGCACATCAGGATTCTGAGTAACCTGACCTAGTGTGAGGTGTCCTTGCCCATGGCAGAGGGGTTGGAACTGGATGATCCTTGAGGTCCCTTCCAGTTCTACGGTTCTATGATGGATTCCATGATTCTCTTCCATAGATCTCTGCTCACAACATTATGATATTGTTCTCTGAAACAGACCTTTCCACCTCCTCAGCTTGAAGAGCTTTTATCGTAGTGTCAAAGTAACTGATTATATTAAAAAAAAATAAATGAAGGCCACCCATTTACATCAGAAGTTGATCCACCAGAGCTATGCTTATTCTTCATTCACCTTTATTGTAGCCTAAGATTTGATAAAATAACTCACATTTGGAAGTGCCTGTGTGGTCAGCAAAGAGTCTTTTCCCCTAAAGGTCAGCAGAATTGACACACTCACAGCCTTTGCCTCCAGAGGAGAGCTAGCAGGGAAGCCATGAACACCAGCTGGCCTCACCTCTACTTGCAAAAGCAAAGAAACAAAGCTCTTGTACTTGAGAGAACAAAATGGGGAAGCTCTTGCACTGCAGACTTCATCCAAAACCTGCTACACTGGAAGACCTCCAGAGGTCCCTTCCAACTCCTAACATCCTCTGAGCCTGTGATCCTGTGAATCCAACCACTATGACACACTCACGAGTGTAGCACTTCAGTTCTTGAAAACAGGACTCCTCAACTCCTCTTGAAAGCTTCTTTCCATCATATATTCTCATCCCCTTAGGAGGAGCTTGGGTTTGGGGTGAGCTTCTTATTGGAATAGTATTTTATTAGTGTGTAATAAGGGAAGGTCACTCATGCTCACTCCAGTGGGTTTGAGATGTGTCTGGGCAAGGTCTGTGTCTTCTGTTAGTTGTTAAAGTAGCAGAGGCAGGGCAGATTCCTTTTCTGTGAAGCCAAGTGATGGCTCAGAGGGACGATGCTGCAGACGTGGGGCACCCATTGCAGTTGCAGCCTTAGTTGTCCTCTGGCAATGGATGGATGGAAGAAGCTGGCGAGGGTCTGTCCTCTTTTGGGCACCCCTGACTCCCCCTTTCTTTATTTTAAAGTGCCATTACACGGCTGAAAAAATACTTATGGTTAATCAGTACTGCTTCATCCCATTCACTCCCATCTGGGCCTCTGTGTAGCCTGACACCTCTCTTGTCCCCAGGCCATGGCAAGCGGAGGGTATTTAGTGCCCGCGCTCTGCTGCTGGAGGCCCCAGAGGAGCAGCTGTCCCCAATCATCCTGTCCACCGCCCTTTCATTCCCAGATTACATCTTGGACCAACAGTTTGTGTGTGGGAAAAATCAAAGCTGTCAGGGGGCTCCTCCCAGGACGTGCACTTTGCGTCAGGTGCCCAGTCAGGGGCCGCGGGCGCTCGACCTCTGCGCTCGCAGCAGGTAATGAATTGGGGGCCAGCGCTCAGGCACTCACCACAGCAGCACCAGCCAGCCCCCACCAGAGCCCAGCCTAATGGCTAATCACTGACATGCCTGAGCAATGAAAGCAAGCTGTTGTTAACTGGCTGGAGCGGCTTGTTCTGAGCCCCCGGACTTCCTTGCTCAGGGCTATTACACAACCCTAATTCTCTTTTTTTTTTTTTTTTTTTTCTTGAAAGGAGGAGGGGAAAAAAAAAACCCTTAGCAGGCTAAAAGAAGCCTCCTCATAGCCTCCCTTCCCCTGTCCAGATCAAGAACAGCTGACAGAAAATTCTGGAATGGGATTTCAGAAACCATGGGCAGTAATGAAAGCTGAATGCCTGAATAGATCCTAAATGGAGCAGAAAGGTTTGATGACAAAACACTTTCTTTTACCCAAGCTCATGGTGATGAATCTTTTCAATTATTTGTGTTCCCTGTCCTGGGAAGGGACCTCAGCCCTTCCTCACAGCTGCTCAGGGTATTTCCAGTGATTTGAAATGAAAGCATGCTCACAGTGTCTCTGAGTGCAAGTTCAAACCATAATTGACAGCAGAAAAAAATTCTGTGATTCAAAGCTGTCAACCCAGCTCCAAAGCAGGCAGGGGAACCAAAACCTGCTGCCTAGGCCACCAGCAAAAGCACTGCAGCACTCATCCATGCCAGGCTTTCACCCCAGGTTCTGTCCCCTGGTATGCAGTTTGTTGTCAATAGTTGCTTATCTACTACCAGTAGTATTTTAATTGTCTATTCAGTGATAGAGTTAAGTGCCAGCTGGCTGAGGGCCAAGCAGTGTGGGGTGCTGCACATGGATGTGCTCTGCCTTCTCCACTATGGCCCTGCCTGGCTTTTGGCTCCTGGTTAGTTTTTGCTTCAATCATAGTCCTTTACATCACAATATCCTTATAAACCCGGGAAAAGAAAGTGTGGTTTGGTGGATTTATCAGTAAAGGACAGGACAGGTGAGTGCCCAGCTAAGCTCACTGCAGCATCCTGTGCTGGGAGGTGAGCCTCACACCAGCACAGAATACATCTGGTTGGAAGAGACATCCAGGCTCCTCCAGTCCAACCCTCAACCCAGCACTGCAGGCTCAGCACCAAACCAAGTCCCTAAGCACAGCTCCACAGCTGCTTGAACACCTCCAGGGATGGTGACTGCAGCACTGCCCTGGGCAGAACATTCCAATGTCTGAGAACCCTTCCAGTGCAGAAATATTTCCTAGCATCCAGCCTGAACCTCCCCTGGGGCAGCTTGGAACCATTGCCTCTGCTCCTGTCCCTTGCCACCAAGGAGCAGAGGCTGTCCCCTCCTCATTCCAACCTCCCTTCAGGGAGCTGTAGAGAGCAATGAGGTCTCCCTCAGCCTCCTCTTCTCCAGCCTCAACACCCCCAGCTCCCTCAGCCCCTCCTCTAGCCCAGGGGCTCCAGGCCCTTCTCCAGCCTCATTGCCCTTCTCTGGACAGGCTCCAGCCCCTCAATGTCCTTCCTGCAGTGAGAGCCCAGAGCTGAACACAGCACTCGAGGTGTGGCCTCCCCAGAGCTGAGCACAGGGGGATGGTCACCTCCTGGCCCTGCTGCCCACCCTGCTTCTGAGCCAAACCAGGAGGCCATTGGCTCTCTTGGCCACCTGTTTACCACCTATGCAGTGCTCCTTAGAGTGTGCCAACAATCAAAGCCCCAGACTGGATGAGGCCTTAGCCAGCCTGGGCTAGTGAGAGGTGTCCCTGCCCATGGCAGGGCCATTGGAACCAGATTCTCTTTAAGGTCCAGTCCAACCCAATCTGTTATATGATTCCATAAACTTTCATGCACCACAGTGAGCAGCAGACACTCAGGCAGATTTATGGAGGCTGTGGCTGGGTCAGACACTCAGGATGGTTGCACACACCACCAGGATGTGCCCCAAGGCTGTGACCCCTGCCCTCCAGGTGCCTGTCCTGCTTCAGTCCTGCTCTGTGCATGGCCTTGAGGACAGCCCTTCCCTCTAGGCTATTCTTAATCCCAGCCAAGCTCCAGCCTTGGAAATACCTTCCTGGCTCATCCAGCACAGCCTGCAGTCCCGGGTGAGGCTGAGATCAGTAAAGCACAGGTGTGGGTAGGAGCTCAGGCAGACAGCTGCAGAGTGTCACCCTGAGTGCTTGAAATATTAGATATCCACTCTGCTATCAAATACAGCACTGCTGAGGGTGCCAAGAGTGCTGCTAGACAAACTTGTCACACCTGGGCTGTGTTTTATCAGTGATTTCTTCAGCTTGGCAAGGGAAATGCTCCTTAGTGCCTGTATTATTCCATGGCCATTGTGAGGTGAGGCTATGCTCTTCCACACTTCCACAGCTTCCTGCTGCTGCTGCCTTGTTGGCAGGGATTTTGCAGGATCAAGTGACCTTATTGTAGCTTTCCAGTATCTTAAATGGGAAAAAAAAGCTGGGGAGGGACTTTTTAGGGTGTCAAGGAGTGATAGAACAGGGGGGAATGGAACAAAACTAGGAATGGGGAGATTCAGATTGGATGTTAGGAAGAAGTTGTTCCCCATGAGGGTGGTGAGAGACTGGCAGAGGTTGCCCAGGGAGGTGGTGGAAGCCTCATCCCTGGAGGTTTTTGCAGCCAGGCTGGATGTGGCTGTGAGCAACCTGCTGGAGTGTGAGGTGTCCCTGCCCATGGCAGGGGGGTTGGAACTGGCTGAGCCTTGAGGTCCCTTCCAACTCTAACATTCTCTGATGCTCTGATTCTATGCCCTGATGTTATTGTGCCCCAGGGCAGATGTGGGCATGGCTGGGGAGGATCTGATGGACTGAGGCAGCGTCCCCTCCCCAACACCCAGAGACACAACCCCCATTCCTCATGCCACACTGCAGGAGGCATCATCAGGCTGCACAAACAGATATTTTGACAAGGAAACTGAAGTTCTCTCTCCATTATTTTGTCTAATGCTTCTCATGTTTTGTCTATTGCATTGCAGATTCTGTGCAGCCCCTGCCCCAGCGTGCAAAATGCAGACAGAAACTGCCTGCCTGCTTCAGTGTGCTGCCAGACAGCACTGCTGGGCTGAGGAAATCTGCTCCAACCCAGGAAGTGTCATTCTCATCTTTCAATGCAACCCCCTAAGAAACTGAAGTTTAAACACCAAATGTGGGTATTCCAGCCACAGCCTTGACTCTGACCCTACAGCCATTCCCCCTGACTCCTGGTTGGGGCTCAGCCTGCTTGTGTTGTGAATACTTCACTCAAGGGTTCTACAAATTATGAACCCACTCCTACAGAAGGGCTGGGCCCCATGGCTCCTCCTGTTATCAGGGAAAAACAGAGTGCTCCTGGTCCTCCTCTCCATCACCCACCCTCCCTGAGGAAGTCCAGCATGGCCCTGTCCTTGTCCTGCTTGCCCATAGAGACTCATGAGCCTGTATCCATGTCTGATGTGGCAGAGCCATGTCATTTACACCTCAGAGTTCTGCTTGTCCTAGAATCACAGAATGGTCTGGGTTGGAAGAGACCGCCAAAGCTCATCCAGTCCAACTCCCCTGCAGTCAGCAGGGACATTACATGAGCTCCACATCTGACCCATCCAAAGATCCCATGTGGAACTCTTTCTCTCCTGCAGTCACCAGCAGGGACATCCCCAAATAGATCAGGTTGCCAGAGCCCTGTCCAGCCTCACCTTGAAGATCTCCAGGCATGGGGCCTCAACCACCTCCCTGGGTAACCTGTTCCAGTGTTCCACCACCCTCATGGGGCAGAACTTGTTCCTCACATCCAATCTCAATCTGCTCTGCTCTAGTTTGAAGCCATTGCCCCTGGTCCTGTCCCTGCAGCCCTTTGCATCCTTCTTGTAGTCCCCTTCAAGTACTGGAAGGTTCTTATTAGGTCTCCCTGGAGCCTTCTCTTCTGCAGGCTGAACACCCCCATCTCCTCCCCAGCCTGTCCTCATAGCAGAGCTGCTCCAACCCCCTGAGCATTTTCATGGCCTCCTCTGGACCATCTCCATTATGTCCAGGTCCTTTCTGTGTTGGGGGTCCCACAGCTGCACACAGTACTCCAGGTGAGGTCTCAGCAGAGCAGAGGGCAGGATCTCCTCTCTCCATCTCTGGCCACACTGCTTTGGATGCAGCCCAGGCTGCCATTGGCCTTCTGTGCTGCAAGCTCACACTGCCTGCTCCTGTCCAGCTTCTCCCCCACCAGCATCCCCAAGTCCTTTTCCTCAGGGCTGCTTTCCATCCCCTCCTCCCCCAGTCTGTATTGACAGTGAGGATTGTTCCAGCCCAGGCTCAGAACCCTGCACTTGCTCTTGTGGAACCTCATGAGGTTCACCTGGGCACCACCTCTGCAGCCTGCCCAGGTCCCTCTGGATGCCATCCTGTCCCTCTGCTGTGTCAACAGCACCACTCAGCTTGGTGCCATCTGCACACTGCTGAGGGTACCTTGATCCCACTGTCTATATCACACCTTAATCTCCCAAGGGCCATTCCAGACCTTTCAACACCCTCCAGCAGGACCAAAGTCCATCAGTTGCTCCCCAAGCATGGGGAAATGGAAGAACAGATCAGCCCATTATTCTGAAACACCTGTGGTAGTATTCTTCTTCATGTCATGGGTTTCCAGAGTTGTCTTCATTCATAAACTGATGTAATGCCAAATGTCACCTCTGGAGATGTGGCCGAAGCAGCTCTCATCACAGAGGAAATGCTGCAGCCCAGGGGTCACCACGATCCCTGACATTTCTGCCCTGCTTCACACACCTTGCAGAGGTACAAAGCACAGAACAGGTGCCTTGGGCAGCTACCAGCCAGGACCACAGCAGTATTACAGCACCAGTCTGGGATGCCTCCTTTAAAACTGACCCAGCTTTGCAATGTGCCTTGACAAATGACTGAACTGGAGGGATAAAACCTTGGCTTTCTGCAGCAGAGTGGTAAAACTTGCAGTGCTTCAGTGGAGTTTGGCCATCATGTTGGCTCTCTTGGTCCAGGGCACAAAGGGCAATTATGTGAATCATAGAATCATAGAATCAGAATCACAGAACTGTCAGGGTTGGAAGGGACCTCAAGGCTCAGCCAGTTCCAACCCCCCTGCCATGGGCAGGGACACCTCACACTCCAGCAGGTTGCTCACAGCCACATCCAGCCTGGCTGCAAAAACCTCCAGGGATGAGGCTTCCACCACCTCCCTGGGCAACCTCTGCCAGTCTCTCACCACCCTCATGGGGAACAACTTCTTCCTAACATCCAATCTGAATCTCCCCACTTCCAGCTTTGCTCCATTCCCCCCAGTCCAGTCACTAAAGCACACTTGAAAAGTCCCTCTCCAGCTTTCTTGGAGCCACCTTCAGATCCTGCAAAGCCACAAGAAGGTCTCCTGGGAGCTTTCTCCTTTCCAGACTGCACAACCCCAACTCTCTCAGTCTGTCCTCAGAGCAGAGCAGCTCCAGCCCTCTGCTCATCCTCATGGCCCTTCTCTGGACACCTTCCAGCACCTCCAGGTCCTGCTGAGCAGTGATCAGAGTTGCCACCTGATGTAGGTATCTCCAGTATGAGTTCTGAAGCTGTTAATCCTCCCCAGGTTTTAATGTTTTGTGAGTACTCTCTCCTAGAAGTGTCTTATTAAACCTAAATTGGATTAAGACTTGGAGCACCAATGTGCTGCTGCAGTTTATGAGGGATCCTAACCAAGAATATATTTGCTATGAGGCACTGCTGCCAAAGCTACAGAATATCACTTTCTGAAGGATTATAAAATACTATCTGTGAGCTGTCAGCTTTTGGAGAATGAGTCTGGGGAGGAATGTCCCAAAAACCCCAGGCAATCCCAAACCTTACATCACCAGCAGGAATGTCCAGCCCTGGAAAAGAGATTTCCATGTCAGGACAGTGCTGCTCCACCTGGAATCGCTGTGTGTGGGTCCAAACTGCTCCATGCTGACCAAGCTGAGGATCTGCTGTGCACATCCCACAGGCTGCAGCCATCAGAGCTAGTTGGTTAAATGAAGGGGGCTGCAGAGGAGCTGGAGAAGGGCTGTTTGCAAAGACATGGAGTGAGAGGGTGAGGGGTTGTAATGTGGTGGGTTGAAAATTCTCCCCCAACATTGAATTTGCCAGACCAGCTCAGGTGGAAGGAAATGGAAGCTGTATTTACAAGCAAAACTACCACCTACAATGACCTGCAATGGGTATGTACAAATAGACAATACTGACAGGGATGTACAATTGGGCAGGGACTGGCTGGAGAGCAGCCCTGAGGAGAGGGACTTGGGGGTGCTGGTGGATGAGAGGCTCAACAGGAGCTGTCAGTGAGCAATTGCAGCCCAGAGAGCCAAGCAGAGCCTGGGCTGCATCAAGAGAAGTGTGGCCAGCAGGGCCAGGGAGGGGATTCTCCCCCTCTGCTCAGCTCTGGTGAGACCCCACCTGGAGTACTGTGTCCAGGTCTGGAGCCTCTATTACAAGAGGGATATGGACATGCTGGAGGGTGTCCAGAGAAGAGCCACCAGGATGAGCAGAGGGCTGGAGCTGCTCTGCTATGGAGACAGACTGAGAGAGTTGGGGCTGTTCAGTCTGGAGAAAAGAAGGCTCCGAGGAGACCTTCTTGTGGCCTTCCAGGATCTGAAGGAGGTTCCAAGAAAGCTGGGGAGGGACTTTTTAGGATCTCAGGTAGTGACAAGACTAGGGGGGAATGGAGCAAAGCTGAAAGTGGGGAGATTCAGACTGGACATGAGGAAGAAGTTCTTCCCCATGAGAGTGGTGAGAGCCTGGAATGGGTTGTGCAGGGAGGTGGTTGAGGCTCCATCCCTGGAGGTGTTTGCAGCCAGGCTGGATGAGGCTCTGGGCAGCCTGCTGTAGTGTGAGGTGTCCCTGCCCATGGCAGGGGGGTTGGAACTAGCTGATCCTTGTGGTCCCTTCCAACCCTGACTGATTCTGATTCTATAATTAATGAACAGCACAAGGACCCCCTGGTCAAAGACCAGGGGAAGCTAATAGCTTCTCCCTCCCTGCTGCCTCCCCCTTACCCCCTGTACAAAAGGGACAAGAGAAAAGAGCAGAGTTGGTTTATTAGACTTAGCCAAAACAATGCAGCCAAGGTCAAGCAGAAGCCAACAGAAGCACAAAGTTATGATCTCCTAGCCTGAGGAAGTGAGAAGAGAGAGAAAGATTGTTTTGGGAACTAATTCTTCTGGTAGATATCTCCCCAATGGATGGTTTAGAATTATCATTATTTTCCTTTTTACACCCAGTGGTGATTTATTTACATTCTACTACTTTTTATTCAAGATCTGTGAAAAACTTTTAAAGGCATAGCTTAAAACTACCACAGGGGTGATGGTTTCAGACTGGAAGATGGTGGATTTAGGTCAGACATTGGAAGGAAGTTCTTCCCATGATGGTGCTGAGGCATGGGAACAGGATGCCCAGAGAAGTTGTGGAGGTGGCTCTGGCTTTGAGCAACCTGGGCTAGTAGGAGGTGTCCCTGCCTATGCCAGGGGCTTGCAACCAGATAATGTTTAAGGTCCCTTCCAACCCAAACAATGATTCTGTGACTCTGGTCTGTCAGGTGTTCCTGACCAGCATTTAAGCGTTTCCAGTAAGCTCTGTTGTTTGCAGCACCAGATATGATACCAGGCTTCAAGAAGGGATGACTAACCCAAAGCCTGTGGTTCCTTTCTCTTGGTGCTTGCTTGCTGAGTTGGTTCAGCCCTGAAGAGTCATAGAATCGTAGAATGGTCTGAGTTGGAAGGGACCCCCAAAGACCATCTAGTCCAACCCCCTCTGCAGTAAGCAGGGGCATCCTCAACTAGATCAGGTTGCCCAGAGCCCTGTTGAGCCTCACCATTCAGCTTGGTTGGTTATGGCTGTTCTGTAGGAGTTGTTCCATTTAATCCACAGCATGGAAATGTCCGATTATTTTCTATATGCAGAACACACTTCCACCCCCCCCCCCCCCCCCCCTTTTGGTGCAAGAATACAAAGGCAGTGATTTTACTTGGTTGACAGGTACCTACAGTTGTGCCATTAGAAGCAATCCCTCAGATCCCTGTAACTGCCTTACTTTGTGAAGTCTTTTCATACAGCAGGAGTTGAGATGTATTTGCACTCCAGCATTTAACTATGCCACAAGTTACACACATGCCTTGGTCGTGTACAGCCCTTAGCCCATAGCTTGATCCATCTTTTCACCTCCTTTCACCTGCTGTCTTGCAATCTCTTGTCCCTCACCTGGGACTTCAGTCTTTGACTGAAAACACAGAGACAAAGACAAACAAAGACAGTTTTCAGTCTTTGACTGAAAACACACAGCTCACACACACACTGTCCAGGGTGCATGAGGCACTTTGTTCAGCCACAGCCCCAACACTCCTGACAAAGCTCAGGACCATTTCAGACACAGCTTGGATTAGAAGCCACCTACCCCTGGCTGTGTCAGTGAGGAACCAGAGCTTCCAGACCTCTATATCCACCTTGCCTCAGTCAGCTCCTGCCCTGCATAGCTCCCAGACACCACAGGGCCAATTTTCCTCGCAATAAAGATTCAGCACCCTAAAAGGGAACAGAGCTGAGCACCAGAACAAGAGGACACAGTCTCCAGCTGCACCAGGGGAGGTTCAGACTCGAGGTGAGGAGAAAGTTCTTCACAGAGGGAGTTGTTAGATGTTGGAATGTGCTGCCCAGGGAGGTGGTGGAGTCACCATCCCTGGAGGTGTTCAAGAGGGGATTGGACGTGACACTTGGTGCCATGGTTTAATAGTCATGAGGTCTTGGGTGACAGGTTGGACTTTGATGATCCTTGAGGTCTTTTCCAACCTTATTGATTCTGTGATTCTGTGAACTCAGACCAAAATGAAAAGGAAGAGCTGAGCAGAAGTGTGGGCACGCTGGGCATGGCTGCTGGCTCCAGCTGCTGCTGAGAAACACCATCCAGAGCACTTCCCTGTGAGGAGCTGGGGATCTGTCAATAGCATTGTCACAGCTGAGTCCTGCAGAAGCAGTGCTGCATCACTCAGGTCTTGTTTCCTCTTCTTCCCTGAGACTGAAGCCTCTGCACCCCTCACTGTGAAGCCTGGAGATGTGTTGCTAATAACTGAATCTAAGGATAAATGCAGAGTCCTGCACCTGGGTGGGAAAAATAAACTGCAGCGATACAGGCTGGGAGGTGATCTGCTGGAGAGCAGCCCTGTGGAGGAGGACCTGGGAGTGCTGGTGGGTGTGCTGGGTTTCACCCGTCCTGGATGGGGCTCCCAGGAGAAGGGGTCCCCTGGCTCAAAGGTGGTCTATTCCACTCCCCCTTCCTGTCCAGCAAGCCTATCAAAGGGCAGACATCTCGCTGCTTGCTCTCTTTCCTGCCTCGTCCGCTCGAAAGAACATCGCTGCTGCTGCTGCCTCCTGCACTGACCACGGCACCGGGGCCTGCTTCTTCCAACTGAATCCAGTCGCATCCAGGGGAACACAAGGCCATCCAGGCTTGGTTTTGTGTATTTTCCCATTTACCCTCATCCCTTACCTTTGTGAACCCTCCCTCTTACTGATATGTATATATATATATATATGTATTTTTTTCTTTTTGTTAAAAAAAAAAAAAAAATCTTGTACTTCCAAACTGATTTCAGACTATTTCTTTCACGAATTTACTTCCCTTTTCCCCTCCCCTTTTTGTTTCTCTTTCCTCTCTCTCCACCTTGCCGGGAGAAAGGGAGCGGGGCTGGGGAGGAATCTCAATTTGTTATCATTTGAGCTCCTGAACTCCAGTCAGAGCTCAGACCAGCACAGTGGGCAGCAAGTTCTGCATGGGACAGCAATGTGCCCTGGTGGCCAAAAAGGCCAATAGGGTCCTGGGGTGCATTCAGCAGTGTGGCCAGCAGATCCAGGGAGGTTCTCCTCCTCCTCTACTCTGTCCTGCTGAGACCTCACCTGGAATATTGCATCCAGTTCTGGGCTCCCCAGTTCCAGACGGACAGGGATCTGCTGGAGAGAGTCCAAGGGAGGGCTCCAAGGATGCTGAAGGGACTGGAGCACTGCCTGGGGAGGAGAGGCTGAGAGCCTTGGGGCTGTTTAGTGTGGAGAGGAGAAGACTGAGAGGGATCTGATCAATGTCTGTCAAGATCTGAGGGCTGGGGGTCAGGAAGGAAGGGACAGGGACAGCCTCTGCTCACTGTGCCCTGGCATAGGCCAAGGGGCAATGGATGTAAGCTGCAGTACAGGAGGTTCCACCTCAACATGAGGAAGAACTTCTTGAGTGTGAGGGTCCCAGAGCCCTGGAGCAGGCTGCCCAGAGAGGTTGTGGAGTCTCCTTCTCGGGAAGCTTTGCAGCCCTGTCTGGATGTGTTCCTGTGTGACCTGTGCTGGATTCTCTGGTCCTGCTCTGGCAGGGGGTTGGACTGGAAGATCTCCAGAGGTCCCTTCCAACACCTAACATCCTGTGAATTCAGGGAAGCCATTGCCAATAAATGTCAAGCATAGCAAAGGACATCACTGGATGTGTTGCCATGCCCTTGGTAGGATTTCCATCAACAGTACTGCAAGAGAATTTGAAACACTGCTTTTGTAAGAGGAGAAAAGCAAACCTGCCACCAGTCCCAGACCTCATTCATAGTGCAGACAATTTTTGGCTCACGTAGTCAGGCTTTGAGGTACATGAGGATCCCATTTTCTGCAGGAGAAGAGGCCATCAGTTGTGCAAGGTTCAACACTTTTGGGTAGAGCAAAGCTGCCAGCTGAGAAAGGAACATCATCAGTACCATAGCCAAAAAAACATCATCTGAAGCTTCACAGTGGCTGGGAGGTTAGAACAAACTTCAGGGAAGGCAAAGTAGTGGAGCAGTGGCTAATTAGTCCAAGAATTGTACTTTATTTGAGAAACCTGCCCAATGTAGTTCTTGGTCTGCAGCAAAGCTGCTCAGGTAGCTGTCAGATCTGTGTGTGTATTCCCTGCTGGAGCATCTCTGTGCCTGCTAATCCTGGAGCCAATTGTGAGCTGAACCTTAATCAGGCACTGCTGAAATCTGCTCACTCTCAGGCAGGGAAAGAAGGGGAGAAAGGAAGCAGCAGGGCAAGGGCAAGCTCCTATGAGCACTGCTATGTGCTCTCTGGGTAGTTTCAAGAGGGAAAAAAAAAAAAAAAGAGAGAGACTTTAGCCTGGCTCTGTGCTTTCTGTGCAGCAAAGCAGTGCTGATGGCTTCCTATCGCTCACCAGGGTGACACATCTACGACTTCTGTTGCCAGCCCTGCACTGGATTAAAGGAGCCTGCACCCAGAGCAGCCTTGTTGTACAGAATGGCTCTGTTATCAAACAATAAACCAACTGTCACAATATTGGCTCAAGGCTGAGGAATTTTCTAGCATGGGAAGGTTCAAGACTATTGCAGTTCAAATAAATCCCATCTCAGGGTAATTGTTTGCAGATATGGCATAGGAGCAGTGTGGCTGCTCTGGGGAAGCAGCAGGCTCGTGCTGTACACAGCTCTAGCTGACACATAGCTGAGAAAAGTAATGCTCAGAGCTCAAACCTGCTTCAAACTCTCTGTTTGTCTTCACGTGAAGGGAAGCTTGGGAAAGTGCAGCTGGAAAGCTGCTGGCAGAAAGGGACCTGGAGGTGCTGATGGCCAAGCAGCTGAACAGGAGCCAGAAGTGTGCCCAGGTGGCCAAGAAAGCCAAAGGCATCCTGGCTGGGATCAGAAATGCTGTGTCCAGCAGGAGCAGGGCAGGGATTGTCCCCTGGGACTCAGCTCTGGGGAGGCCACACCTGGAGTGCTGTGTCCAGTTTTGGGCACCTCAATGCAAGAGAGATGTGGAGGTGCTGGAGCCAGGGCAGAGGAAGGCAAGGAAGGTGTGAAGGGCCTGGAGAATAAATCTTGTGAGGAGAGACTGAAGGAGCTGGGGATGGTTAGTGTGAAACAGAGGAGGCTGAGTGGAGACCTCCTGGCTCTCTACAGCTCCCTGAAAGGAGGTTGTGCAGAGGTTGGTGCTGGTCTCTTCTCACAGGTCATTAGTGCTAGAACAAGAGGGAAGGGCCTCAGGTTGCAGCAGGGCAGGGTTAGACTGGACAGTAGGAAACCGTTTTCCCAGCAAGAGTGGTCAGGGATTGGAATGTGCTGCCCAGGGAGGTGGTGGAGTCCCCAAGCCTGGCTGTGTTTCAAGGTGGTTTGGATGTGGTGCTTGGGGCTCTGGTTTAGGGGTGACCCTTGCAGAGTAGGGTTCTGGGTTGGACTTGGTGATGCTGAGGGTCTCTTCCCACCTGATTGACTCTGTGATATATCTCTGATGTATTGCTATGTGATACAGAAGAATGCAGAAGGATGCATCACAGAACATCAGACATTCATTCTGCAACAGGCAGAACACATCAGCAAATCTTTCCAGAGCTTGGGAGTCTGGGCAAATAATGAAATGCAAAAACCTGGCTGTAGTAAAAGTTGTTGGCAGTGCTGCAGTGGAAGGCCCAGGGTGGTTTGGATGTGGTGCTTGGGGCTCTGGTTTAGGGGTGAGCCTTGCAGAGTAGGGTTCTGGGTTGGACTTGGAGATCCTGAGGATCTCTTCCCACCTGAATGTTTCTGTGATTTCTGTGAAGCTGCACTTAGAGATCTGAAGAGCTGTCCCAGCATGCTCATGTCCTCTTTGAAACTAAAATAAAGAAGCAGTTACTATATTCAATTTAACTACTTGGACTTAGATTTTCTTATAGCCACATGAGCTCAGATCTAGCCTAAGGGCAACAGACCAGACCGGTGAACAACTCTTCCCTCTTCCTGCTCCATACCCACAGAGACAGTGACACAGAAACTGACTTTACACAACTCCTGGGGGCTCACAATGCTTTTTCCAGCCTTTAGTAGACACCTCTTCCTTCCAGACAGGAAGGCCACCAAGGTCACCACATCACCACTGCTCACTTCATGTGTTCCTGTGCTGATGTTCTTGGGGTGACCTGCTCAAGAATCTTCACCTCTGTGGCCACTCTGCAGCATATTGAACAGCAGACATGCAGGCAGGCAGGAAGATCTTGGTTCTCCATTCCAGCTGGGCCAGAGGCACAATAGAATTATGGAATTGTCAGGGTTGGAAGGGACCACAAGGATCAGCCAGTTCCAACGCCCCTGCCATGGGCAGGGACACCTCACACTACATCAGGCTGGCCAGAGCCTCATCCAGCCTGGCTGCAAACACCTCCAGGGATGGAGCCTCAACCACCTCCCTGGACAACCCATTCCAGGCTCTCACCACTCTCATGGGGAAGAACTTTTTCCTCATGTCCAGTCTGAATCTCCCCACTTCCAGCTTTATTCCATTCCCCCCCAGTCCTATCACTCCCTGACACCCTCAAAAGTCCCTCCCCAGCTTTCTTGGAGCCTCCTTCAGATCCTGCAAGGCCACAAGAAGGTCTCCTGGGAGCCTTCTCCTCTCCACACTGCACAACCCCAACTCTCTCAGTCTGTGCTCAGAGCATAGCAGCTCCAGCCCTCTGCTCATCCTCGTGCCCCTTCTTTGGACACCTTCCAGCACCTCCAGATCCTTCCTGGAACAGAGACTCCAGAACTGGACACAGAGTCCCAGGTAGGGTCTGTCACTTGGTCTTCTTTGGTCAAACCCCAGTCTGAGTTTAGAGCTAGGAACATGCCAAGAGCCAGCTGCTCCATCTGAGCCAAGGCTTGCTGGGTACATCTGTGGCAGAGGGCACAAATCATAGCCTTTCAAACTTTGAGCAGCTGTATACATTGAAATGTATACACAGTTCTCCTGTTTCTCAACAATAGGTTCATGCTCTAGAAGAGCAGAAATCCAGCAGTCTGAAATTAATAATGCATTAGAACAAACAGCAGAGCATTGCTTCCCATCTAAGGAACTGCCTGGTTTTAAATAAACCCTTACCCAGATTCTGTGATTTCAATCAAAGAGTCTTTCTTATCCAGAGTTTACAATGACACCTTTCACAACAAAAAAAAAAAAAAAAAAAAAAAAAAAAGTAAGAGATGCAGAGTATTTTCAAGAAGGAATCTGAGGAATCAGTCCTAAACTCTGACATTTTTGCTCTCTGGGTACTGAAATCACACAGCTGGAATGTGACTCTTCTCTGAACATCCCTAAAGTGGAGATGAGGAAAATGCAAGCCAAGGCCATTTCTGCTTTTGATGCTCTGCCTCAAGGTCCTGTGTCCACACTGTGGCCTCAATTTGCTCTAGCACTGCCTGTCACTAGGGGCAGGTTTTCCTCTTGCAGACTGCAAGCAGTGTGCAGTGCATGGAAGCACTGAATACAAATATTTGCTTCAAACAGGAGCTTAGCCAAAACTCAAGAAAGATGAACATGGATCAGGGATGGTGGAAGCTCACTGAAAGGATTTTCCTGCAGAACCTGTCCACTGGCGATGGGGCATGAAGTTACAGCAGAGGTGAGAACTTGTTTTGCTTTGCCTGATGGGTTCCAGCCTCTAGTGAGTAGCTCATTGCTGTTCACAGAATGCCAGAAACCCTGCATGGTGGTGCTTGGAAGGGACCTCTGGGGATCATCCAGTCCAACCCCCTGACAGAGCAGGATCACAGGATCACAGATCAGAGGATGTTAGGGGTTGGAAGGGACCTCTGGAGATCTTCCAGTCCAAGCCCCTGCCAGAGCAGGACCAGAGAATCCAGCACAGGTCACACAGGAACACATCCAGACAGGGCTGCAAAGGCTCCTGACAAGGAGACTCCACAACCTCTCTGGGCAGCCTGTTCCAGGGCTCTGGGACCCTCACACTCAAGAAGTTCTTCCTCATGTTGAGGTGGAACCTCCTGTGCTGGAGTTTCCATCCATTGCCCCTTGGCCTATGCCAGGGCACAGTGAGCAGAGGCTGTCCCTGTCCCTTCCTTCCTGATTCCCAGCCCTCAGATCTTGATAGACATTGATCAGATCCCTCTCAGTCTTCTCCTCTCCACACTAAACAGCCCCAGGGCTCTCAGTCTCTCCTCCCCAGGCAGTGCTGCAGTCCCTTCAGCATCCCTGCAGCCCTCCCTTGGACTCTCTCCAGCAGATCCCTGTCCCTCCTGAACTGGGGAGCCCAGAACTGGATGCAATATTCCAAGTGAGGTTTCACAAGGGCAGAGTAGAGGGGGAGGAGAACCTCCCTGGCCTCTTAATGCACCCCAGGATACCAGGGGCACCCACAGCAACTTGCCCAGGATCACAATGTCCAGGTGGGTTTAGAATCTCTCCACAGGAGACTCCACAACCTCTTTGGGCAGCCTGCTTCAGTACCCTCACTGCAAAGCTTTTCTTCTTGCAAAGGCAGAACTTTGTGTGTTCCAGTGTGTGCCCACTGCCCCTCTTTCTATCACTGGGCACCACCAAAAAGAGCCTGGCCCTCTCTTTTTGACACCCACTCTCCGTGGTTTTGTAAAGATGAAATAGATCCCCTCTCAGCCTGCCCTTCTTCAGCCCCAGGTTCCTCAGCCTTTCCTCCTCAGCCCCAGGTCCCTCAGCCTTTCCTCCTCACAGGAGGATGTTGTGTTCCTTTTATCACACCCATAGCTTCCACTGGACTCTCTCCAGTAGTAGCCTTCATTCAGGTTCACTGGACAGCAGGCAGCTGAAGTGTTGAACATTTGGTCACCTCTGACAGTATCTCCAAATGCCATCAAGAACAGCCCAGGTGAAAGTCTTTAAAACCTGGAACACCAAAAATGTGGTCAGTTGCAGGGCTCCAAAACCAGCTGTGGTGCTTTGCATTCAAATAGAGCAGCAAGATCCTCTTCCCAGTAGCTTCAGTGTGGAGAAAATTGTCTGCAAGGTGGATTGCAAACCACTTGATTGTTGTTTTATTTATGAACCGTGGGAGCCCAGAGGGTTTCACTCCACTGGGGCCAGGGACAAGCGGAGTCCCTCAGGGATCAGTCCTGGGACCAGGCTTGTTCAACATCTTTGTTGGTGCCATGGACAGAGGCATTGAGTGCACCCTCAGCAGGTTTGCTGCTGACACCAAGCTGTGTGGTGCAGCAGACAGGCTGGAGGGAAGGGATCCATCCAGAGGGACCTGCACAGGCTGGAGAGCTGGGCACAAGCCAACCTCATGAGGGTCAACAAGACCAAGGGCAAGGTCCTGCAGCTGGGTCGAGGCAATCCCAAGCACAAATCCAGGCAGGGCAAGGACTGGCTGGAGAGCAGCCCTGAGGAGAGGGACTTGGGGGTTCTGGTGGAGCAGAAGCTCAACAGGAGCCAGCAGTGAGCACTTGCAGCCCAGAGAGCCAAGCAGAGCCTGGGCTGCAGCAAGAGAAGTGTGGCCAGCAGGTCAAGAGAAGTGATTCTCCCCCTCTGCTCAGCTCTGGTGAGACCACACCTGGAGCACTGGGTCCAGTTCTGGAGCCCCTATTACAAGAGAGATCTGGAGGTGCTGGAAGGTGTCCAGAGAAGGGGCACCAGGATGATCAGAGGGCTGGAGCTGCTCTGCTATGAGGACAGACTGAGAGAGTTGGGGCTGTTCAGTCTGGAGAGGAGAAGGCTCTGAGGTGACCTTCTTGTGGCCTTCCAGTATCTGAAGGGGGCTCCAAGAAAGCTGGGGAGGGACTTTTTAGGATCTCAGGTAGTGACAGAACTGGGGGGAATGGAACAAAGCTGAAAGTGGGGAAATTCAGACTGGACGTGAGGAAGAAGTTCTTCCCCATGAGAGTGGTGAGAGCCTGGAATGGGTTGTCCAGGGAGGTGGTTGAGGCTCCATCCCTGGAGGTGTTTAAGGCCAGGCTGGATGAGGCTCTGGCCAGCCTGATCTAGTGTGAGGTGTCCCTGTCCATGGCAGGGGGGTTGGAACTGGCTGATCCTTGTGGTCCCTTCCAACCCTGACTGATTCTATGATTCTATGATTGTAAATCTCACCACAGCATTTGGAATGGATGAGAAACCTACCAGAGCATAAAATATTTACCTTTCCTTCTTTTCTCAGTTTGATTAAAACTGTCTCATGAAGAAACCCTTTGAAGCCAAGAGGGCTTTTTTCAGAGTGCAGGACAGGGAACTGTTGTTATTTCTCACACAGGCTCGCTGCCCATCGAGCCCTGATTTCCTTTTTATGTAAATGAAAGCCTCTGAAGCACTGCAGTCACCCTCCACACATCCATCAGGGGAAATGCTGGGGGTGTTACAGAGCTCATTCATCTTCCCTACTTTCTGTTAGGCTGCAAGTCAGCCCTGAGCTTTAAATGTTGTTTAAAAGTTCTGGGCTAATCGATCACTTCAGAGGTGCTTTAAACACAGGTAAAACACCGACAAAGGCTTTTAAAGTAAGCTTTCCTGATGGATGAATTGCAACTATCCATCATCCTGCTGGCTACTTCCCTACCATGCTCCCATTAAATCTAATAAGTTCTATTAAAGGCTGTTAACATGTGGCATCTGTTAATGGAAAGTGTATCCTGCAGGAGGCATGAAGGGGGGGACCTGTGGTCTCATAAAAGTAAAGTTTGGAAGAGAAAGACAGATTCAGGTTGTTGGTGAAGTGAATGTAATGCCAGGTGTGGTGGGCTGAAATTACCCTCCCCAGTTCATACTTTGGGGAAACTACCCCCAAAATAAATTGCCAGATCAGCTCAGCTTGGGATGGAAGCAAAAGAAGCTCTATTTACAAGCAAACTGACCTCTAGAGATATGAAATGCAATAAATATATACAAACTATAGAAGAGATGTGCAATAGCTATACAATAAACAACTCAAGAACTCCTCAGACCTCCCTGGACAGATCCAGTTCACATCTTCCCCCACTCCCTCCCTCCTCCCTGGTACCTCACTCAGTAGTCAAAACAGAGATACCCCTGGCAAAGCCACGAGACCTGTGAGAGAGGGAAGTTGCAAGGAGAAGAGAAGAGAAGAGAAGAGAAGAGAAGAGAAGAGAAGAGAAGAGAAGAGAAGAGAAGAGAAGAGAAGAGAAGAGAAGAGAAGAGAAGAGAAGAGAAGAGAAGAGAGAAGAGCAAGAACTGTTTATACCTCTGCTCTATGTTCCCACTAGCAAGCCAATGAATTCTGTAGACCTTAGCATCATTTCCCTTTTGCATCTAATGCTCATTTATTTCACTTTCAGGCTTTGCAGTCAGGATCTAGGCTGAAGTTCCCCCTTCAAGCTGTAACATGAGGGCAATGCTTCAGGCCTTTCTTGGAGGTGATTGCTATGGAAGGCTCTGGCTGTGCAGAGGTTTGGTTCACTGGTGCAGCCCTCCTGAGCACGTTGCACTTCCAACCCTGCAGCAGATGAAACGTGGAAATTGAAGGGCAAGAAGAATATCTTAGGGTTTTTTTGGTTTTTTTTTGTTTGTTTGTTTGTTTGTTTTTTGGCTTGAGAGAACAGGGTGACAAGCCTGGATCTCTCTTGGAGAGGCTGTGCTCTGTATTACTGAGATTAAGCCTGATCATTTCTGAAGGAAGGCAGAAATCCCCCCACCTGGACTGCAGGGGCTGTAATAGGTGCTCTTAATGTCTGCTGTTAGCTGATTACTGACATCTTGAAAGCATTGCTCCAGCAGCTCTTCTTGCAAGCTTCTGCCATGTGGATGCTGTGGCAGATGTTGAGCATGCCTGGTGGGGAGTGGGTGCCTGGGAGCTTCAAGGACTGGCACGTCAGCAGCAGCTTTGAACTGCTGCTAGCTTGTGAGACCTCTTTGCTGGTTACCAGGGGGACTATCAGAACACATTACACTGACCAAAGCCAGCCCATGTAGTAACAGCTGGGAGTGTAATCCCAAAATTAGCTCATTAATTCACAGGAAAGTATTTTCTACTCCTCTTTCCTTAGCAAAAAAAACCCAACCAAAAACCCCAAAACAAACCCAAAAAACAACGTGGCTGCTTGTTAGGGAAATCCAGAGCTTTAGCTGGTTCCCTTTAAAACATTAGCAATGCACATGTGCTTTGCTGCTCCTTAGTGGGAGATTTATGAAGTTTATTCTCTAATCTCTGTGTACAAGCAGAAATGTGAGCAGCATAAATCATCTGCAAGAACATTCCCAGCTCCAGAGCCAGTGGTGCTGTTTGCTGTTTGCTGATCTCACGGTGTTGTTTCAAAGCTGCAATTAAATCTTTGCTTTGTTGGCCTGGTTTGGGGTTTTTGTTTGTTTGTTATTTTTAAACCATTTCACTCCACTTGACCTTTGTGTTTCTTAGGGGGGGGGTGTGAGAAAAACAAATGATTCGAGTTGGAAATAGCTCTAGCTGCTCTCTGTGAGTGTGCTTATTGTCATACCCAGCCTGCTAAGCTGCAGCTGAAGCTTAAGAGAATCAAGAATCAAGAATCAAGAAGGCTGGAAGAGACCTCAAGGATCATCGAGTCCAACCTGTCACCCTACACCTCATGCCTATCTATACCATGGCACCAAGTGCCACGTCCAATCCCCTCTTGAACACCTCCAGGGATGGTGACTCCACCACCTCCCTGGGCAGCACATTCCAATGGCCAACCACTCTCTCTGTGAAGAAGAGCTCGGAAGAGATATGAGATCTGCAAGCTACCAGGACTCAGCATTGTGATGACTCTGTGATCTTTGTTAAGGACAGCCAGGCTGCTCTTCAAGTGGGGGCTCTTGTGAGAACTTCAAATATTCACACAAAAAAAAAAAAAAGAAAAAAAAGAAAGGAAAAGGGGGAAAAAATACTGACCATTGTGGTAGTTTTAAGCTATGCCTTTAAAAATCTTCCACAGATCTTGAACAGAAAGGCGTAAGATGTAAATAAATTATGATTGGGTGTAAAAAGGAAACTAAAGATAGCTCTGAACAATCCCCTTGGAGAAGATAACAGACTTGAACTAGGTGTGCAAAACCAATTCCTCTCTTTTTGCTTCTTTGCTCTGGGAGAGACTCACTGGCTTCTGCTTGACCTTGGCTGCACTGCTTTGTTGTGACTGCTATCAACAACAACTTCTCTGCTCTTTTCTCTTGTCCCTTTTGTGTACAAAGGGAAGGAGGCAGGGAAGGGAGATGCTGTTGCAGCCCCCCTGGGCTTTGGCTGGGGGGTTCTTGTGCTATCAGTTGTAAATCCCTGTCAGTATTGTCAGTCCTGTATATTCTGTACCTATTCAGTGCATTCCATTGTGGATGGTAGTTTTGCTTGTAAATACAACTCCATTTGCTTCCAGCTGGGCTGGGCTGGCAAAATACAATGTTGGGGGGAATTTTCAACCCACCACAATGATGCATTGCCAGCTCTTGCAGAAATCTTCCTGTGTTGTTGCTAAAACATTTTTCCCATCACAGGACCAAGTGGTGCCATGGAGCCATGACACTGCAAGTTATGTGTTCATACAGCACAGGCAAAAGCCTCAAGCCAGTGCACAGCACCCAGCAGGAGGGCATCCTGGCCTGGATCACCAAGAGTGTGGCCACCAGGGCCAGGGAAGTGATTCTGGCCCTTGACTCAGCACTGGAGAGTGCTGCATCTTGAGTGCTAGGTTCAGTTTTGGGGCCCTCACTCCAAGAAGGACATTGAGGAGCTGGAGCAGGTCCAGAGTAGGGCAACAAAGCTGGGGAAGGGTCTGGAGAACAGGGCTGGGAAGGAGCAGCTGAGGGAGCTGGGGGTGTTCACCCTGGAGAAGAGGAGGCTGAGAGGAGACCTCATTGCTCTCTACAGCTCCCTGAAAGGAGGTTGCAGTGAGGTGGGGGTTGGTCTCTTCTCCCTAATCTCAGGTGACAGGAAGAAAGAAAACAGCCTGAAATTGTGCCAGGGGAGGGTTAGGTTGAAGGTTAGGAGCAATTTCTTTGCTGCAAGAGTGGTCAGGCACTGGAACAGGTTGCCCAGGGACGTGGTGGAGTCTCCATCTCTGGAGGTGTTCAAGAAATGTGTGGAGATGGCACTTGGGGACATAGTTTGGTGGCCATGGTGGTGCTGGGTTGCTGGTTGGACTCAGTGATCTCAGAGAGCTTTTCCAACCCAAACAATTCTGTGCTTCTATGATCTTGTAAACATTGGTGTATCAAGCTTATGCACTGCACAGTGGTTTTCTTCTCAGAACATGCTGAGTTGTGGTCTCCTGTTTGTAGTGAAGAAAAATGAGACACCCAAACCATGAAGTGGTTTTGAGCTTTGAATGGGAAGAAGAGAGGTCAGCAGATCTGGTCCAGAATTATTTGCAATGCAATGAAGAATCACAGAAGAATGAAACATCACCTTGGCCAATCCTTTGCTCGAAGATCTCTTTCTCTTGGGTGTCTTCACCACCCTTTAGTGCAGTGCAGGAGCCACAGTCATGAACACTTCACAGTTCTATAAAGTTTGTCCTTTGTTGCCAGTTTGCTGCAAAGCTTAAACTGCAGCATGCAAAATTCTAACCTTGTGCTCAACTTTGGGTTCTGACCCATGGCACATCCACTTTGGCCTGCAGGGGCATCCCTTCCTGCCAGAGGAGATGTGGATGCTGAGTCCAGCCCTGAGCACCAGGATGAGTTATAGAAGCAGAGAATGGTAGGGGCTGGAAGGCACCTCTGGAGGTCATCAAACCCAAAACTGCTCAGGCCACACCTTAAGGACTCTGTCCAGTTCTGGGCCCCTCCATTCAAGAAAGATGTTGAGATGCTGGAATGTGTCCAGAGAAGGGCAACAAGGCTGGGAAGGGGTCTGGAGCACAGCCCTGTGAGGAGAGGCTGAGGGAGCTGGGGGTGTTCAGCCTGGAGAAGAGGAGGCTGAGGGCAGACCTCATTGCTGTCTACAACTCCCTGAAGGGAGGTTGTAGCCAGGTGGGGGTTGGGCTCTTCTCCCAAGCAAGCAGCAGAATAAGAAGACACAGTCTCAAGGGGAAGTTTAGGCTTGGTCTTAGAAAGAAGTTCTTCCCCGACAGAGAGATTGCCCTTGGGATGTGCTGCACAGGGAGGGGGTGGGTCGACATCCCTGGAAGTGTTTAATCAAAGCCTGGATGAGGCACTCAGTGCCAGGGTCTGGTTGATTAGTTAGGGTTGGGTGATCAGTTGGACTTCATGAGCTTGGAGGTCTCTTCCATCCTGGCTGATGCTGTGATGCTGTGATTCTGTGATTCAGAACTGGACACAGTACTCCAGATGTGGTCTCACCAGGGCAGAGTAGAGGGGGAGGAGAACCTCCCTTGCTCCACACTCTTCTTATTG
Organism: Indicator indicator; assembly: GCF_027791375.1. Lineage (NCBI taxonomy): Eukaryota > Metazoa > Chordata > Aves > Piciformes > Indicatoridae > Indicator > Indicator indicator. The sequence goes on along the minus strand of NC_072024.1, from coordinate 24,328,833 downwards.
CACCTCAGGATGCCCTTGGTCCTCTTGGCTCAAGAGCACATTGCTGTCCTGTGTAAAACTTACTGTTGTGGCAGTTTGGGCTGGGTGCCCCCTGCCACTGCTGCATGAGATACACCTCTGGTGTCCTGGGTGCCCACCCACAGGGGTGGACACAGGAAACGACGTATTTCTACCCATAAATCCTGCACCCTATAAAGCCATCTGCAGAGTCATTCTCTTCCTCTTTCTTCCCTCTCTGCTCCCATGGGAGATGTCCTCTCTTATCGGGTAATGCCGGGGGAGTATCCTCAAGGCCTCTTAGGCCTGACTAGGCCTAATGCCAGGAGGAGAATGGAGGGGGGGGCAGTCTCAGACCTGGCCAGCCTGAGACTTGCCTAGCAGTGGGAGGGGGAAGAAAGAGCCCTGGGGGGTTTGGGTTTACCCTCAGGTGGGAAGAAGGGAGGATTGGGAAGCCGTTGGGAATTCTGTGAGGGGTTCTGTACGCTTTGGGATACTCTTTTCCACTATGCTTTGTAGTTTGTAGTTCTCTGTAGCTTCACCAATTGCTTTTCCATTTAAACTTTCCATCACTCTCCAATCCGTTTGTGTGAGCCTCATTCTTTTGTCCCTTTCGGGGCAAGAGACGATCTGTCTGGCCCCAAACCATCACAACTGTCCACCAGGAGTCCAAGGTGCTTGTCCTGCATGGAGCTGCTTTCCAGCAGGTCAGCCCCTCACCTGTACTGGTGCATGGTGGTGGTGTTCCTCCCCATGTGCAGAACTCTTGTTCTTGTTGAAGCTCATTAGTTTCCCCTTTGCCCAGTTCATCCAGAGCTCACTGAATGGTCCTGGAGGTGCCTCTGCCTCCTCTTCTCAGCTGTGAGAGGAGAGCCCATGCTGCTGGTCACTCCTGGCACCAACCTGCACCCAGGTTGATACAACCAGACTGAAAGCAGTGGATGTGCAGCTGGCAGACATGGCTGCTGCTACAGCCATCAACAGCCTGGCCCTGGCTGTCCTCTCCACGTTCAGGCAACTGCTCTCAAGTGTGGATCCTTGGCAGAAGCTGGTAGAAAATGTGCTGTGTTGGCAGCACTTCAACAGCCTTCCCTTGAAGCCAGCTCAGAGTAGCTCATTTTGGTCTACAGCTCTAAACTGTCAGCCATTGTAACCAGCCTCAGGTACCTTTAAAAATGGGAAACCTTAGCTTGTATAATTAGCTTTTAATTGATTAATATACACAGAAGCTCCAGGCCTCTAGCACAGCTTGCTCAGGACCACATACTCAGGAGAAACTAATTAATGCAACAGCCTGATGAAAACCCAGATGTCCATGCCAAGGGCAAAAATGCTGCCTCAGAAAAACCCTCAGGAAGCCCAGACAGCCATACAGTTCAAACTAGACAACTAAAAAAATGTCTTCCTGACTCCATAGCACAGCATCAGACTGGAAAATGGGACAGACATCCCCTTCCTGGCTGTGTGCAGCTCTTCAGCGTTTCCTCAGGGCCATAGGCAAGGGAGAAGAGGAGGAGGGGTGGCCCTGTGTATTAGGGAATCCTTTGATGCCTCAGAACTTGAGGTTGCAGAAGAAAGGGTTGAATGCTTGTGGGTTAAAATCAGAGGGAGGCTGCACAAAACTGACATCCTGGTTGGAGTCTGTTATAGACCACCCAACCAGGATGAGGACGCTGATGAGATATTCTATAAGCAGCTGGAAGCTGTCTCAAGATCATCAGACCTTGTCCTTGTGGGGGACTTTAACCTACCAGACATCTGCTGGGAACTTAATTCAGCAGAGAGGAGACAGTCCAGAAGGTTCCTAGAGTGCATGGATGACAACTTCCTGATGCAGCTCTTAGGTGAACCTACCAGGGGCAAGGCTCTGCTTGATCTGCTGTTCTCAAACAGAGAAGGGCTGGTGTGAGATGTGATGGTTGGAGGCTGTCCAGGGTGCAGCGACCATGAGATAGTGGAGTTTTCAATATGCAGGGAGATAGGGAGGAGCAGTAACAGAACCCTCACTTTGGACTTTCGGAGGGCAAACTTCAGGCTGTTCAGGCAACTTATTCAGAAAGTTCCCTGGGTAACAGCCCTTAAGAACAAAGGGCTCCAGGATGGTTGGACCTACTTCAAACAGGAGCTCCTAAAGGCACAGGAACTGGCAGTTCCCACATGCCGTAAGACGAGCCGGCGGGGAAGACGACCGGCCTGGATGAGCAAGCAGCTCCTGAAGGATTTAAGGGAAAAAAAGAGGGTTTATCGCCTTTGGAAAGGGGGGGAGGCAACTAGTGATATGTTTAAGGATGTTGCTAGATCATGTAGAAGAAAAATTAGAGAGGCAAAAGCACAGTTAGAAATTAAACTGGCCGCTTCTGTGAAAGACAACAAAAAGCATTTTTATAAATATATTAATGCTAAAAAGAGGGGCAAGAGGAGCCTCCACTCTTTATTGGACGTGGAGGGTAACATTGTAACTAAGGGTGAGGAGAAGGCTGAGATTCTAAATACCTTCTTTGCCTCCATTTTCAACAGTAAGGCAGGAGGACTTCAGGATAACTGGCCTCCTGAGCTGGTCGATGGGGTCAAGGAGCAGTGTTGTACTCCTGAAATCCATGTGGAATTAGTTCGAGACTTGTTGAGTCACTTGGATATTCACAAGTCCATGGGACCTGATGGGATTCATCCTAGGGTGCTGAAAGAGCTGGCAGCTGGCTAAGCCTCTGTCCATCATTTTCCACCAGTCCTGGCTCACTGGAGAGGTCCCAGAAGACTGGAAACTGGCCAATGTGACACCCATCCACAAGAAGGGACGGACAGAAGAACCTGGGAACTACAGGCCTGTCAGCCTGACCTCAGTGCCAGGGAAAATCATGGAGCAGATTGTCTTGGGGGCAATCACTGCATACCTGAAGGATAGCCAAGGAATCAGGCCCAGCCAACATGGATTTAGGAAGGGCAGGTCCTGCCTCACCAACCTGATCTCCTTCTATGATCAGGTGACCAGCCTGGTGGACGTGGGAAAGGCTGTGGATGTAGTCTACCTGGACTTCAGCAAGGCCTTTGACACTGTCCCCCACAGCAAACTCCTGGCCAAGCTGGCAGCCTGTGGCTTGGACAGCAGCACTCTGCACTGGGTTAGGAACTGGCTGGAGGGCAGAGCCCAGAGAGTGGTGGTGAATGGTGCCACATCCAGCTGGCAGCCTGTCACTAGTGGTGTCCCCCAGGGATCAGTGCTGGGCCCCATCCTGTTCAATATCTTTAGTGATGATCTGGATGAGGGGATTGAGTCCATCATCAGTAGGTTTGCAGATGACACCAAGCTGGGAGCAGATGTTGATCTGCTAGAAGGTAGAAGGGCTCTGCAGAGGGACCTTGACAGGCTGGACAGATGGGCAGAGTCCAACAGGATGGCATTCAACAAATCCAAGTGCCAGGTGCTGCACTTTGGCCACAACAACCCCATGCAGAGCTACAGGCTGGGGTCAGAGTGGCTGGAGAGCAGCCAGGTGGAGAGGGACCTGGGGGTACTGGTTGACAGCTGCCTGAACATGAGCCAGCAGTGTGCCCAGGTGGCCAAGAGAGCCAATGGCATCCTGGCCTGCATCAGGAATAGTGTGGCCAGCAGGAGCAGGGAGGTCATTGTACCCCTGTACACAGCACTGGTTAGGCCACACCTTGAGTACTGTGTCCAGTTCTGGGCCCCTCAGTTTAGGAAAGATGTTGAATTGCTGGAGCATGTCCAGAGAAGGGCAACGAGGCTGGGGAGAGGCCTTGAGCACAAGCCCTATGAGGAGAGGCTAAGGGAGCTGGGACTGTTTAGCCTGGAGAAGAGGAGGCTCAGGGGAGACCTCATTGCTGTCTACAACTCCCTGAAGGGAGGTTGTAGCCAGGAGGGGGTTGGTCTCTTCTCCCAGGCAAGCAGCAGAACAAGAGGACACAGTCTCAAGCTGTGCCAGGGGAGGTTTAGGCTGGAGGTGAGGAGAAAGTTCTTCACAGAGGGAGTGGTTGGCCATTGGAATGTGCTGCCCAGGGAGGTGGTGGAGTCACCATCCCTGGAGGTGTTCAAGAGGGGATTGGACGTGGCACTTGGTGCCATGGTTTAGATAGTCATGAGGTGTAGGGTGACAGGTTGGACTCGATGATCTTTGAGGTCTCTTCCAGCCTTCTTGATTCTATGATTCTATGATTCTGGGGCCATGATGTGCTCACATCTGTACCACAGCACCCAGACCAGAGGCCAAAGATATTGGATTTAGTTTACATTTTCCTGAGCAGCAGCTGATTGTCTGCTTGAAGTGGGAAGGGAAAAGCTGGCCCAAAGCACATCCCTTAAGCAGCAGCAGCAGTATTGCAGACCACAGAGCAGGAGCTGCATGACTCATGGGAAGGATGAGCACAGACAGGAGAAAACTGGAGTGCACAGAACCCAACAACCCCAACAAACATCAAAATAGAATCACAAGAATCACAGAATACATCTGGTTGGAAGAGACATCTAGGCTCATCCAGTCCAACCCTCCATCCAGCACTGCAGGCTCAGCACCAAACCATGTCCCTAAGGAACAGCTCCACAGCTGCTTGAACACATCCAGGGATGGTGACTGCAGCACTGCCCTGGGCAGAACATTCCAATGTCTGAGAACCCTTCCAGTGAAGAAATATTTCCTAGCATCCAGCCTGAACCTCCCCTGGGGCAGCTTGGAACCATTGCCTCTGCTCCTGTCCCTTGCCACCAAGGAGCAGAGGCTGTCCCCTCCTCACTCCAACCTCCCTTCAGGGAGCTGTAGAGAGCAATGAGGTCTCCCTCAGCCTCCTCTTCTCCAGCCTCAACACCCCCAGCTCCCTCAGCTCCTTGTGGAAGTTTTGGGCTGATGCCTAGGAATTTTTTCCACAGATGGAGTAGAAAGTGGTAGAATGTAAATAAATTACCATTGGATGCAAAAAAAAAAATCATGATAAGGTGTAAGTGATGACACTGGTCTGATAACTAACAGAAAGTTAGTTGTATAAACTATTCTGTTGAACTAATTTGAGAGAATTATCCCCAAAATAAAATTGCCAGACCAGCTCAGATGGAAGCAACTGAAGCTCTATTGAGAAGCACAACTACAATCTAGAAATATGAAATGCGATGAATATGTATAAAATAGACAATATTTACATGGATTTACAATTTATAAGCAGCACAGGAACCACCCTGGACAAAGCCAGGTGGCTACCAACAGCTTCCCCCTCTCTGCTCTGTTCCCCTGTACAAGGGAAAAGAGAGAAGAGCAGAGAGTAGCTTGTGAGTACTTAGCCACAACAAGAAGGCAGCCAAGGTCAGCAACAGGCAAGCAAAAGCACCAGCTGGTATCTGCTAGAGTGAGGAAGCTGAAAAGAGCGTTTACACAACTACCTTTCTGTTAGTTATCAGAGCACTGGGATGATTTACAACTCATCATTATATTCCCTTTACAGCCAATGATAAGTTATTTACATCCTACCACTTTCTACTCTATCTGTGGAAAAATTTCTGAGGCATCAGCCTAAAAGTGCCACACTGCTCCTCACAGGCCATGAGCTCCAACCTCTAACATCCTGGGACCTGTGATCTTGTGAGGGTGCTGGCTGTGACCCACTTCAAAACATGCCTAACCAGGAGCAGCCCTGTGCCTCCCAGCCTCCAGCCCCACAAGTGCTTACTGCTGGAGTAAGCCTTACTGGAGCAGAGGTACATTGAGCCCAAGGTCCTGAAGCAGAATCTACTGCCACTGCTGTTAATTAATGACAATAACTGTCATTACCTCATGGCCATTGAACAAGGGAAAAATGCTCTGTTCACTAACTGCCTGACAGCAGCTGTCTCAGGACTCTGCAAAGCTGCTAACCATGAGAGCTGAGCAAGTTTTTCACTGCATCATGCAAGATTTGGTCTTATCTTTTTTTTTGACTTTTTGAGTTTTGTGTATTTTCAGTTGGAACTATTTGTCCTGAAATGAGCTGTGCTGGTTGTGAGACCTTTGCTGCCAGCTAAGGATCTGCTGCCACTTGTGCTTTTCAGAAGTGCCAACCATCTCTTTTTGGATCAGGCACTGGACCATAGGAGTTACTTAGCAGCATTAGCTCAGTTGTTATACCTCCATCACACACAGTAACCATCATATCAGAGCAATTCTTTTACTACATCCTCCAAGGTTCAGTTTTATCTTTTTCTTTTTCCTTTTTTTTTTTTTTTTGAAAGTTTTGTATATTTTCAATGGGAAATACTTGTCCTAAAATGTGCTGTGCTGGTTGTGAGACCTTTGCTGCCAGCTAAGGGATCTGCTGCAACCTGTGCTTTTCAGAAGTGCTTTTGCATCTGGTACTGGACCACAGGAGTTATTTAGCAGTATTAGCTCAGTTGTTATACCTCCATCACACACAGTAACCATGATATCAGAGCAATTTTACTGCATCCTGCAAGATTCAGTTTCATCTTTTTTTTTTTTTTTTTTTGAAAGTTTTCTCCATTTTCAGTGGGAAATACTTGTCCTAAAATGAGCTGTGCTGGTTGTGAGACCTTTGCTGCCAGCTAAGGGATCTGCTGCCACTTGTGCTTTTCAGAAGTGCTTTTGGATCAGGCACTGGACCACAGGAGATATTTAGCAGCAGTAGCTCAATTGTTATACCTCCATCACATCAAGTCCTTTATTCGTGTGTGTGTGTGTGTATGTGTGCTATAGAGGGAGAAAAATGTTCAACCCTGGCAACAACAAAATCATTCTGGGGCCGGAGCGTGGCGCAGGGAGCTGCTGCTCGTTACATTGCACAGATTGGAGTGGTTTGGCTTTCAAACGGCCAGGTCCCAGGCAATTAAAACTTTGGTGGCCCTTTCAGCTTTCCAATTGCAAATAAAGGCTAAGCAAAGCTGGGGAGGGAGGGAGGGAGAGAGGCCTTCCCCCAGCACATGTGGCAGGGGCAGGCGGCGCTGTCAGTGTTTGACAGGTGTGTGCCTGTGCCTGCCCCCGCGCCGCGCTCCCCCCGAAACCCGAGAGTGTTTGTAAACAGTCTGTGCTTTCTCAAGAGTGCCCCAGAGGTTTCTTGCAGGAAGTCAAATTGCTCAAATCGACCCTAATTTGGCACGATACGTTGAAAGCATGCTTGAGTGAGCATAATTGCGCTGGGACTGACTTCATTTAGCCATCTTGGGGCATGCCTTTCCAATAACAACTGCAGGCCATGCACATTCAAGCTCTTGTTTGTTTCTGAAAGTGATTAGCCTGAAAAATTTGGAATTTAAACACTCATAATTGCAAAGTGTTATTTATATTCAATGTTGATTTATTAAATAAAAAAAAAAAAACGAACTCCACTTTTTCTTTTTTTTTTTTCCCCTCTCTCCCCAGGAGTGATTCGAGTTGCTTTGGAAAGAGAAAAGGGGAGTGAAAAAAGGAAGAAAAGGGAAAAGATGGTTTTTACTGGGGAGGAGTCCCCTTGCAAGGGCTTTTATCCTTCTACACCATAGAATACTGCAACACCATCAGCAAAGCTTCTGGGGTTTGTTTCAAGCATGGATTCTTGGCTGTGGGATGCCTATGGCTCCCTAAGATTAAGAGAATTTGTCTCCACATCTGTGTGCAAATACAGAATCACAGGATTGTCAGGGTTGAAAGGGACCTCAAGGATCAGCCAGTTCCAACCCCCCTGCCATGGGCAGGGACACCTCACACTCCAGCAGGTTGCTCACAGCCACATCCAGCCTGGCTGCAAAAACCTCCGGGGATGAGGCTTCCACCACCTCCCTGGGCAACCTCTGCCAGTCTCTCACCACCCTCCTGGGGAAAAACTTCTTCCTAACATCCAATCCGAATCTCCCCATTTCTAGTTTTGCTCCATTCCCCTCAGTCCTATCACTCCCTGACACCCTAAAAAGTCCTTCCCCAGCTTTCTTGGAGTCCCCTTCAGATACTGCAAGGTCACAAGAAGGTCTCCTGGGAGCCTTCTCTTCTCCAGAGAGCCAAATCAGCTCTGCTGTACAACTGAAAGGACAGAAGAGAGGCAGAGGAATCCCCTTCTCATCCTGACTTTGATAACCTGTATTGTGCAACATGATGAACAAGGCTGGAAGAGAAAAATTTCTTTGGTTCATCCATTCGATTTTTTTGTTAAAAACAATTAATCTAATCCACATTTGCATCCTTTTTATATTGGCATTCTCCAGAAAATGTTGGGGGAAAGCCCATGATGGGCAGGAATGGTCCTGAAAGTGAATTCTGGGAAAAAGTCAGCAGAAAGAAAATACTGAATTTGTAAATTTAGGACAAAAAAACCCTTTTCAGCAGGCTGCTAATTCACACAAGAAAAACACCCCCCCCCCAAAAAAAAAAAAAAAACCAACAACAAAAAACCCCAAACCCCAACCAAATCAAGGCAAACCAATAAAAAATAATACCAAACTCAACCCAAAACAACCCCCAAAAACCCAACAAAAAAAAAAAAAAAAGGCAAACCAACAAGCCAAACACAAACCCACAAAACTCAACCCAAACCCAACCACCCAACCAAACCCAACCAAAATCTTTGTGTATAATCCCCACATGTCTGATTCCTAACTACATAAAAGTTCTATGGACTGTGCTTTATAAAGTGTGCTCACAGATGAAGAGTTGAAGGAAAGAAAATTTCCAACCATTGTTTTGGAGAAAGCTGTTTCAAAACTTCAGCAAACCTCACACAATCCATTAAAAGAAACCCAAACCCTGCTGTCTGTGAACATCTTGCTTGGCCCTAATCAGGAACAGATCCTTGCTCTAATTAAAGGGAAGAAATTAGAGATGGAGCAATGCAGTAAAAGTCTCTGTAAGGGTTAATGCTGTGGTCCCAACTTTGTCCCAACCTTACACTGACAGCTAAAAAAACAGAAGCTGAACAGATCTCTTTTTGTCACCAATTTCATAGGTTCACAGAACGGATTGGGTAGGAAGGGACCTTAGATTACACAGTTCCAACTCTCCTGCCATGGGCAGGGACACCTCCCACCAGCCCAGGTTGTTCAAGGCCTCATCCAACCTGACCTCAAACACCTCCAGGGAGGGAACATCCACAGCCTCCCTGGGCAACCTGTTCCAGTGTCTCCTCACCCTCACTGGAAAGAATTTCTTCCTCATCCCCAGTCTCAACCTCCCCTCTCCCAGCTCAAAGCCATTGCTCCTTGTCCTAGCATATGAGCAAGGATTCCTTGTGTCTTCTTTATAATCATCTTTGTCCTTCTCTGCTTCTGTTCCTATGCTGAACTGTCACTGACCTTGGCAAATATCATGCCCACAGATGGGCACAGCATTGTGCTCAGCATCAGAAAGGTTACATCTCCATCAACAGTCCTGATACATTCTTGAAAGGAGGTTCAGCACTCTCTAAGCCAGAAACACCAGCAGGCCCCCAGCAGCAGCACCTCATCAAAGCCTGGCAAAGCTGCAGGTATCTGTGCCCAGGGCAGCACTGTCTATGCTCTGTCCTGCAAAGCCTGGTCCAGGAGGAGTAGTAGTGCTGGAGTTACAAAACAGAGCTGATTGTGGAAAACTCAGGATCACTGGGCCCCAGGAGAGCAGCACATCCTTCCTACTGTGAAAAGGCAAAAAACCAACCTCCAAACTAAGGAATGGCTGCAAGGTTTTTCACTTTCCCAGCCCCCCTGCTTTGGTGCATTTCTGCAGTTTGGTTTGATTTGATTAATTAATTTATTTATTTTTCCCTCCTGGAAGGACATTTATTTCAATTGGGAAAGACCTGGGCAGCCTGCTCTAGTTGGAGGTGACCCTGCTGACTGCAGGGGTGTTGGACAAGATGACCTTTGAGGTTCCCTTCCATCCCCATGCAATCTGTGACTCATCAAGTCCAGCCATCAACCCAACACCAGCATAGCCATCAGAGCATGTCCCCAAGTGCCATGGCCAGAGCTCGCTGTTGTGTGCCAGCACACAGTGCCCACATGTCTGTGCCCATCTCACCTGGCAGCCACTGAGCTGCCTGGGTGCTGCCCTCACAGCCGATGCTCTTAACCTTTCTGGGAAAGCAATAGCACTGAGGAGCTGGAGGCAAAAGCAGTGGGGCATGCTACAACTCCAGCTGCATCTTCCAGATGCTTCTGGATCCCCAGAGGGCCCCGTGGCAAGCTGTGGGATGCTGTGGAGCTGCAGGCAGTCTGTGCTGGGAGCCATGGGCAGCACCCTCTGTGTCATGGCAGCAGGTGTATCCCAGGGGGCACAGCTCTCTTCAGTAGGGCTGGGACACAGAAGGAATTTCTCAAGCCCATCAATCTTTACCTAAAGTTTACTTTGTTTTCCAAGTAACAAATTAACCAAATTGTCCCTAAACCAAAGGCAAACCTCCGGGCAAGTCTCATTTATAAAGGGTCTGTGCAGAGTCTGTTTCAAACTAGGTGGGACCTTCCCTTACCTAAGCAAGTAATTTAGTGCTATAATTTAGCCCATTTCCCCTTCAGCTCTACTACTGCTTACCCCAAAGCCTCTCAATTTATTTTCAAACCAAACACATTATTTATTTGATGGGAGGGAAGAGAACAGAGAGAGCAGCACAACCTGAACATTAATCATCACTGCTTCTGCTCCTTGAAGAGCATTGTTGAATTACTGCTATAAACAGTCCCCATTTGGCTAAATGTTGTTGATATAAACAAGGATCTTTTTTCCCCCCTCATTAAGGTAATTTGGTGCAGTCTGAGAAAGAGATTTATCAAGAGAATTAATTAAAGGCAGATCTGATTTGTGGCTCTTTGTACTCGGAGATGTTTCAGCATAAACATCCCCATTAAAATGAAATTACTGCTAATCTGATCCTGCTAGCAACAGGTTTGAAACACACTGCACATGTGTGGGCACCAGGCTCTCCCTGGGAGCTGGAGCTGTGCAGCAGAGCCCCAGGCTCACAGCTGTCATGGTGCAGAAGAGCTCTGCAGATGTGTTGTGTCATGCACAGTACCTCCACACTGAAGGGTTGCTGGCTTAGAGGGAGGGCAGGTGGAAATTCTGGTGGCTCCTTCAGGTTTCCTGAGAGGTACAAGACTTCAGAGGACTCTCTTGGGCAGGGGGAGGATGTAACTATACAAAGTCTCTCCCTCCCTATCTCCAGCCATAGAGTCATAAACTCAGAGAATCATAGAACCATAGAACGGTCTGGGTTGGAAGGGACCTCCAAAGCTCATCCAGTCCAACCCCTCTGCACTCAGCAGGGACATCCTCCACTAGATCAGGTTGCCCAGAGCCCTGTCCAGCCTCACCTTGAATACCTCCAGGCATGGGGCCTCAACCACCTCCCTGGGCAACCTGTTCCAGTGTTCCACCACCCTCCTGGTGCAGAACTTGTTCCTCACATCCAATCTCAATCTGCTCTGCTCTAGTTTGAAGCCATTGTCCCTGGTCCTGTCCCTGCAGCCCTTTGCAAACAATGTCTCTGCAGCCTTCTTGTAGCCCCCTTCAGGTTCTTGAAGGCTGCTCTAAGGTCTTCCTGGAGCCTCCTGGACTTCCAGTAGTAGTTCTTGTAGTTCAGAGTGGCAAAAGACAGCTGAGGCTTCAGTCAAAACAGTTCTCCCTGCAAGATCTGTCTGCAGCACCTTGGTTTGGGCAGTCTTTTATACAACATCTACTGGTCTTGCTCTTTACAAAAAGTGACTGAGACAGGAGAAAAAAAGAGACAGTGGAGGATGATGTCCTGCTTGCTGAACTTAAAATCACAGAATCAGAGAACAGCTTTGGTTGGAAAAGCCCTTTAAGAGCATTGAGGCCAACCATGAAGGCTAAACCATGGCCCTCAGCACCACAGCTCTGCCTCTTTCAAACACCTCCAGGGATGGGGATTCAACCACCTCCCTGGGCAGCCTGTGCCAGGCTTTGAGAACCCTTTCAGGGAAGAATGTCCAACCTAAACCTCCCCTGGGGCAACTTAAGGCTTTCTCCTCTTGTTGTATCAGTTGTTACTAGGGAGAAGAAACCTACCTCCCCCTGCTCCAGCCTCCTTTCAGGGAGTTGTAGAGCACAAAACTTGAGTGCTTGGCAGCTGAAGTTCCTTCAGGACACACATTGGTCACCCAGGGATGCAGCTCTTGGTAAACCAGGAGGAATGGTGAAACAGCCACAGAGCTGCCACAGTGAACCACAACCCTGTGCCCTTTTGGGGCAGCATCTGGAGATCTGAAAAGGATCACAGCATCAGAGTATATCAGAGGCTGGAAGGGACCTCAAGAGATCATCAAGTCCAACCCCCCTGCCAGAGCAGCATCACCCAGGGGAGTCTGCACAGGAATGCGTCCAGGTGGGGTTGGAAAGACTCCGGAGAAGGAGACTCCACAACCCCCCTGGGCAGCCTGTTCCAGGGCTCTGTCACCCTCACATCAAAGAAGTTTCTCTTCATGTTGAGGTGAAATCTTCTATGTTCAAGTTTGTATCCATTGTTCCTTGTCTTATCACTGTGTACCACCCAAAAGAGCCTGGCCCCCTCCTCCTGACCCCCACCCCTCAGCTATTGATAGACATTGATCAGATCCCCTCTCAGCCTTCTCTTCTCCACACTAAACAGCCCCAGGGCTCTCAGTCTCTCTTCACAGGGGAGATGCTCAAGTCCCCAAATCATCCTCATGGCCCTCCCTTGGACTCTCTCCAGCAGGTCTCTGTCTCTTTTGAACTGGGGAGCACAAAACTGGACACAGGATTGCAGCTGTGGTCTCAGCAGGGCAGAGCAGAGGGGGAGCAGAACCTCCCCAGCCCTGCTGGCCACACTTTTCTTGCTGCACCCCAGGATCCCATTGGCTCTCTTGGCCACAAGGGCACATTGCTGTCCCATGCAGAACTTGCTGCCCACCAGCACTCCAAGGTCTTTCTCTGTGGAGCTGCTCTCCATCAGAGCAGCCTCTAACCTGTCCTGGTGCCTGCTGTTGTTCCTCCCCAGCTGCAGGACCCTGCACTTGTCCTTATTGAACTCCATGAGGTTTGCCTGCACTCAGCTCTCAGCCTGTCCAGGTCATGCTGGATGGCAGCACAGCCTGAGGGGTGTCAGCCACCCCCCAGTTTGTATCATCAGTGAATTGCTGAGGATGCACTCAATGCCCTCAGCCAGGTTGTTAATTCAAGATATTGAACAAAACTGGAGCCAGTACTGATCCCTGGGGGACACCACTGGCCCCAGGCCTCCAAGCTGACTCTGTGCCATTGATGACAACCCTCTGAACTCTGTTGTGGAGCCAGTTTGCAATCCACCTCACTGACCAACCATCTATGCCACATCCCCTGGGCTTTGCTATCAGGATGTTACGGGAGATTGTATCAAAAGCTTTACTGAAGTCAGGTATATGATGGCACTGGAAACTTATGCTGATGGCCCCTGAGTCATCTTTTCCTCAGTCTTTTTTTCATGTAAACCCACCAGGGAAAGGTTCACAACCACTAACCCCAGCTACTAACTTGTCCTTCGAAGTGGCCCTCAGAGCACATCCAACAAAGCAACCCCAAAGCACAAATCTGACAGAGGTTTGCCAGGTTACCTTTGCAGGAGCTGCTTTGGATGGAGCATTGTAATGGGCAAGAGTTGTGCCAAGTCTGTCTGAAAACCAGCTTTGTCTTACCAGGGATTTTCTTTCCCATGGAAACTACACACAAGGATGGTGCCCACCCCTGCTCCAAACCAGTGCCAGTATGTCCTCCTTAGTTCTTAAAAGTCAAGTGGGCACAGACCTTGCCTGGATTCCCTTGCTCTTTGTGGTGGGTTGAAAATTCCCTTCAATGTTAAATTTGCCAGACCAGCTCAGTTGGAAGCAAATGGAGCTGTAGTCACAAGCAGAACTACAACCTACAATGGAATGCAATGAATAGGGACAAAATATACAATATTAATGGTTACAATTTATAAACAGCACAAGACTCCCCCTGCTAAGAGCTTCCCACTCCCTCTCCCCCTCCTTACCCCCCTGGACACAAAGGGACAAGTGAAAGAGCAGAGAGTTGTTAGAACTTAGCCAAAACAATGCAGCCAGGGTCAAGCAGGAGACAGCACAGCACAAAGTTAGCATCTCCCAGAGTGAAGAAGCCAAAAGAGAGAGAGAGGGATTGTTTACCAGACTAATTCTTATGGCAGATACCTCTCCAATGGACTGTTTAGAACTATCATTAATTTCCTTTTTACACCCAGTGGTGATTTATTTACATTTTACTACTTTCTGTTCAAGACCTGGGGAAAATTATAAAGGTACAGCCTAAAACTACCACATTCACACAGACTGGGGCAGACTCCAAGGCAATCAAAAGTGATCACACCACACTGCTTTTCCTACCTGCCAGCAGTGCAGGACATCATTTGATAAAGGAAGCAAAGGCTTCAAATGTTGGCACAAGAAAAGAAATCAGGCACAGACAGGAATAGGGAAGAGCAATCTGGCTTAGGTCACAGGATCCCGGGCTCACAGGATGTTAGGGGTTGGAAGGGACCTCTGGAGATCTTCCAGTCCAAGCCCTGCCAGAGCAGGACCAGAGAATCCAGCACAGGTCGCACAGGAACACATCCAGAGAGGGCTGCAAAGGCTCCAGACAAGGAGACTCCACAACCTCTCTGGGCAGCCTGCTCCAGGGCTCTGGGACCCTCACACTCAAGAAGTTCTTCCTCATGTTGAGGTGGTACCTCCTGTACTGCAGTTTCCATCTGTGGCCCCTTGTCCTATGCCAGGGCACAAGTGAGCAGAGGCTGTCCCTGTCCCTCCCTGTCCTTTCCTGACCCCCAGCCCTCAGCTATTGATAGGCATTGATCAGATTCCTCTCAGCCTTCTCCTCTCCAGACTAAACAGCCCTCTCCTCCCCAGGCAGTGCTCCAGTCCCTTCAGCATCCTTGGAGCTCTCCCTTGGACTCTCTCCAGCAGATCCCTGTCCCTCTTGAACTGAGAAGCCCAGAACTGGATGCAATATTCCAGGTGGGGCCTCACTAGGGGGAGGAGAACCTCCCTGGATCTGCTGGACACACTCTTCTGAATGCAGCCCAGGATCCCATTTGCCTGGCACATCTCTGCCCCATGCAGAACTTATCATGGCAGAGGACCAGCTCATGTCTGAGCTAACAGCCTCTCAAAGACTGAAGTGCTTGCTGTTCAAGACACAGATGAAGGTGGCTGCAGTCATCTACAGTGAAAGGAAAGAGGCGTTTTGTGCTGGGGCAGAAGCCACCTCTGTGTTCCCAGCCTTAGTGATCAATCCTGTCAGGGGGCTGAGCATCTTCAAGCTGCTGCTAATTGACTCTGCTAATTGCAGTGCTGAGCAACTCACAACCCATGAACCTGAGAGAGTCAGATGGACATATTTACAAAGAGGGCCTTTGGGAAGCCTAGATTAGGCTCAGGACAACTTGAAAGGAAAGATAAGGAAGCTTAAGGAGACTCTCCTCCAGCAGACGAATGAATTAGCAGCGAAGGCTCCAGTGCTGGTCAAAGGGAAGGGGTAGTGTGGTGATGAAGTAGGTCTTCAATCATTGTGATGTATTGAAGTGTCACTCTAAAAAAGATCTGGAGATGCAGAGAGAAAACAAAGGATCAGTCAAAATCCTCAGGCAGTTCTGAGGATGCCATTGACTGCCTGGATCTGTAGCTTCTGAGCACTCTGCAAGGGGTTTTGAGGTCATAGAATCATAGAATCAGTCAGGGTTGGAAGGGACCACAAGGATCAGCCAGTTCCAACCCCCCTGCCATGGGCAGGGACACCTCACACTACAGCAGGCTGGCCAGAGCCTCATCCAGCCTGGCTGCAAACACCTCCAGGGATGGGGCCTCAACCACCTCCCTGCACAACCCATTCCAGGCTCTCACCACTCTCATAGGGAAGAACTTCTTCCTCATGTCCAGTCTGAATCTATCCACTTTCAGCTTTGCTCCATTCCCACCCAGTCCTATCACTCCCTGACACCCTCAAAAGTCCCTCCCCAGCTTTCTTGGAGCCTCCTTCAGATCCTGGAAGGCCACAAGAAGGTCACTTTGGAGCCTTCTCCTCTCCAGACTGAACAACCCCAACTCTCTCAGTCTGTCTCCATAGCAGAGCAGCTCCAGCCCTCTGCTCATCCTGGTGGCCCTTCTTTGGACACCTTCCAGAATGTCCATATCCCTCTTGTACTAGGGCCTCCAGAACTGGATGCAGTACTACAGGTGAAGTGGCAGAACCTTACCAAGTCCTTTCTCCAGGTTTGTGATTTCATTTCTCTCACAAAAGTCTCATAAAAAGCATTTCATTTTCCACAAGCAGAACAAAGAGATGGGGCAGGAGGGAGCACAAGCACCTGCGGGGGCTCTGGCTGCCCCACCAAGGGAAGCAAAGTGGAGTGAGCACTATGGTGGAAGCTGATGTTCCCGTGGGGAGGCATGGCAGACATAAAACACACTGATGTTGTGTGTGAGCAGTGTGGGGTGTGCCTCAGATGCTGATGGGACTGCCAGGGAGACTGCTGAACTGCTGAGGGGCAGGACAAGACCAGAGATGCTTCTTCAAAGTCACCACAGAGCACTGCAGGAGCAAGAGGATCATCTGAGATACTGCAAGGGAGCAAAACAGTCTTACGGCAGAGCTGAACCCAGGCTCCAGAGGCTCTTTCTGGGATCAGTGGTCGATAACCATTGAAATAAAGGCAATGAAGTGAGTGCATCCCACTGCTCCCTACTGAGTGCATCCCACTGCTCCCTAGTGAGTGCATCCCACTGCTCCCTACTGAGTGCATCCCTCTGCTCCCTAGTGAGTGCATCCCTCTGCTCCCTAGTGAGTGCATCCCACTGCTCCCTACTGAGTGCATCCCTCTGCTCCCTACTGAGTGCATCCCTCTGCTCCCTAGTGAGTGCATCCCTCTGCTCCCTAGTGAGTGCATCCCACTGCTCCCTAATGAGTGCATCCCTCTGCTCCCTAGTGAGTGCATCCCACTGCTCCCTACTGAGTGCATCCCACTGCTCCCTACTGAGTGCATCCCTCTGCTCCCTACTGAGTGCATCCCACTGCTCCCTACTGAGTGCATCCCACTGCTCCCTACTGAGTGCATCCCACTGCTCCCTACTGAGTACATCCCTCTGCTCCCTACTGAGTGCATCCCACTGCTCCCTACTGAGTGCATCCCACTGCTCCCTACTGAGTACATCCCTCTGCTCCCTACTGAGTGCATCCCACTGCTCCCTACTGAGTGCATCCCACTGCTCCCTAGTGAGTGCATCCCACTGCTCCCTACTGAGTGCATTCCACTGCTCCCTACTGAGTACATCCCTCTGCTCCCTACTGAGTACATCCCTCTGCTCCCTAGTGAGTGCATCCCTCTGCTCCCTACTGAGTACATCCCTCTGCTCCCTACTGAGTACATCCCTCTGCTCCCTACTGAGTGCATCCCACTGCTCCCTAGTGAGTGCATCCCATTGCTCCCTACTGAGTGCATCCCATTGCTCCCTAGTGAGTGCATCCCACTGCTCCCTAGTGAGTGCATTCCACTGCTCCCTACTGAGTGCATCCCACTGCTCCCTACTGAGTGCATCCCACTGCTCCCTACTGAGTGCATTCCGCTTCTCCCTAGTGAGTGCATCCCATTGCTCCCTAGTGAGTGCATCCCACTGCTCCCTAGTGAGTGCATCCCACTGCTCCCTACTGAGTGCATCCCACTCCTCCCTACAGAGTGCATCCCACTGCTCCCTCGTGAGTGCATCCCACTGCTCCCTACTGAGTGCATCCCACTGCTCCCTAGTGAGTGCATCCCACTGCTCCCTACTGAGTGCATCCCACTGCTCCCTCGTGAGTGCATTCCACTGCTCCCTAGTGAGTGCATCCCACTGCTCCCTCGTGAGTGCATCCCACTGCTCCCTACTGAGTGCATCCCACTGCTCCCTAGTGAGTGCATCCCTCTGCTCCCTAGTGAGTGCATCCCACTGCTCCTTTTGAGCTTTCAGTTTCACAGCTTCTGTCATGAATCATGGAGATACAAGGCTCAGGGGAACACAGGGGGATTAAAGCTCTTTTTATATACTTCTTCCTTGTGTATACTTCTTTTCTGAAGCAGGTGCTCCTCAGGATAGAACTCTTCAGCTGAGGCACTACTGGAGAGAGAAGACCTCACAACATTTCGCTTGGAGCTCATTAACTGGGAATTCAATAATGACTTTTGCCTTCAGGCAAATATTTATTTCAGGGAAGGGTATCTGAGTATGCATCAGCTGGGAAAAGAGAGGGAGAGGGAAGGATTTATCTGATAGAGCTTGTGAAGATCCAGTAGTCTCAGTTTGCCTACACTTCTCATAAGGGCTGGCTGTCAACAGCTACATTAAGTGGGCTGCTCCCATTCTGGGGATGGGAGCTGTCAGCAAAAGCAATTAGAGGCTTATGTGGCCATAGCTGTCTTTTATATTCTGCTGGCAATTCCCTGGCTGGCTGCTGTGCTACTGAAAGAGGAGGGCACTAATTGTATGAGAACACCAAGCATGCTACAATACACCTGGGCTGGGGCAACTCCAAGCACAAATCCAGGCTGGGCAAGGAGTGGCTCAAGAGCAGTCTTGAGGGGAAGGCCTTGGGGGTGTCAGTTGGTGACAAACTCCCCAGGAGCCAGCAATGGTCCCTGGCAGCCCAGAGCCAGCTGTGTGCTGAGCTGCATCCAGAGCAGGGAGAGCAGCAGCACAGGGAGTGGATTCTGCCCTCTGCTCTGCTCAGACCCCACCTGCAGCACTGCCTCCAGCTCTGGGGCCCCCAGCACAAGAAGGACCTGGAGCTGCTGGAGAGGCTCCAGAGGAGGTCACAAAGAGGGCTGGAGACCCTCCGCTATGGGGACAGGCTGGGAGAGTTGGGGGTGTTCAGCATGGAGAAGAAAAAGCTCCAGGGAGACCTTAGAGCAACCTTCCAGTGCCTGAAGGGGCTCCAGGAGAGCTGGGGAGGGACTTTTGACAAGAGCTGGGAGTGACAGGAGGAGGGACAATGGCTTGGAGCTGGGAGAGGGGAGACTGAGACTGGAGGTGAGGAAGAAATTCTTTCCAATGAGGGAGGTGAGACACTTGAACAGGTTGCCCAGGGAGGTTGTGGCTGTCCCCTCCCTGGAGGTGGTTCAAGGCCAGGATAGATGAGACCTTGAGCAACCTGGGCTGGTGGGAGGTGTCCCTGCCCATGGCAGGTGGGTTGGGGCTGGATGAGCTTTAAGGTGCCATCCAACCCAAACCATTCTATGAATTTTATGAATGAAATATGCAGACTACTTTTCCTTTTTATAATGGAATTCCATGCAAGCATACAATCATTTAAGGAGACCTTTCCTATTTTGATTTTTTTATACACCTGCTGCTCCAAAAGAGCAGCTGCCATCCTAAACCTGAACTAAAGATTATTTGGAAAGCACAGTTAATGGCTACGAAATAACACCACATCCACAGAGTTAGATAATTAATGAGCAATGATAATTAATGAGCAATAACTGATGTACTTATCATAGAACCATAGAACTGTCAGGGTTGGAAGGGACCTCAAGGCTCAGCCAGTTCCAACCCCCCTGCCATGGGCAGGGACACCTCACACTCCAGCAGGTTGCTCACAGCCACATCCAGCCTGGCTGCAAAAACCTCCAGGGATGAGGCTTCCACCACCTCCCTGGGCAACCTCTGCCAGTCTCTCACCACCCTCATGGGGAAGAACTTCTTCCTAACATCCAATCTGAATCTCCTCATTTCTTGTTTTGTTCCATTCCCCCCAGTCCTTTCACTCCCTGACACCCTCAAAAGTCCCTCCCCAGCTTTCTTGGAGCCCCCTTCAGATCCTGCAAAGCCACAAGAAGGTCTCCTTGGAGCCTTCTCCTCTCCAGACTGCACAACCCCAACTCTCTCAGTCTGTCTCCATAGCAGAGCAGCTCCAGCCCTCTGCTCATCCTCATGGCCCTTCTCTGGACACCTTCCAGCACCTCTAGATCCTTCCTGGAACAGAGGCTCCAGAACTGGATGCAGTACTCCAGGTGTGGTCTCAGCAGAGTGGAGCAGAGGGGGAGAATCCCCTCCCTGGCCCTGCTGGCCACACTTCTCCTGCTGCAGCCCAGGCTCTGCTTGGCTCTCTGGGCTGCAAGTGCTCACTGCTGGCTCCTGGTGAGCTTCTCCTCCCCCAGCACCCCCAAGTCCCTCTCCTCAGGGCTGCTCTCCAGCCAGTCCCTTCCCAGCCTGGATTTGTGCTCTTTGTGCATCTCTGTTGTTCTTCATTGGACTCTTTCAAGCAGTTCCCTCAGGTCCTTCTTGAACTCAGGGCTCCGTCGTTTTGATGCCAAAATGATGATTGCAGCACCCAGCAGTGGCACAGAGCAGCCTGTGTGCTGTCTGCAGGCCCAGGGGACAAGTGTTCACCTTCACAGCTCATTGGTGATTGGCTGCAGGTCTGTGGTCCCCCCAAGGCCAGATAGTTCCTTCCTGTGAAGGTGCAAAGCTGTTCATCATGTTCCTGAAGGCACAACCCCCCACATGCTTCCCTGAAGACAACAAGCTGGGTGTTGAAAATATGAAGTGAGACAGTGAGGCTCAGTCCTTCTGACCTCCTCTTCAGAGACTGGAAGACAGAGCTCTAACAAGGCTTGAGTGGAAGTGCCTCATGTGCCAGCACAAAAATAAGCCAGCACTGCCCTCCCAATGCCTCTTGCTGTACTGGTCCAGTTCTCAGCACAGGTTAATTGCTTCTTCAGTAGGATTATGGCTGAGTTCAGTGACACCACCACATGGAAATGATGTCCAAGAGGATAGGATTTGTCTCTAGCAGTTACAGCCCAGCAGCCCTTTGCCCATCTGTTAGCCCTCAGTTGGTGTGCACAATGCATTCCCAGTGCTCAGTTCTCTGCCAGTGCCACCTCACAGCCCAGCAGCCCTTTGCCCATCTCTTAGCCCTCAGTTGGTGTGCACAATGCAGTGCCCAGTGCTCAGTTCTCTGCCAGTGCCACCTCACAGCCCAGCAGCCCTTTGCCCATCTCTTAGCCCTCAGTTGGTGTGCACAATGCAGTGCCCAGTGCTCAATTCTCTGCCAGTGCCACCTCACAGCCCAGCAGCCCTTTGCCCATCTCTTAGCCCTCAGTTGGTGTGCACAATGCAGTCCCAGTGCTCAGTGCTCTGCCAGTGCCACCTCACAGCCCAGCAGCCCTTTGCCCATCTCTTAGCCCTCAGTTGGTGTGCACAATGCAGTCCCAGTGCTCAGTGCTCTGCCAGTGCCACCTCACAGCCCAGCAGCCCTTTGCCCATCTGTTAGCCCTCAGTTGGTGTGCACAATGCAGTCCCAGTGCTCAGTGCTCTGCCAGTGCCACCTCACAGCCCAGCAGCCCTTTGCCCATCTCTTAGCCCTCAGTTGGTGTGCACAATGCAGTCCCAGTGCTCAGTGCTCTGCCAGTGCCACCTCACAGCCCAGCAGCCCTTTGCCCATCTCTTAGCCCTCAGTTGGTGTGCACAATGCAGTCCCAGTGCTCAGTGCTCTGCCAGTGCCACCTCACAGCCCAGCAGCCCTTTGCCCATCTCTTAGCCCTCAGTTGGTGTGCACAATGCAGTCCCAGTGCTCAGTGCTCTGCCAGTGCCACCTCACAGCCCAGCAGCCCTTTGCCCATCTCTTAGCCCTCAGCTGGTGTGCACAATGCAGTGCCCAGTGCTCAGTGCTCTGCCAGTGCCACCTCACAGCCCAGCAGCCCTTTGCCCATCTCTTAGCCCTCAGCTGGTGTGCACAATGCAGTCCCAGTGCTCAGTGCCACTTCATTCTTCACAAAGCTCAGCACAGTTCAGCAGTACAAACTGGGTGCTCTGGAGGGAAGCAGACAGACACTGAAGCATCACAGCAGTGTTCTGCAGCCCTGTGTGTGGCTCTTGAATGTGGCTGCATTTATGAAATTCAGTTTGCATGTTTGGTTTTAAAGTGAATACAACCTACCAGGCCTAGCAAATTATACTGGACTAGAAAAGCAACATGGTGGGAAAATCAAGGATTCAAAAGAAAGGAATTCCTAGGTGGGATGATTCTATGTCTCTCATGCTAATCAGACCAGTGCACAACCAACATCAGGCTGTATGCACAAGGCCTGCTGGAAAGGACCTGGGAGTGCTGGTGTACAACAAGTTCCTCACAAGCCAGCAGTGTGCTCCTGTGGCCAAGAAGCCCAATGGTCTGCTGGAGGGCATTAAGAAGTGTGGGAGGTTCTCCTTGCCCTCTGCTCTACCCTAGTGAGGCTGCACCTGGAGTATTGTGTCCAGTGCTGGGCTCCCCAGTTCAAGAGAGACTGAGAACTGCTGGAGGGAGCCCAGCAGAGGGCTCTGAGGATGATTGATGAACTGAACCAACGTGTGAGGAGCAAACGCTGAGAGCCCTGAGGCTGTTGAGCCTGGAGAAGAGCAGCCCCAGAGGGGATCTGAGCAATGATCAGCAAGAGCTAAAGGGTGGGGGGCAAGAGGCTGGGGGCAGACTCTTGTCAGTGGTATCATGATGGCATTTAACAAGTGTGCCCAAGAAGGCCAATGGCATCCTGGCCTGGATCAGCAATGGTGTGGCCAGCAAGAGCAGGGAAGTTATTCTGCCCTGTGCTCAGCTCTGATTAGGTCACACCTTGAGTACTGTGTCCAGTTCTGGGCCCCTCAATTTAAGAAGGATATTGAGAGACTTGAATGTGTCCAGAGAAGGGCAAGGAGGCTGGGGAGGGGTCTGGAGCACAGCCCTGTGAGGAGAGGCTGAGGGAGCTGGTGGTGTTCAGCCTGGAGAAGAGGAGGCTCAGGGCAGACCTCATTGCTGTCTACAACTACCTGAAGGGAGGTTGTAGCCAGGTGGGGGTTGGGCTCTTCTCCCAGGCAAGCAGCAGAACAAGAGGACACAGTCTCAAGCTGTGCCAGGGGAAGTTTAGGCTGGAGGTGAGGAGAAAGTTCTTCACAGAAAGAGTAATTGGCCATGGAATGTGCTGCCCAGAGAGGTGGTGGAGTCACCATCCCTGGAAGTGTTCAAAGAAGGACTGGATGTGGCACTTGGGGCCATGGTTTAGTTAGTCATGAGGTGCTGGGTGATAGGTTGGACTTGATGATCTCTGAGTCTTTTCCTACCTTATTGATTCTATGATTCTGTGATCCAGGGGCAATGGGCACAAACTGGAACCCAGGAGGTTCCATCTGAACAGGAGAAACTCCTTTGGTGTGAGGGTGTTGGAGCCCTGGAGCAGACTGCCCAGAGAGGCTGTGGAGTCTCCTCTGGAGAGACTCCTGCCCCCTCTGGCCATTGTGCTCCTGGGCAAGCTGCTCCACGTGACTCTGCTTTCGTGGGGGGTTGAACTGGATGATTTGCAGAGGTCCCTTTCACCCTCTACTATTCAGTGATTCTGTGAGTGCTGTAAACCTTCAGTACCTCTGAGCTCCTTCCATGTAATTCATCCTTTCCTCAGAAGCAAGAACTCTACCAAACAATTCATCCAATCACTAAATTTGTCTGTTTGCATTTGTGGCTCAACACCCCTGACTACATTTTCTTCTTGAATTGCCCTCACCAAGCTTAGGTTGATACAAAACATTTTGCCTTTGAGTCTCTTGATCCAGAAGCAGCATCCTTTTTGATCCAGAAGCAGCAACCTTTTTTGATCCAGGCATTTGTGGCTTGGCTCAGTGAGTCTGAATGCAAACAGGAGCACGAGCTGCACGATGTGGACTAGGAGCCAAATTCCCCAAATCTAGGGCTCAGCAGAGAGAGTGTTGGGTTTGCAGGTCACCTCTCAATGAGGATGGGTTTATTGACAGCCCAGTGAAAAGCCACCCTTGTGCATCAGGCAATGTTTCAAGTGTTAAATAAAGCAGCCAGTTTTGCCCAGCAGCACCCCAGATCCCAAGGCTGGAATCAGTGCTTGAACATCCTGCCAAATCTCAGCAACAACAGCGAAGTGTTTTCTGCTATCAGAGCTCAAAGAAAGCACTTTTAGCTGGTGTAACCTGCCCCTTACCTTTAATTTGAGGTGCCCCCAAAATCATTATCCCCTGGCAGGAGGGCTGGTTTGAGCAGGCAGCAGCCCAGCCTGGCTGGGGGGAGCTGGGGGCCTGGCATTAATAAGGTGCTCCATGCCTGAGAGGCCATTAAGGGAAGCCCTTAACTAGGTGTTAGAACAAGGGGCTGTGAAGTGTCACAACCTGTGTAAATGTCACAAGCTCTCTACCAGGCCTCTCTGTTAAAAGCCTTCCTCGCCTCAGCTCCTCTGGGTGAAATATTTTCCTTCTGCTGCTGCTCCCCTTAAAATATTTTGACCAGGAGAGTGAAAATGACATTGGCAGCGGTGTGCAGGCTGGCGGCGCTGCGGGAGGGCAGCAGGGATCACACAGCCCTCAGCAGAAACAAGGACTACAGTCTGGTGACCAAACAGCAAAGGCATTGCTGTGAGAAAGCTGTTTACAGAGCCTTGCAGGTGTGCCACATACAGCAGAAGCCCTGCCTCCTGCCACCAGCATTTACAGCCTCATGCTCAGGCATGTTCTTAGCTGTATTCACTTGGTAAATCCCTGGGACTGTTCCCAGGGATTAATGCCTGTGGGTCTGGGGGGCTGTGAAGCCTACCTGCCTAGTCTTGAAGCCATTACCAAAACAGAGCTAATTGCTGCAGTAAACACTTGGTTAAGTGAGGGGAAATAGGGGGGAGCCCTGCAATGGAGCTGCATGAGCTGATGTAGTAAGCTGTGTGAAATAGGCATTGTTGTGAGGGCTCCAACCTGGGGAGTGCTCAGAGCCACGATGGATGGGGACGCCTTGAACAACCTGATCCAGTGGGAAGTGTCCCTGCCTGTGGCAAGGGGGATGGAACTGGATGAAAGACCTTGCAGTGCTGGTGGGCAGCAAGTTCTGCATGGGACAGCAATGTGCTCTTGTGGTCAAGAGAGCCAATGGGATCCTGGGGTGCAGCAAGAAAAGTGTGGCCAGTAGGGCTGGGGAGGCTCTTCTCCTCCTCTCCTCTGCCCTGCTGAGACCACAGCTGCAATCCTGTGTCCAGTTCTGGGCTCCCCAGCTCAAGAGAGACAGAGACCTGCTGGAGAGAGTCCAAGGGAGAGCCAGGAGGATGCTTAGGGGACTTGAGCATCTCCCCTGTGAAGAGAGACTGAGAGCCCTGGGGCTGTTTAGTGTGGAGAAGAGAAGGTTGAGAGGGAATCTGATCAATGTCTATCAATAGCTGAGGGGTGGGGGTCAGGTGGAGGGGGGCAGGCTCATCTCAGTGGTGCACAGGAATAAGCCAAGGAACAATGGATATGAACTTGAACACAGAAGGTTTCACCTCAACATGAGGAGAAAGTTCTTTGGTGTGAGGGTGACAGAGCCCTGGAGCAGGCTGCCCAGGGGGGTTGTGGAGTCTCCTTCTCTGGAGACTTTCCAAACCCACCTGGATGCATTCCTGTGCAGACTACCTGCTCTAGCAGGGGGCTTGGACTCGATGATGAGGTCCCTTCCAGCCTCTAACGTCCTGTGATACTGTGATCTTTAAGGTCCTTTCCAGCCCAAACCATTCTGTGATTCACTCAGCTAGGGCCAAATATTTTATAGTCAGTCTTACAGCCTGCTTTAGTTGCTCTTTCTTGGCACAATCAGAAGTGGTAGTTTAAGATCACCAGGAGACCTCCCAGGCTGTTCCTCCCCGTTCTGCACTCCTGCAAGGGCAGGTCCCGCCAGACCCAGGTGGCGGCGGCAGTCCCGCGACGGCAGCCACCTCACCTGCCCCTCAGTGCTGCACAGCCTGCCTCCAGAGCACCCTGCATTTGGCAGCCAGCCTTATCTCACCTGCAGACAGCCACATGGATGGCCTCACCTCCGGATTTTTGCTCATGAGAAGAGTGCTGAAGTGCTGTGTGGAGCACCTTCCCCCAGCCAGGACACTGCATTGCTGCCTGTGATGAATTAGGGTAGTGCCTGAACCCAAAGCCCAGCAAATTCACAGTGAATTAGGGGTTGATAAATAGCAGAGGCAGCAGCCCCTCTGCTTTAGCTTGTGTTCAGCTGCTGCCCTTCTCCCCTATCTTGAAGCAGCAAGTGTTTATGTGCTTGTAACAAGTGCCTGAGTGGCCTGCCGAGGTCTGGGCTTTGTCAGGGGCTGGAGGGCTGTCCTGCAGGCTCCTCCAGCTCGACTTGACAGGGCAGCTTTATCAGTATTTATGCCCCAGATGAAGAGAGGTGGCAGTGCTTTCAGGGGAAAATCAGAGCAGGGACTGAGGGGCCAGGAGGGAGGGGAGCACCTCCTAGCCTGTCCCTTGCTAAAGCCTAGTTCATTCCTCAGGCTTGGCATTTCCTCTCTCTGGACTGATGTCTCATCTGGCCACAGCAGACTCTGAAGTGGAGTATTTAATCACAGAATCACAGAATCATTGAGGTTGAAAAGACCTCAAGGATCATCAAAGTCCAACCTGGCACCCAAGACCTCATGACTACTAAACCTAATGAAGCTGAGGGCACTGCAGTTCAGTCCTCTATACAATGAGAGTTTTCCCAATCCCTGCAGAATTCACTGGAAGAAATTCTCCATTTCAGAAGGTGCAGATTCACTACATCCACCTCAAGCATGAGCACTTTAGTGAGGTCTTTGTACACTTCAGCTGGAGCCCAGCACCCTCTTTTATGTCTTGGCACTGCTGATGGATGCAGGGGACCAGGGAAGGCTAGCATTAAATAAAGAATAAAATAACTAAATGTGGTTAAACCTTTCACAGTCTCACAGTATATCAGAGGTTGGAAGGGACCTCAAGAGATCATCAGGTCCAACCCCCCTGCCAGAACAGTATCACCCAGGATAGTCTGACCAGGAATGCATCCAGGAGGGTTTGGAAAGTCTCTAGAGAAGGAGACTCCACAACCCCCCTGGGCAGCCTGCTCCAGGGCTCTGTCACCCTCACTGTAAAGAAGTTTCTCCTCATGTTGAGCTGAAATCTTCTATGTTCTAGTTCAAACCCGTTGTTCCTTGTCCTATCACTGTGTAACACCCAAAAGAGCCTGGCCCCCTCCTCCTAACACCTACCCCTCCCATGTTTTATAGACACTGATCAGATCCCCTCTCAGCCTTCTCTTCTCCAGACTAAACAGCCTTTGTGTGGCTGGAGCTGCTGGTCATTCACAGGAGCACCTCAGGCCCATTAACCCAGCAGCAATGTCTGTGTGGGGTTGTGTATAGACACTCATCCAGTTGTCTTTCCTCTGGTTCATAATAATTTCAACAGATAAGGCTGGAATAAATCTTTGAACTACCTTGCCATGCCTTACTTGGAGAGCCATGATGCAGGGGCATGACCAAAAGCAGCTTTCAGTTTTGCTCCTTATGAATGGGAAGCTGAAAAGCATGAGCCTGTGTCTGAGTGAAATAAAGACCATTGCCTAGGTTCCACTGAAAATGTGATCTATGTCCTTCAAAGAAATGTCCACCCAGCTGGAGGCAGCATCACCTACATGTACAACCCCATAACACCTCCAGGAAGGAGGGACACTAAGTGCTCCAAGGGAAGCAGGTCTGTGGAGACTGAATGGAAGCAGGGTGCAGGGGCTGTGCTGGGAGGGGCTGAGGAGGATAAGCCACTCATTGTCTGATGGCTCTGCTCCAGCCAGGTGAAAACACTTCACCTCCTCTTTTCCATTGTGTCCTCACCTGCCCTGCTGTGTCCAGCTCCGGAGCCCTCAACACAGGAAGGACCTGGACCTGATGGAGAGGGTCCAGAGGAGGCCACAAAAATGCTCAGGGGGTTGGAGCAGCTCTGCTATGAGGACAGGCTGAGGGAGCTGGGGGTGTTCAGCCTGCAGAAGAGAAGGCTCCAGGCAGACCTCATAGCAGCCTGCCAGGACCTGAAGGACCTGCACAGAGACTGTTTGCAAAGGGCTGCAAGGACAGGACCAGGGACAATGGCTTCAAACTAGAGCAGAGCAGATTGAGATTGGATGTGAGGAACAAGTTCTGCACTATGAGGGTGGTGGAACACTGGAACAGGTTACCCAGGGAGGTGGTTGGGGCCCCATCCCTGGAGCTATTCAAGGTGAGGCTGGACAGGACTGTGGGCAACCTGATCCAGTTGGGGATGTCCCTGCTGAGTGCAGAGGGGTTGGACTGGATGTCCTTCAGAGGTTCCTTGCAACCCAGACCATTCTATGATTCTATTTTTCCCTCCTGTTTTTTTCTAGCCCTGCATGGTATGGAGCCTTCAGCAGCTCACTTCTGCTGTATGGCTCATCCTGGGAGTTCCTAGGTTTGGCCAAATGAGAGGAGAACAGCCCCAGACCATTACTCTGTATTTGAAGGGGTTGTATATTCATCAAGCAGGATCTAAAAGAACCCCTGGTGATAAATACACAAATCAAGAAAATCCCTTTAAGTGCCTTAACACACACTCAGCTTAGATTGAATTCATTGGAGCTTTTACATGTGACTTTAAGTGACTTGAGGATGATTTTTCTTTCCCTTGGAAAAGAAAGATCCCAAGGGTGGCACAGTGCTGGAAGACTGCTGCTTCTCTCAGACCCAGAAACCATTACAGCTGGGCTTCAGCCAGGAAGAGGAAAGGTTGCAATGAGGGACTGACTGCTCCTTCCTCCCTGCTGCTCTGCTATTAAAAGAAGGGCACCACTGCTGAGCAGGAGCGCTTTGCCAGCTTGCCTGTGGCAGCCTGGGGTTTGCATTGCCAGCACTCAGCTCAGCACCACCGAACTGCTACATGCATCACAGAATGCTAGGGGTTGGGTGGACCTCTGCAAATCACCCAGGCCAAGCCCCTGCCACACACAGGAGGAGAGGGAGGGAGGGAGAGGGAGAGGGAGAGGGAGAGGGAGAGGGAGAGGGAGAGGGAGAGGGAGAGGGAGAGGGAGAGGGAGAGGGAGAGGGAGAGGGAGAGGGAGAGGGAGAGGGAGAGGGAGAGGGAGAAGTCCTCTCTCTGGCCCCATCTAGCCTCTGGAGGCTTGTCCTCCATGGTTCTTAAAGGCATAAGCCCTAACCCATGGCACCCCTTGTCCTATCACAGAGCACCATTGAAGAGAGCCTGGCACTTTCATCTTGGCACCCACCCTTCAGGTACTTGTAAACATTGATCAGACCTCCTCTCAGTCTTCTCCAAACAAATCAGCCCCAGGTTTCTCAGCCTTTCTAAAAGCCTGGAGACGTGAGACATGGTGAAAACTTTTTTCTTTCAGCAGTTATTAAGCAGTTATCAGTCTCTGAGGCAAAATACCACCTGCAAGTGCTAATATCCATCCAGGGTAATGGCAGGCAGTGGTAAATGGAGTATCAGCAATCCCATTAGCTCTGTCCTCACTCACTGTGCACATGACAGGAGAACTGAGCCATGCCAGGAGAATGCTTCTATAGCTGTAGGTTTCATTTACCATCCGTGCTCAGAAATGTAAGAATTAAGGGCCTGAAACAAAACCCAGGCTGCTGAAAGAGTCTGTAGGGAATCCTTCTTTAGAATTTTCTGAGCAGGTCCTGTAAAAAGTGCCCAAAGAATGCCCAGGGGGTTTTGTCTTTCCTGTTCAGAGGCATCCTGTGGTGCTTCTCAGCTTTGCTTGTTGCCCAACACAGCATTTTGATCACAGGATTACAGAATGGTCAGGGTTGGAAGGGACCTCAAGGTTCATCCAGTTCCAACCCCCTGCCATGGGCAGGGACACCTCACACTCCAGCAGGTTGCTCACAGCCACATCCAGCCTGGCTGCAAAAACCTCCAGGCATGAGGCTTCCACCACCTCCCTGGGCAACCTGTGCCAGTGTCTCACCACCCTCATGGGGAAGAACTTCTTCCTAATCTAACTAATTTTCCTAATCTAACTCTTCCCTCTTCTAGCATGGATCCATTCCCCCCAGTCCTATCACTCCCTGACACCCTCAAAAGTCCCTCCCCAGCTTTCTTGGAGCCCCCTTCAGATACTGGAAAACCACAAGAAGGTCTCCTGGGAGCCTTCTCCTCTCCAGACTGCACAACCCCAACTCTCTCAGGCTGTCCTCATAGCATAGCAGCTCCAGCCCTCTGCTCATCCTCCTGGCCCTTCTCTGGACACCTTCCAGCTATCTGTCTGTCCTTAGGCTGCTGTCTGGGACTTCCCTCACCTTAGATGCCCTCAAGAGGATGTGCTCTTTCAAGGCTCTGAGCTGACAGCAGCAAACTTACTCTACAGGTATTGCATTGATTGTCTCTTCTCTCTCAGGATGAACAGGAGTCTGCAGCACAGCCCCCAAGTGTGTGTGGGAAGAGCAGCTGGTGGCTATGTTTAACTGGGTAATTTGGACTCCTTGTTTAAGCAAAGGAAACAATAATGGGGGCCTTAATTACAGAAATTACCAGCTACTTAGAGTCTGCTTAATGACCAGGCAGATGGAAACACTACACCTAATGCCACTTGGCAGACAGTTGGCATTGATCATCACCTCTATGAAGGCTATTGATGGTGATCTGTTAGGAACAGACCTGGCTAATTCCAAGCAGAAGTGCTGCATTACTCAGCTTTAAGGCACAGCTTCCAGCAGGTAGAGTAGACACATAGCTCTTGGAAACACAGATCCTGCAAGGAAAAGCATGCAGTGGGAAGAGGCAGTGGAACCTGAGGCATAGGAGCTTCCATGTGAACATGAGGAAAAATATTTTTCCTGAGAGGGTGACAGAACACTGGAGCTCGCTGCCCACGGGGGGGTGTGGAGACAGTAATGTGCAGGGCATTATGACTTGAAAGTAAACACCCTTCTCTGGAGATACTCAAACCCCACCTGCATATGTTCCTGTGTGACCTGTCTGAGTTGACCGTGCTCTGGCAGGGGGGGTTGGGCAGGATGAGCTTTCAAGGTCCTTTCCAGCCCCTAACAGTCTGTGGTTCCATTGTTCCTATCACTGTCACAGAATGTTAGGGGCTGGAAGGGACCTCTAGAGATCATTGAGTCCAACCCCCCCCTGCCAGAACAAGGTCACCTGGAGTAGGTCACACAGGAAGTCATCCAGGTGGGTTGTGACAGTCTCCAGAGAAGGATGTTTACTTCCAAGTCATAATGCACTGCACATTATTAGCTGCCTGGTATTGTTGCTTTCTACTACCATGTAGAACCTATTCCCTGTACTATTTGTGGTATATCTTAAAAAAACCCTCTTCCCAAAGGTGTGATAAGCATCACTTCTGTAGTTTGGACAGATTCACTCCGAAATGGGTCAAGAACTGGCTGGAGGGCCAGCCCCAGAGAGTGGTGGTGAATGGTGCCACATCCAGTTGGGGGCCAGGCACGAGTGGTGTCCCCCAGGGATCAGTGCTGGGCCCCATCCTGTTCAATATCTTTATTGATGATCTGGAGGAGGTAATTGAGTCTGTCATCAGTAAGTTTGCAGATGACACCAAGCTAGGAGCAGGTGTGGATCTGTTGGAGGGTAGGAGGGCCCTGCAGAGGGACCTGGAGAGGCTGGCTGGGTGGGCAGAGGCCAATGGGATGAGATTCAACAAGTCCCAGTGCAGGGTTCTACACTTTGGCCACAACAACCCCAAGCAGCACTACAGGCTGGGGACAGAGTGGCTGAGAGCAGCCAGGCAGAGAGGGACCTGGGGGTGCTGGTTGAGAGTAGCTGAACATGAGCCAGCAGTGTGCCCAGGTGGCCAGGAGAGCCAATGGCATCCTGGCCTGGATCAGGAATAGTGTGGCCAGCAGGACAAGGGAGGTTATTCTGCCCTGTGCTCAGCACTGCTCAGGCCACACCTTGAGTGCTGTGTCCAGTTCTGGGCTCCTCAGTTCAAGAGAGATGTTGAGGGACTGGAATGTGTCCAGAGAAGGACAGCAAGGGTGGGGAGGGGTCTGGAGCACAGCCCTGTGAGGAGAGGCTGAGGGAGCTGGGGGTGTTCAGCCTGGAGAAGAGAAGGCTCAGGGCAGACCTCATTGCTGTCTACAACTACCTGAAGGGAGGTTGTAGCCAGGTGGGGGTTGGGCTCTTCTCCCAGGCAAGCAGCAGCAGAACAAGAGGACACAGTCTCAAGCTGTGCCAGGAGAGGTCTAGGCTGGCTGTTAGGAGGAAGTTCTTCACAGAGAGAGTTGTTAGCCTTTGGGATGTGCTGCCCAGGGAGGTGGTGGAGTCCCCATCCCTGGAGATGTTCAAGAGAAGCCTGGATGAGGCACTTAGTGCCATGGTCTGGTTGATTGGATAGGGCTGGCTGATAGGTTGGACTGGAAGTTCTTGGAGGCCTCTTCCAGCCTGGTTGATTCTATGATTCTATGGCACTGACAGTTTTTTCAGTATAAAATCTGTATCTCTCCCCTCCAGCATGAAAGACCCCACAACAAACACCATTTGTAAAGTTTGGTGAAGCTCTTGTTAATGGAAAAAAAAATCTCTTAGAAGGGATAACTGTAGGGCTGATGTTGAACAGATCAGGATGAGTGGGGATCCCACATGAATTTTCTTGTGGGGAGGCATGCAGAATGTGTCTTGTTGTTTTTCTTCCCCAAGTCAGGCTACCATTGGGTGATGAATGAAGGCAGGACCCCATTGCTGTATAGCAATGAGATCCCAGACATGCAGAGAGCAGAGAGTCAAAGAAGTCCTCAGAAGTCCTTTATTGCTGCCTGGTAGAATCCCCAGTGTTACAGAGACTCAGAGTGTCCTTAACAGCAGAAGTCCTGGAAGCCCTTTACAGACAGAGCAGCTAACAGCAGTCCTGAGCAGCATCCCTACACCAAAGCCCTGAGCAGAAGTAGCTAACTGACAGAAGCAGTAGTCCCCAGCAGCCCTAACCTGCGTCACTCTCTTTCCATAAAGGAGAACCTTGAAGGTCTGTGGTTAGTACAGAGGATCAAACTCTTGCCCTACTAACTACCGACAACCCCCTGAAGTTTTATACTGAAATTCTGAGCACTTCTGTCAGCTCAGACATGGAATCAGACACACAGACCATGGACCAAATCTAAAGGGCAAACAATTCCTCATCTTTCTCATCCCTTCCCTACCTGCTTGAAGCTTTTGGGGAATATTTCCAGACAGCTCTGCACTTTGCTCCAGGTTTGCTTCTTTGCTGTTTTGGCACTGGAGGAAGCTCAGGGCAGACCTCATTGCTGTCTACAGCTACCTGAAGGGAGGTTGTAGCCAGGAGGGGTTTGGTCTCTTCTCCCAGGCAACCAGCACCAGAACAAGAGGACACAGTCTCAAGCTGCACCAGGGGAGGTTTAGGCTGGAGGTGAGGAGAAAGTTCTTCACAGAGAGAGTTGTTATAGGTTAGAATGTGCTGCCCAGGGAGGTGGTGGAGTCCCCATCCCTGGGGTGTTCAAGAGGGGATTGGATTTGGCACTTGGTGCCATGGTTTAGTAGTCATGAGGTCTTGGGTGACAGGTTGGACTCAATGATCCTTGAGGTCTTTTCCAACCTTCTTGATTCTGTGATTCTGTGGTTAAGATGCTGATGTTTCATGTGAAAACCTGGGCAGGAAGCACACCCCCACCCAGGTATTTCCTGACCATTTCAATGGTCTCAGCAGGAGCAGAAGCCTCCAGCTGGCTGGGCAGCTGAGCTGATGCTGTTGTGAGGTAAGCTCTTCACTGTAAGGGTGACAGAGCCCTGGTACAGGCTGCACACAAAAGCTGTGGAGTTTCCTTCACTGAATACTTTCAAGACCTAACTGGACATGTTCCTGTGTGACCTGCCCTAGGTGACCCTGCTCTGGCAGGGGGGAATTGGACTTGATGATCTCTAGAGGTCCCTTCCAATCCCTACCACTCCATGATTCTATGATTTGCACTCTGTCCCTAGGTAAAACTTCCAGAAACAACAAAATGATGATGGCAATTTTGGAGTCCAGTCCAAGAAACTTAAGTATGGAAATCCCTGAACCAATCTCTTACTCTCTGTTTGCAATACCTACAAGATACTAATCCAGTAAGTGAAGAAAATCATATGATAACCCCCAGATCGTTTCTCTGACAAAGGAAAGTTGAAGTGCTGCTTTGGTGTAAAGTGAAGTGGTGTTAAGTATCCAGCAGGATCTAAATACCCTGTATGGAAACCAGCTAAAACTTGCACAAGCCTTCACAGAATCACATTAGAGGCTGGAAGGGACCTCCAGAGACCATTGAGTCCAAACCCCTGCCAAAAGCAGGATCACCCAGGGCAGTTTGCACAGGAATGCATCCAGGTGGGTTTTGAATGTGTCCAGAGAAGGAGACTCCACAACCTCCTGGGCAGCCTGTGCCAGGGCTTCAGCACCCTCACACCAAAGAACTTTCTCCTCATGTTGAGGTGAAAACTTCAAGTTTGTATCCATTCTTCCTTGTCTTATTCCTGTGTACCATTGAAAAGAGCCTGGCCCCCTCCCCTTGACCCCCACCCCTCAGCTATTGATAGACATTGATCAGATCCCCTCTCAGCCTTCTCCTCTCCTGACTAAACAACCCCAGGGCTCTCAGTCTCTCTTCACAGGGAGATGCTCAAGTCCCCTAAGCATCCTCCTGGCTCTCCCTTGGACTCTCTCCAGCAGGTCTCTGTCTCTCTTGAACTGGGGAGCCCAGAACTGGACACAGGATTGCAGCTGTGGTCTCAGCAGGGCAGAGCAGAAGCCTTCACCAGCTTCTGTGTAGGCAATGGAAAGCCAAGCAGCACACAGCAGCAAATGATGCACTGGAGATGTGTCAGGGCTTTGCCACATGAACCAACACTGCTCCTACTGCTGAGAATCACATCCTGCCTTGCAGGGTATCTCAGTGCCCTTTCTCCTTGGCAATGCAATCAGACGTTGGGTCACATTCACTGGTTTCAACAAGGACAAGCCTGGATTAGTGGATCCAGACCTAGCCATGAAGACTGCCACAGCAGAGAAAAAAAGCATTAGATGCTCAAGTGAGAGCTGAAACAGCCACATCTGTACACAGCTGAGTGCTGCTCAGGGCTTTGCCTGGCTGTGCACTGGGTTGGGCATTGATTTTCAAGCCATGCATTGCAATCCAGCTCTTGTGACCCAAGTATATGCTGGAAAGAGCACTGCAGAAGGTGTTCCCAGAGTACTGTTCTGAAAGCTGGGCCTTTCCTCAAAGGGTAAGACACTGCAAGGCTGATTTCCAGGTCTGTTGAAGTCAATGGGATAACTAAAAGCACAACACATCTTATTCAACACCTTCCTCAAGCACCTGGGTGAGAGGATAGAGTGTACCCTCAGCAAGTGTGCTGAGGATGCCAGACTGGGAGGGTTGGCTGCTGCCCCATCAGGCTGTACAGCCATGCTGCTGGACAGAATGGAGAGCTGGGCAAAGGAGAACCTAATAAGGTTCAATATAATAAGTGTTGGTTCCTGCACCTGGGGAGGAACAGCACCACCAGGCAGCAGGACAGATGAGGAAGCAGCTCCATGGATAAGGACCTGGGAGTCCTGGAGGACAACAAGTCATGGGACAGCAATGTGACCTTGTGGCCAAGAAGGCCAATGGGATTCTGGGGTGCATTAAGAGTGTGGCCAGCAGATTGAGGGAGGCTCTCCCCCTCTGCTCTGCCTGGTGAGGCCACATCTGGAGTACTGGGTCTGGTTCTGGGCTCCCCAGCTCAAGAGAGACAGGGATCTGCTGGAGAGAGCCCAACAGAGGTGATGAGGATGCTGGAAGAACTGGAACATCTGTGTGGTGAGGAAAGGCTGAGAGCCCTGGGGCTGTGTAGTCTGCAGAAGAGCAGCCTGAGAGGGGATTTGAGTGATGTTTACAAATATCAGAAGGGGGAGCAAGAAGAAGGGGCCAGGCTCTTTCCAGTGGTGTTCTGTGAGAGGATGAGGGGAAACGAGGCACTGCATCTAATGCTGGTGCTCCCAGCACAAGGACATGGAACTGCTGGAGAGGGTCCAGAGGAGGCCACAAAGATGATCAGAGGGCTGGAGAACCTCTGCTGTGGGGACAGGTTGAGACAGTTGGGGCTGTTCAGCCTGGAGAAGAGAAGGCTCCAGGGAGAGCTTAGAGCAGCCTTCCAGTACCTGAAGGGGCTCCAGAAGAGCTGGGGAGGGACTTTTGACAGGGCCTGGGAGTGACAGGAGGAGGAACAATGGCTTGGAGCTGGAAGAGACTGGAGATGAGGAAGAAATTCTTTCCAGTGAGGGTGGGGAGAGACTGGAACAGGTTGCCCAGGGAGGCTGTGGATGCCTCCTGCCGGGAGGAGAAGGCTCCAGGGAGACCTTGTAAAAGCTTTCCAGTACCTGAAAGGGGCTACAAGAAAGCTGAGGAGGGACTTTTGACAAGGG
Source organism: Indicator indicator (assembly GCF_027791375.1). Classification (NCBI taxonomy): domain Eukaryota; kingdom Metazoa; phylum Chordata; class Aves; order Piciformes; family Indicatoridae; genus Indicator; species Indicator indicator. Next base: position 24,292,702 of record NC_072024.1, on the reverse strand, counting down.
ATTGCAGTGATAGGATGAGAGGACATGGATTGAAGCTTGAGGAGGACAGATTTAGACTGCAGATAAGGAAGAAATTCTTTCCAGTGAGGGTGAGGAGACACTGGAACAGGTTGCCCAGGGAGGTTGTGGATGCCTCCTCCCTGGAGGTGTTCAAGGCCAGGCTGGATGAGGCTTTGAGCAGCCTGGGCTGGTGGGAGGTGTCCCTGCCCATGTCAGGGGGTTGGAGCTGGATGAAGCTTTAGGGTCCCTTCCAACCTAAACCATTCTGTGAACTTTCCTTAACATCTGTAGGAAAAATGAAAATTAAAAGAATGGCCAGAAGGGGGCTGGAGGAAAATCTCTATTTGCAGTCACAAATTTACGATAGAAATGTACAGTGGAATAGTCATGGGAATGGAGAAGAAATGAAAATTAAAAAGGTTCAATGCAAAGAGTAAAATCAAATGTCTTGGTTGGGAGGCTTTGACAGATTGCAAATCTACCTAATTGTGAAAGGAGGATATTGAAATTCAGTGTAAAGACCACTGCTAAGTGAAGGCATAAATTATACACATCCACTTAAAAGAGAAATAGCTTTCAGGAAACATGAAATGCTATGATAAAGAAGAAAACCATTTCTACCAGCAAGCCTTCAGGTTTGGGGGCTGTGAGAACAAGCAGCCCTACTCCTTCAGCCTCTCCCCCAAACATTCTGCACTGCAAACAAAGGCAGAGGTTTGCATCCCAAAGGAGTTAGATGTCTGAGGAAAGATGGAACATGAGGAAATGGGAGATAGTGGAGAAAATCCAAATATAACCTTCCCTGAACTTCAGCCATTTGGCAGCCTGCAGCCCTGTGGAGTGATCCTTGAGATAAGAAGGGAACCCTGGGGCTCTCAATCTGAAAGGACTGCAGGTTGCAGAGTGATAAATGCTTCCCATGCAGGCAAAAGGCAAGGCCTGGCTTTGTCTTTTAGTCACCTGTCTCAGATGATATCTCTTCCTTTCACAGCAGATGCATAACCAACAACTCTTCTAGATAACTAAGGAGACTCCTTCTTGTGACCATCCAAGAGGATGACTCATTGCAAATGTGCTGAGCTGCAATCAAAGATGTCACCAGCAAGACCAGCAACTGAAGATTTAATGTCTGGTTTAAGATACTCTTTTACAGGTTGTTTCTGTCCTGCTGCATATATTCAACATCAGCTGTAATCACAGTCAGCTTTCTAGGATCTTTTCTTGCAAGCTGGTTGAAGTCTTCACTTTTCTCATTCAAGAGCCATAATTTGTCAAGACTAGGCCTACATATGTTCCAGGGGAGTAAGTGCAGCATCCTGTCCCCCCACACACAACTCCTCTGAAACAATGATGTGCAGTGCCCTTTGGAGGCACCCTTGAATCCTTACCAAGACTGGAAAGGTTCAGCAGTTCCCTTGCAGTCTCTGACCTGCTCAGAGAACCTCTGCCATGTCCTGTCACAGCAGTGATCCCATCTGGCAGTGCAGTGGTCCCTGGGCTTGGAGCTCAACTGGGGAGCCATCTGCAATCTCTTGGGCACAGCCTGTTGCAGCAATGCTGCAGCAAAGAGCATTGCAGGGTTCTACTCCTCAGCAAGGGCAGCTGAGCCACAGAGCTTGGGCTTAGGCTGCTGTTGGCTCTTAGAGATGAGCTGGTCCCTCTGTGCAGGTACACAGTATCCTCAAGAGGAGCAGCCCTCCTCTGTTCCAGCACACAGTGAAGCAGGAGGTTGAGCTACCCTCACTGCCACCTCACAGAATCACTGAATGGCTTTGCTTGGAAGAGACCTCCAAGCTCAGCCAGGCCAACCTTCAGCCCAGCACTGCAGGGTCAACACTAAACCATGACCCTAAGCTCCAGCCATGAACCTAAGCACCAGCTCCACAGCTGCTTGAACACCTCCAGGGATGGGGACTCCAGCACTGCCCTGGGCAGAACATTCCAATGTCTGAGAACCCTCCCAGTGCAGGAATATTTCCTAGCCTGAGCCTCCCCTGGGGCAGCTTGGAACCATTGCCTCTGCTCCTGACATCAGATAGAAAAAGTGGTCCCCTCCTCACTGCAGCTTCCCTCAGGGAGCTGTAGAGAGCAATGAGGTTTCCCTCAGCCTCCTCTTCTCCAGCCTGACCACTCCATGTCATTTATCAGATGGCCAGAAAGGAAACAGCTACCACCTGCCAGAGTGAGCTGTTCCTCTGCCTCTCACCTCCACAGATGCTTGCACACCAAAGCCTCTCACCAGAAGGTCATTGCCTACCTGAAGCCTCTCTGCTTTGCACTGGGATGGATGATATCTAAACATGGAGAAGCAGCAACAGACATCAACAACTGCTGCCCATCACTCTCCATAGTCCTACCCAGGACCCCCTGAGCTTCTGGCTGGGCCCCTTCCCAGGGACATGCTGTCTCCATGGGTGGTGGCCGCTCAGCCTCCCAGCCCAAATGCCAAGATGCAATATACAGATTATAACAAGAAGGGCAGGAGGCCTGATAAGAAACTTTATACTAGGGCCTAATTAGTGATTCAAATTAATCCAGGAGGGATTTCACTTAGCAAGATGTTCCAAAGCCCTGCAAGGTCTCTACTGAGGCTTTTAATAATGAGCACTGCTTTGTAGGTGCATTCCTGGCTGTGCCATGTGCAACATATGTGGAAAGGAAGTTTGCTGCAAACTGAGAGGAGTTGAGGATTTCACAGGTTCACAGAATGTTAGAGATTGGAAGGGACCTTGAAGTGTCATCCAGTCCAACCCCCTGCCAGAGCAGCATCACCCAGGGCAGGGCACACAGGAACACATCCAGGGGGGTTGGGAAGTGCTTCAGGCTCCAGCACCCTCACAAGGACAAAGTTTTCCCTTCTGTTCCTATGGCACCTCCTCTGCTCCAGCTTGCCCCCTGTGCCCCTTGTGCTGTCCTTGGCCATCCCTGAGCAGAGCCTGGCTCCAGCCCTGCACAGCTTTATCCCCAGCACTGAGGGCAGCCCTCAGGCTCCTCTGCTCCCAGCTCCAAGCCCCAAGCCCCAGCTCCTTCAGCCTGGCCTCACAGGAGATGTTCCACTGCCTGCAGCATCTTTGTTGCTCTGGGATGGACTCTCTTAAGCAGTTCCCTGAGGTCCTTCTTGACCTGAGGGGCCCAGAACTGGACACAATATTCCAGATGTGGCTTCAACAGGGCAGAGCAGAGGGGGAGGAGAACCTCTGTGACCTACTGACCACAGCCCTTCTGATCCACACCCCAGGAAGCCCTTGGCCTTCTTGGCCACAAGAGCACACTGCTGGCTCATGGGCATCCACCAGGACCCCCAGGTCCCTCTCCTCTGCACTGCTCTCCAACAGGTCAGGGTCCCCTTTGTTGTGAAAGGTGGAGGCAGTCCAATTATTGAGGCATTAGAAGTAATTCCCCTACCTTATTCCAGGCAGGAGCCAAAGTCTACTTCCTCCTGAGGCACAGGCAGTGAGGTCCATGGGAAGGAGCAGCCAGTCTGTGAGCTGCAAGCCTGCTGGTGACACAGTGGCCTCACTGAGTGGGCCACTGGATAAACACACAAGCAAATTCCATGTTTCCCTTCAAAGCACCCAGTTCAAAGTACTGCACCAAGAAAGAAGCCCCAACCCAGCAGCTCAAAAGCAAGGCAGCTGCAGTGGCTGTTATCAGCAGATAGCATCAGGAAACTTGGCAGGGCCAGGCTCTAGCTTTGATCTCCCTAACTTGTAGGAATTTCAGCATTTTTCCACACACAACTATTCCACAAAGACTGAAAAAAACCCTCCCCAAACCCCTTAGCTTTTGTAACATGTAGCTCTAAAAGAGGAGCTAATGTTTCATCTGCTGCTTTAACTAAACACTGAGTTCAGAGCACAAGACTTTGCCATTTAATGTTGAAGCTGTGCATCAGCTGCACCCCAGCTCAGCCTAATTGGATGGGACAGCCTTTCTGCTTGCTCCTTAACATCAGTGCAGATCCTAAAGCTGATGTCCAGGTGGCAACCCAAGCCTAACTCAGCCTAAATTAGAAATGCAATATGTAGATATCAGTTAATAATCAATATTATTAACTCTACTCTGTGCTAGTGAGGCCCCACCTGGAATGTTGCATCCAGTTCTGGGCTCCCCAGTTCCAGAGGGACAGGGATCTGCTGGAGAGAGTCCAAGGGAGGGCTACAAGGATGTTGAAGGGACTGGAGCACTGCCTGGGGAGGAGAGGCTGAGAGCCCTGGGGCTGTTTAGTCTGGAGAGGAGAAGGCTGAGAGGGATCTGATCAATGTATATCAATAGCTGAGGGGTGGAGGTCAGGAAGGAAGGGACAGGGACAGCCTCTGCTCACTGTGCCCTGGGATAGGCCAAGGGGCAATGGATGGAAACTGCAGCACAGGAGGTTCCACCTCAACATGAGGAGGAACTTCTTGACTGTGAGGGTCCCAGAGCCCTGGAACAGGCTGCCCAGAGAGGTTGTGGAGTCTCCTTGTCTGGAGCCTTTGCAGTCCTGTCTGGATGTGTTCCTGTGTGACCTGTGCTGGATTCTCTGGTCCTGCTCTGGATTGGACTGGAAGATCTCCAGAGGTCCCTTCCAACCCCTAACGTCCTGGGATCTGTGATCCTGTGATATTGACTATGTTATTATGATACAAAGACAGAATTCTCCATTTTTGGTGGTGCTACACATCATGTCTGTGTAAATCAGGGCATGCAGAGCACCATCAATCACTACTGATCTGTATCTCTTGTTGAAGAGATGATTTCAGTGGAATTTCTGCATAATGATCATGGAATTGGTGGTGTTACATGTCATCTCTGCTGATCATCCAACCTAAACTCTTTGCTTGAGTAGATTTCTCAGGAATATGTCTTGTCAGGTTCTGACTACCTCCAAGGATGAGACCCCATGACTCTGCTGAGCAAGCTGTTCCAGTCTGACCACTCTCTGACCAGTCTCCAGCATTCCCCCTCACACCCATCCCCTCTCATCCCATCACCAGGCACCACTGAGAGGAGCCTGGCTCCAGCTCTTGTCACTGTGTCCCTCCAGGTGTTTACGCACTCTGCTGTGACCCCTCAGCCTTCCCTTCTCAAGGTCTAGAAACAGCAAAGGGAACTGACCTGTTTGTTTCGTAACATTGATCTTATAAATCTGTATAGATGGACCTGAGGTCTTACCCATGGCTGCCTCACTAGCTGCTTAAAGCCTACCTCAGCTCTAGGAGGTGTGACAAGCTCATAGAATCATAGAACCATAGAACTGTTGAGGTTGGAAGTGACCTCAAGGCTAATCCAGTTCCAACCCCCCTGCCATGGGCAGGGACACCTCACACTACAGCAGGTTGCTCACAGCCACATCCAGCCTGGCTGCAAAAACCTCCAGGGATGAGGCTTCCACCACCTCCCTGGGCAACCTCTGCCAGTGTCTTATCACCCTCATGGGGAACAACTTCTTCCTAACATCCAATCTGAATCTCCCCATTTCTAGTTTTGTTCCATCCCTCCAGTCCTACCCAAAGCTAAGGCTTTCATTCAAGCCCACCATTCATTGCAGAATTTGTGATTCCAGTATAAGAACACTCTAGATCACAGGTGTTATGGTTTAGGGAGCAGTCAACATAATCAAACATGGAAACCCCCCCCCCCAGAAACTCTTTTCAAGGTATCTGGAACTTCTCAACACACTCAGTTTTCTCTCACCAGAAAACAAATCACAAGCCAGCATTGCTCAACAGTGTCAAAGCCAACCAGCTTCAGAGGCAATCCCCTGCCTGCTGCCTGCATGCTGCTGGCCTTTGATTCTCTCAAGATTTACAGTGCCACCAATTACTTCAGCTCAACACCAGTGCTTAAAATGCATGAGCAGAATACTAAAACAAGGAAACAAAGCATTTTTCTTGGGATTATTTTCCTTGCCTTCTGATTTATGACCCAGAGCTTACAATATTTAGGCATTCTTGTGGGCATTGAGCCCGAGTTTGTTTTGAAGTAAGAGATGATTCACAGAATTATTTGCCTTCAGAGTCTTGGTCATTAGGGAAAAGTGAAATATTAGAAGAAGGATCATAAATTACAAGTGTTAATCATCCTGGCACCCTACACATCAGGGCATGGTTTTGTTTCATTCCTCCACATGAGATTCAGTGCCAAACATTATTATATGCCAGAGGTTCTCAGGCCAGAACTACAGGGTTCTGAACTGAACCACAGACCTGATGCTGAGAAATGCACCAGGATGACATGGAACAGCCTGCTTCTCAGGGCTGAGATCAAACTAAAGTGGTCAAAATCAGCATGAAGAGCTCAGAGAGATTCTGCACTGTGTTCACTTTCACATCAGCATGAGGAGCTCAGATTCTGCACTGTGCTCACTTTCACATCAGCATGAGGAGCTCAGAGAGATTCAGCCCTGTGCTCACTTTAACATCAGTATGAAGAGCTCAGTTAAATTCTGCCCTGTGCTCACTTGAACATCAGCATGAAGAGCTCAGAGAGATTCTGCACTGTGCTCACTTTCACATCAGCATGAAGAGCTCAGATTCTGCACTGTGCTCACTTTCACATCAGTATGAGGAGCTCAGAGAGATTCAGCCCTGTGCTCACTTTAACATCAGTATAAAGAGCTCAGAGAGATTCTGCACTGTGCTCACTTTCACATCAGCATGAGGAGCTCAGAGAGATTCTGCACTGTGCTCACTTTCACATCAGCATGAAGAGCTCAGAGAGATTCTGCACTGTACTCACTTTAACATCAGCATGAAGAGCTCAGATAGATTCTGCACTGTGCTCACTTTCACATCAGCATGAAGAGCTCAGAGAGATTCTGCACTGTGCTCACTTTCACATCAGCATGAAGAGCTCTGATAGATTCTGCACTGTGCTCACTTTAACATCAGCATGAGGAGCTCAGAGAGATTCAGCCCTGTGCTCACTTTAACATCAGTATAAAGAGCTCAGAGAGATTCTGCACTGTGCTCACTTTCACATCAGCATGAAGAGCTCAGAGAGATTCAGCCCTGTGCTCACTTTAACATCAGTATAAAGAGCTCAGAGAGATTCTGCACTGTGCTCACTTTAACATCAGCGTGAGGAGCTCAGAGAGATTCTGCACTGTGCTCACTTTAACATCAGTATAAAGAGCTCAGAGAGATTCTGCACTGTGCTCACTTTAACATCAGTATAAAGAGCTCAGAGAGATTCTGCACTGTGCTCACTTTCACATCAGCATGAGGGGCTCAGATTCTGCCCTGTGCTCACTTTAACATCAGCGTGAGGAGCTCAGAGAGATTCTGCACTGTGCTCACTTGAACATCAGCATGAAGAGCTCAGAGAGATTCTGCACTGTGCTCACTTTCACATCAGCATGAAGAGCTCAGAGAGATTCTGCACTGTGCTCACTTTAACATCAGCATGAAGAGCTCAGAGAGATTCTGCACTGTGCTCACTTTAACATCAGTATGAAGAGCTCAGAGAGATTCTGCACTGTGCTCACTTTAACATCAGCATGAAGAGTTCAGATTCTGCACTGTACTCACTTTAACAGCAGTCTGAGGAGCTCAGATTCTGCACCATGCTCCATTTAGAACACCTCCCTTTGACCAAACCCATCCAGAACTCTGCAGCTTTTGCATGTGTATATCCAGTCTGTTAAAATCAAACCAAAGATTCCTATCCTTAGGAACATTAGCCTTGAAAACAGCCCAGGATAATGCTGATGTGAGATGAGAGCACACAAAAAAATTTCCTGGATTACATTCTTCACCTTTTTATTATACACAGAATTGTAGTATCTATAATGTTTTAAAGTACTTATATACACTACAGTCTAATATGATTTATTTGGTTATTGCAATAACATTTTAGTGCCATTTTATCTGAGAGTTCATGGAATGTTTTAAAATCCCAGCCTAATGGAAGCCAATCAATCATCACATTTTCAAAGACCAAATTATTTAAGGGTTGGGTTTTTCTTTGGTGTGTGTGTGCTGCACGGAGCTAATCACCCCACGGAGCTATCCCATTGTTTTGACTGATGCCATTCATTTTTCTTTAGGCTGACCTGATTGATGGTCTAAGTGCTGAAGTTAAGCAGACAAATGGATGTGTACTTCTGGGGTATTTCCAGCCCAGCTGCCTTTTTAGCACTAAAAACTTCACATCCCTGATAGCAGCACGCAGCTGCTCCTGCTCATAGGCTTGAAATGAAAGCCTGGAACGGAAAGTGACAGCCTGCACTTTTTTTCCTCTTACATTAAGGATTTTGTCCACCATGCCTCCAAGCAATAACCAGTTATAAATGAGCTGTATTAAACCCACGCCTAGGTTTGAGTATGTGGTGGCCTGGGTTCCAAGTTCCCACTTTCACATCTTAAAGCACTCATTAATAGCACTGCTGAGACACCCAAGAGCTATTACATCCATTCCTTCCTCTGTGAACTGCAGTCCAACCTCGTGTCACATGCAGGCTGTTGATTTGGATAACTAGGAGAGCCCTCCCTGTGCCAAAAGCTAGCTAGGCTTCATCAAGGGGAGCTGACTATCTGAGACCTGGGGGATGATTAAGGCCTGATTAAGACCAGCAAGGTTTGGCTTATCAGGCACAGAATCTCAGCAAGCTCCCCCGAACTCCGTGAAACTTAACACAAGGCAGCTCCAGCCCAAATCCCTGGCGAGGTGCTTTGACTCTAATGTATTACATTTCTGCTTTATTGGCTGACATGCACTATACAAAAGTTTCAGGAGAAGTTTGCATGCGGAATTAAAGGGAAGGGGGGGGAAAAATTGCATATCCATGATTTTTCATTTATGCAGTTGCTGGAGCAAATATATCTCTGGTTCCAAGCAGCCACATCCAAAGCCATTAAAGAAGAGAGAGATTTGGCCTTTAGAATCATAAAATCATAGAATCAAGAAGGCTGGAAGAGACCTCAAAGATCATCGAGTCCAACCTGTCACCCTAAACCTCATGACTATCTAAACCATGGCACCAAGTGCCACGTCCAATCCCCTCTTGAACACCTCCAGGGATGGTGACTCCACCACCTCCCTGGGTAGCCCATTCCAATGGCCAACCACTCTCTCTGTGAAGAACTTTCTCCTCACCTCCAGCCTAAACCTCCCCTGGCGCAGCTTGAGACTGTGTCCTCTTGTTCTGCTGCTTGCCTGGGAGAAGAGACCAAACCCCTCCTGGCTACAACCTCCCTTCAGGTAGTTGTAGACAGCAAAGAGGTCTCCCCTGAGCCTCCTCTTCTCCAGGCTAAACAGTCCCAGCTCCCTCAGCCTCTCCTCATAGGGCTTGTGCTCAAGGCCTCTCCCCAGCCTCGTTGCCCTTCTCTGGACATGCTCCAGCAATTCAACATCTTTCCTAAACTGAGGGGCCCAGAACTGGACACAGTACTCAAGGTGTGGCCTAACCAGTGCTGTGTACAGGGGTACAATGACCTCCCTGCTCCTGCTGGCCACACTATGCCTGATGCAGGCCAGGATGCCATTGGCTCTCTTGGCCACCTGGGCACACTGCTGGCTCATGTTCAGGTGGCTGTCAACCAGTACCCCCAGGTCCCTTTCCACCTGGCTGCTCTCCAGCCACTCTGACCCCAGCCTGTAGCTCTGCATGGGGTTGTTGTGGCCAAAGTGCAGCACCTGGCACTTGGATTTGTTGAATGCCATCCTGTTGGACTCTGCCCATCTGTTCAGCCTGGCAAGGTCCCTCTGCAGAGCCCTTCTACCTTCTAGCAGATCAACATCTGCTCCCAGCTTGGTGTCATCTGCAAATTTACTGATGATGGACTCAATCCCCTCATCCAGATCATCACTAAAGATATTGAACAGGATGGGGCCCAGCACTGATCCCTGGGGGACACCACTAGTGACAGGCTGCCAGCTGGATGTGGCACCATTCACCACCACTCTCTGGGCTCGGCCCTCCAGCCAGTTCCTAACCCAGTGCACAGTGCTGCTGTCCAAGTCATGGGCTGACAGCTTGGCCAGGAGTTTGCTGTGGGGGGACAGTGTCAAAGGCCTTGCTGAAGTCCAGGTAGACTACATCCACAGCCTTTCCCACGTCCACCAGGCTGTCACCTGAGCATAGAAGGAGATCAGGTTGGTGAGGCAGGACCTGCCCTTCCTAAATCCATGTTGGCTGGGCCTGATTCCTTGGCCATCCTTCAGGTGCGCAGTGATTGCCCCCAAGACAATCTGCTCCATGATTTTCCCTGGCACTGAGGTCAGGCTGACAGGCCTGTAGTTCCCAGGTTCTTCTGTCCGTCCCTTCTTGTGGATGGGTGTCACATTGGCCAGTTTCCAGTCTTCTGGGACCTCTCCAGTGAGCCAGGACTGGTGGAAAATGATGGAGAGAGGCTTGGCCAGCTCATCTGCCAGCTCTTTCAGCACCCTAGGATGAATCCCATCAGGTCCCATGGACTTGTGAATATCCAAGTGACTCAACAAGTCTCGAACTAATTCCACACGGATTTCAGGAGTACAACACTGCTCCTTGACCCCATCGACCAGCTCAGGAGGCCAGTTATCCTGAAGTCCTCCTGCCTTACTGTTGAAAATGGAGGCAAAGAAGGTATTTAGAATCTCAGCCTTCTCCTCATCCTTAGTTGCAATGTTACCCTCCACGTCCAATAAAGAGTGGAGGCTCCTCTTGCCCCTCTTTTTAGCATTAATATATTTATAAAAATGCTTTTTGTTGTCTTTCACAGAAGCGGCCAGTTTAATTTCTAACTGTGCTTTTGCCTCTCTAATTTTTCTTCTACATGATCTAACAACATCCTTAAACATGTCACTAGTTGCCTCCCCCCCTTTCCAAACCCTCTTTTTTTCCCTTAAATCCTTCAGGAGCTGCTTGCTCATCCAGGCCGGTCGTCTTCCCCGCCGGCTCGTCTTACGGCATGTGGGAACTGCCAGTTCCTGTGCCTTTAGGAGCTCCTCTTTGAAGTAGGTCCAACCATCCTGGACCCCTTTCTTCTTAAGGGCTGTTACCCAGGGAACTTTCCCAATAAGTTGCCTTAATTTATTCTATGACAGAAAACATAAGCAAGCTATACATGCTGTGATTGTTTCAATTTCCATTCTGAAGTCTCTCCCAGCATTCACTGTGAAGAAAGTATCAGCATTGTTCTTGTTTCTTTTTTGGTTTGATGCTAAGAGGAACAGTTTTCAGCCTCTGTAAGCACCAAAGCAGCTTTGCCATTCCTTGACAAGGGCATTCCTGGTGCAGGCACAAGCTGCACTCAGCATGAAATGGCAGAGCTGGAAACGAGAGAGCACATTGTGAGCTGAGAAGATACAAGAGTCTGCATTTACACACTAACATCTGAGTTTGCAGATGCTCACAGACCAGTCCTGTCCCTCCTCTTGGAGATCTGAGCAGGGGCAACAGATAGCTGAAGGGTGTGGGGCAAGAAGCAGGAGCCAGGCTGCTTTCAGTGGTGTCCTGTGAGAGGACAAGCTGGAACCCAGGAGGTTCCACCTGAACAGGAGGGGAAACTTCTTTGGTGTGACGGTGCTGGAGGCTTGGACCAGGCTGCCCAGAGAGGTTGTGGAGTCTGCTCTGGAGACTTTAAAGATCCACCTGGATGCATTCCTGTGTAGCCTGCCCTGGGTGACCCTGCTCTGGCAGGGGGATTGGAATGGATGATCTCCCTTCCAAGCCCTACCATTCCATGATTCCATATCACTGTTGTTATGCAGGATGGTGCATTGAGCAAGCACCCAAATCCATATCTGCAGGTGTTTATGTGTATAGGATGAAAGATCAAACAGTAAATAACACTTTTCATACCTCATGGAATGATTTCCACTCTCTGCTCAGCAGTGAGGGAAGAACAAAACCCTGCAGAGCCATTTCTGCCTAAACCAGCACCTTCAATGGTCTTCATATCATCAAATGGCCAAACCATTCAGCAGGGGCTCTGCCTCACACCCACTAAGCACTTCTCATGCTGGATTTACAATGGCTGCCTTTTAATTTAGGAGTTCATGCTAGACAGCCATAGAATCATGGAATCACAGAATGGGAGGGGTTGGAAGGGACCTCCAGTGATCATCCAGTCCAACTGCCGTGCCCAAGAAGGATCACCCAGGGCAGGTCACACAGGAACATATCCAGGTGGATTCTGAAAGTCTCCAGAGAGTCTCTGGGCAGCTTGTTCCAGGGCTCCAGCACCCTCACACCAAAGAAGTTTCTCCTCATTTTGAGGTGGAACCTCCAGTGTTCCAGCTTGTACTTGTTGGTCCTTGTTCTATCACTGGGCATCACTGCAAAGAGCCTGGCACCTTCATCCTGGCCCTCACCCCTCAGATATTGACAGACACTGATCAGATCCCTTCTCAGCCTTCTTCTCTCTAGACTAAATAGCCCCAGGGCTCTCAGTCTTTCTTCATTGCAGAGATGTTCCAGTCCCTTCATCATCCTCGTGGCTCTCCCTTGGACTCTCTCCAGCAGGTCTCTGTCTCTCTTGAACTGGGGAGCCCCAAACTGGACACAGGATTGCAGCTGTGGTCTCACTAGGGCAGAGCAGAGGGGCAGGAGAACCTCCCCAGCCCTGCTGGCCACACTTTTCTTGCTGCACCCCAGGACCCCATTGGCTCTCTTGACCACAAGGGCACATTGCTGTCCCCTGCAGAACTTGCTGCCCACCAGCACTCCAAGGTCTTTCTCCATGGAGCTGCTCTCCAGCAGTGTGACCCCTAGTTTGTGCTGGTGACTGGGGTTGTTCCTCCCCAAGTGCAGAACTCTACATTTGTCCTAATTGAACTCATGAGGTTTGCCTTCACCCAGCTCTCAGCATGTCCAGATCACATTGGATGGCAGAACCATGAAGCTGAAAAGTCAGATGCCATTTATCCACTTTCTGAGCATTGCTGGCAAAGCTACTGCTGAGAGGTCAAAAGGTTTTTACTCATTGTTACACCAAGTGTAAGGCAGCAGCACATTCAGTCTCCTAGTGCCTCTAAGAAACATGTTTACAGTATAGAAATCACTAACACCAGTATAGAAATCACCAATGTGGAGCACCTCAGCTACAGGGCCAGGCTGAGGGAGCTGGGGGTGTTCAGCCTGGAGAAGACTTCAGGGAGACCTCAGAGCAGCCTGCCAGGACCTGAAGGGAGCTACAAGAAGGCTGCAGAGAGACTGTTTGAAAAGGGCTGCAGGGACAGGACCAGGAACAATGGCTTCAAACTAGAGCAGAGCAGATTGAGATTGGATGTGAGGAACAAGTTCTGCACCATGAGGGTGGTGGAACACTGGAAGAGGTTGCCCAGGGAGGTGGTTGAGGCCCCATGCCTGGAGATCTTCAAGGTGAGGCTGGACAGGGCTCTGGGCAACCTGATCCAGTTGGGAATGTCCTTGCTGAGTGCAGGTGGCTTGGACTGGGTGAGCTTTGGAGTTCATTTCCAGCCCAGCCCATTCTATGACTGTATGGATACCATGCAATATGGCTTTGGAAAATGTAATTCTAACTGTCTGCCACCTGACAGAAGGACTCAGCTGTGGCTTGAACACTAATTGTGGTTATTCTTGTAAAAAATACCTGCCCTGTCAGCTGCCACTTGAAGGCTGCTACTGCTGCACGCACACACACAAAAATAGCAATAAAAGCAAAAGGCAAGTACAAGGAGTTAGAGGAAATTAGGGCAGATGTTGGTCCCAGTAAAAATACAGCATCAAGGTTTTACCAGAAAGCAATAATGAAAAATAAACTGCCAGAAATCAGCCTGCTAGGAATGAACAAAATCTTGCTACAAGCTACCTCCGCTGGAAAAAAAGCACTTCCAGCTTTTGTCACAGCTGAGAGATCAGGACAAAGAGTTTGGCAACCATAGAAACATCACAGAGGCTGGAGAACCTCTGCTGTGAGCACAGGCTGAGGGAGCTGAGCTGGGGTTCTTCAGTGTGGAGAAGACTCCAGGGGGACCTGGAGTGGTGGATACTTTTCACACAGTATGTCAGGGGTTGGAAGGGACCTCTGGAGATCTTCCAGTCCAACCCCACTGCCAGAGCAAGACCAGAGAATCCAGCACAGGTCACACAGGAACACATCCAGACAGGGCTGCAAAGGCTCCAGACAAGGAGACTCCACAACCTCTCTGGGTAGCCTGCTCCACAACCTGCTCTGGGACCCTCACAGTCAAGAAGTTCTTCCTCATGTTGAGGTGGAACCTCCTGTGCTGCAGTTTCCATCCACTGCCCCTTGGCCTAATCTAGGGCAGAAGTGAGCAGAGGCTGTCCCTGTCCCTTCCTTCCTGACCCCCAGCCCTCAGATATTTATAAACATTTCACCTCTTTCCTCTGCTCTTATCTCACTTTTCTCTCTCTCTCTGTCAGCACATCCTGGGTGATCTCAGTGTCTTAAGAGTGAGCTGCATGAACCTGTAATTAATAAATCTCCAATCACTGCAGCCATTGTGGGGTGAGTTTGGCTCACCTCTCCCTTTGACAATGCCTAAAGAACCTCTCACCAGACCCTGCCTCTGGGGTCATGACAGCCCAGCAATCAGCCAGGTGCCCTGGGACTTGGGTAGAACATCTCCTTCTAGATAACTGTGCTGGTTTGAGGCCAGCCAGAACATCTCTTGCCCCGAGAGGGACAAAAGAATGAGACTCACACAAACGGATTGGAGAGTGATGGAAAGTTTAAATGGAGAAGCAATTGGTGAAGCTACAGAAAAACTACAAACTACAAAGCATAGTGGAAAAGAACATCCTAAAGCATACAGAACCTCTCACAGAATTCCCAGAAGCTTCTCAATCCTCCCTTCCTCCCACCTGAGGGTCTACCCAACCCCTCAGGGCTCTTCCTTCCCCCCCTCCCACTGCTAGGCAAGTCTCAGGCTGGCCAGGTCTGAGACTGCCCCCCCCTCCATTCTCCTCCTGGCATTAGGCCTAGTCAGGCCTAAGAGGCCTTGAGGATACTCCCCCGGCATTACCTGATAAGAGAGGACATCTCCCATGGGAGCAGAGAGGGAAGAAAGAGGAAGAGAATGACTTTGCAGATGGCTTTATAGGGCACAGGATTTATGGGTAGAAATACGCCGTTTCCTGTGTCCACCCCTATTGGGCAGGCACCCAGGACACCAGAGGTGTATCTCATGCAGCAGTGGCAGGGGGCACCCAGCCCAAACTGCCACAATAACCAAGGCCCAGGTCTTTCAAGCACAGATACAGACTGGGCAGGGACTGGCTGGAAAGGAGCCCTGAAGAAAGGGACTTGGGAGTGCTGATGGATGAGAAGCTCACCAGGAGCCAGCAGTGAGCACTTGCAGCCCAGAGAGCCAAGCAGAGCCTGGGCTGTAGCAAGAGAAGTGTGGCCAGCAGGGCCAGGGAGGGGATTCTCCCCCTCTGCTCCACTCTGCTGAGACCACACCTGGAGCTCTGGGTCCAGTTCTGGAGCCTCTGTTCCAGGAAGGATCTGGAGGTGCTGGAAGGTGTCCAGAGAAGGGCTGCCCTGAGCCTCCTCTTCTCCAGGCTGAACACCCCCAGCTCCCTCAGCCTCTCCTCACAGGGCTGTGCTCCAGACCCCTCCCCAGCTTTGTTGCCCTTCTCTGGACACATTCCAGCACCTCAACATCTCTCTTGAACTGAGGAGCTCAGAACTGGACACAGCACTCAAGGTGTGGCCTAACCAGTGCTGAGCACAGGGCAGGATGACTTCCCTGCTCCTGTAGAGAAATACCCACCTTTGACAAGAGGGAAAGAATCTCACAGAATCAGGGAAAACATCTGGTTGGAAGAGACCTCCAAGCTCAGCCAGGCCAACCCTCAACCCAGTTTAGGTTCAATCCTAAACCATGTCCCTAAGTGCCAGCTCCACAGCTGCTTGAACACTCCCAGGGATGGGGACTCCAGCACTGCCCTGGGAAGTGTCTGAGAGTCCTTCCAGTGCAGAAATATTTCCTAGCATCCAGCCTGAACCTCCCCTGGGGCAGCTTGGAACCATTGCCTCTGCTCCTGTCCCTTGCTCCCAAGGAGCAGAGGCTGTCCCCTCCTCACTCCAACCTCCCTTCAGGGAGCTGCAGAGAGCAATGAGGTCTCCCTCAGCCTCCTCTTCTCCAGCCTCAACACCCCCAGCTCCCTCAGCCCCTCCTCTAGCCCAGGGGCTCCAGGCCCTTCTCCAGCCTCATTGCCCTTCTCTGGACAGGCTCCAGCCCCTCAATGTCCTTCCTGCAGTGAGGGCCCAGAGCTGAACACAGCACTCGAGGTGTGGCCTCCCCAGTGCTGAGCACAGGGGGATGGTCACCTCCTGTCCCTGCTGCCCACCCTGCTTCTGATCCCAGCCAGGAGGTTTTTGGCTTTCTTGGCCACCTGGGCACTGCTGGCTCATGTTTAATCAACAGTTCTCCTTCCCCAGCACAACTTCCCCAGCAGCTTTCTCTCGGTCTGCTCTGTTTTCTCCTTCCTAATTCTTTATTTTATTTTATTTTATTTTATTTTGGGGTTTTTTTGTTTTATTGTATTGTATTTTATTTTGTTTTGGTTTATTTTATTTTGTTTTGTTTTGGTTTATTTTATTTTGTTTTGTTTTGGTTTATTTTATTTTATTTTAATTTTATTTTAATTTTAATTTTAATTTTAATTTTATTTTAGTTTGTTTTATTTTATTTTCTTGTATTTTATTGTATCTTATTATATTTTATTGTATTTTATTTTATTTTTCATGGTGTCTAGGTCAGCCTGCTGCCTGTTGCAACCCTTCTGAATGAAAACATCATCTCCTGGGTTATGAATAGATGTGGTGAAAGGGAAAGCTTTGCTGGGAAGTATGGAGAGCAAGTACAAAGTGATAGCAACTTTGTCTTCAAAGGGCAGGATCATAGGATGGGTTTGGTTGGAAGAGACCTTGAAGGCCATCAAGCCTAACTGTTACTTATGCCATCAGTAACTTTTTGGGTCTTTGTTAATATTTGAGATGCTGTACTTTTCTTTCTTCTTTTTTTTTTTTTTTTTTTTTTTTTTGTTTTCCATCTATGAAACTACCAAAACCAAGGCCCATGCACAAGAATTTGGCAGCTTATCTACTATCAGCAGATGTTTTCAGTCTTGTGTGTCCAGCTGGGTGATGTGGATTCATCTGGAATGCATTTGAGAATGAGACTTGAAGTTCAGTGTTTAATGTTGAATGCCAAGTTGAATGTTGCAGTGGTCTCCAGCTCCATCAGAAGTGAAACAAAGCACTCAGGCTGGAGTTTCAGGGGTTGGAATCCATCCATTCCCCTTCGCATCTACCAACCCCCCTGCAGATCGCTGTGCTGATCCCACCTGAATTGTTCAGGTCCTGTGCAAGGAACAAGGAGCCTGGGTTCATGGTTACATCTTGATCAGCAGTGTGCCCAGGTGGCCAAAACAACCAACAACAGCATCCTGGCCAGTATCCAAACCAGCAGGAGCAGGGCAGTGATGGTGTTGCTGTACTCAGCACTGGTGAGGCCACAGCTGCAGTGCTGGGTTCGGTTCTGGGCACCACAGCATGAGAAAGACATTGAGGGTCCTGCTGAGGGACTTGGAGGGCATTGTATGAAGAGCTGCTGAGGGAGCTGTGGGTGTTTAGTCTGGAGAAGAGGAGGCTGAGACCTCATCGCTCGCTACAGCTCCCTACAAAGAGGTTGGAGTGAGGCTGCTGTTGGTCTCTTCCAAGTACCCAGCAATAGGACAAGAGGAAATGGGCAGAAGTTGTGCCAGGGGAGGCCTAGGTTGGAGAGTAGGAAAAAATTCTTTGCTGCAAGAGTGGTCAGGGATTGGAACAAGCTGCCCAGGGAGGTGGTGGAGTCCCCATCCCTGGAGGTGTTCCAGAAAGATGTAGATGTGTTTATGCAGCAGCACTGGTGAAGAAGGACTTGGACAATGACCTTAGTAAGAGGCTTTAACTTTTGGTCAGCCTTGAAATGCTCAGGCAGTTTGACTAGACAATGCTTATAGTTGTCCTATTCCAACCCATTCCATTCCATTCCATTCCATTCCATTCCATTCCATTCCATTCCATTCCATTCCATTCCACTCCACTCCTTTCCAAACTGTGTCAAAAGACTTGGAAATTCATATCAAGAAGGTCTGCTGCAGCTGTGTCCAAAGAAGATAAATAGGAGCAATACTTTTCCACTACCAAAGACATGAGACTCTTCTTCCATACATAATGTCCATCCTTCTTTCCACAGATTCTTCTCTTACTCCTTTGACAGATCTGCTCAGCAGAGAAGTCTGTCTCTCATCAGATTTTCCCTAGTCCCCTCAAAAAACCAGCATCCTATTTGCTTCCTTACAAACCCCAGAAACCAAGGAGCCCTGCCAGAGAGGCTTTGCACCTCAGTTTGCAGCACAGCTGCTTTAGCTCTGTGTTCCTCTGGGGTGCTGGGGTGAATGCCACCTCATGCTGGTGACTCACTACTGCTGTTCATGTTGTCTCTTTGTTCCAAAATGATCATCAAGGCCTTGAGGCCTTGAGCAGCTAAGTCTAGTTGAGAGGTGGCCCTGCCCATGGTGGGGAGGTTGGAGGAGATGATCCATGA
Organism: Indicator indicator; assembly: GCF_027791375.1. Taxonomy (NCBI): domain Eukaryota; kingdom Metazoa; phylum Chordata; class Aves; order Piciformes; family Indicatoridae; genus Indicator; species Indicator indicator. The sequence continues at coordinate 24,274,213 of NC_072024.1, read as the reverse complement.
GGTGCCTTCCAACCTGAGCCATTCTGTGAAGCCTCAGGAAAAGTTTGTATGGTGTTGTGCTGCTTGGCACAAGTGAGGGCAGCAAAGCCTGGAGCTCAGAATGTCAACACAGGGGAGTGGAACACCTCCCTTATGAGGAGAGCCTGAGAGGTGACCTCATTGCAGGTGATAAAGATGTGCAGGATGAGTGCCCAGAGGCTGGAGCCAGGCTCTGCTGGGTGATGCCCAATGCCAGCACAAGGGGCAGTGGTGGAAGCTGAGGCAGAGGAAGTTCCATGGAAACAGGAGGAAGAATTCTTTCCCTGTGAGGTTGACAGAGCCCTGGAGCAGGCTGCCCAGGGGGGTTGTGGAGTCTCCCTCTCTGGAGATATTCAAAGCCCACCTGGCTGTGTTCCTGTGTGACCTGCTCTGGGTGACCCTGCACTGGCAGGGGGGTTGGACTGGATGAGCTTTGGAGGTCCCTTCCAGCCCCTAACATTCTGTGACTCTGTGATTTAAGACCTAAGATTCCACCTGGAGATTTCAAACGACTTTTGTCAAATGAAGGTAGCCAAATCCTCCTTTTACAGCACCTGTGCCCCCAGCCTTGCTCAGGGTGCCAGAGCAGGGGAAGCTCCTGGCTGGGCCGTGTGGAGAGGCGGTGCTGCCATCGATACGCTGCCTAGCAGGGAGCTGATGGACATCTTTCAGCAGAGGGGAAATATGCTTTCAGTGTTTACTTTGAGTGATAAGGCCACCTGATACATTTTGAACCTGCTCAGCTCTCTGAAGAGCCCTGCCAGGAAAGCCTGTGAGCATTAGGGTAATGAGTGGGGGGAAAAAAAAACTCAACAACCCTGGGCTGCCAGGGGTAATATGAAAGGCATAGCTGGGCAGGCTGTGCTGAATGGAAGCTTTCACTTCCAGACTAATATTTCCTAATGTTTATTTAAGAGCCCCTGGTGATGGGAATTGCTGAGGATAGGTATCATGTTATTCCTCTTAATGGGAATCAAGAATAACACCAAAAGAAGTTAAGCTATGGTTGAGTCTGCTCCAAGGCAATCTAATCCAATTTCCATTTGAGCAAGAAGAAAGGGAGTTTGGTAAGGCTCAGGCAAAGATGTTGCTTTTTCTTGGGTTGGGTGGTTGGTTGTTTTTTTTCAAGAGCTGAATGTTGGTTTATTTGTATTGTAAAATTGCATCCAAAAAAAATCAAATGGAAAGAGTTGATTGTCGGTATTTTTTTTAAAAAATAAATTAATTATATTTCACAGTTAATTTAGGATTGAATTTCATCATATTAAACATTAATCATGCCAAGTATCAATAATACTAATAGCAAGTATATTAGAATTTAATCATGTTAAATATTCATCATATTAGGTATCAATCATATTAAATATCAATCAGATTAGATATCAGCCACATTAACTATCAATCATGTTAAATATTAATCATATCAGATATCAACCATATTAACTACCAGTCATGTTAAATATTAAGCATATTAGATATCAATCACGTTAAATATTAATCATTGTAGGTATCGATCATATTAAATGTCAATCATACTAAATATTACTCATATTAGATATCAATAATATTAGATATCAACTATATTAAATATCAATAATATTAGATATCAACCATATTAACTATCAATCATGTTAAATATTAATAATATTAGATATCAATTATATTAAATGTCAATCTTACTAAATATTAATCATATCAGAGATCAATTATATTAAATATCAATCATATTAGATATCAATTATATTAAATGTCAATCTTACTAAATATGAATCATATTACAGATCAATCATATTAAATGTCAATCATACTAAATATTAATCATATTAACTATCAATCATATTAAATGTCGATCATACTATTAATCATATTAGCTATCAATCATATTAAATGTCAACCACATTAAATATTGACCATATTAAATAGTTATAATATCAAATATCAAGCATATTAAATATCAATCATATTAAATACCAACCATATTATATATTGACCATATTAAATAGCTATTATAATACCAAATATCAAGCATATTAAATATCAATCATATTAGCTATCAACCCTATCAGCTCTCAATCCTACTAAATGTTGCTATCTGCAGCATTTTGGTTCCATTTTGGTGACGTTATTTGTTCTTTTGTTAGTGACAGGGATGCAGCTTCCCACAGTTCGGGCTGAGAGGAGCCCTGCCTGAATAAACCACCTGAGAGCCAGCCTCTGGAGCCCAGGGCATGCCTTGCTACATCTCTCCCTGGGCATCTGATCAACCTTTTCATTCAGAAGACGTTTTTTCTCCACCAACATACTTAAGCTGCTGAAATTAAACTGCAATTGAAGCAATTCCATGAGTGAGAGTGACAAATGTTTCTGCTGCTAAGTGCAAGCAGGTGTAGAGCACAAGCAAGGTTATTCTCCCAGAGCTGGGATCCTTCCACACATGAGCAGTGCTGGGAGAGCCCCAGACAAAAACAGCAAAACATTCTCAACCTCTAACAGCAGCAGCCCAGGATGTAGTGCAAATACATCTACAACATCCTCTGTTTGGGCTGCACCAGCTGCTGTCACATCCTGCTGGTGGCACAAACAGGCATGAGCACAGCACCCACAGGTACCTGACACACACCTGGGGGTGCGTAGTTCAGACAGCCACAGAACCCTTTGGGTTGGAAGGGACCTTAAAGCTCATCCAGTCCCAACCCCCTGCCATGGGCAGGGACACCTCCCACCAGCCCAGGCTGCTCAAGGCCTCATCCAGCCTGGCCTTGAACACCTCCAGGGAGGAGGCATCCACAGCCTCCCTGGGCAACTTGTGCCAGTGTCTCCCCACCCTCACTGGAAAGAATTTCTTCCCCATCTCCAGTTTCAATCTCCCCTCTCCCAGCTCAAATCCATTGCCCCTTGTCCTGCCACTCCAGGCCCTTGTCCAAAGTCCCTCCCCAGCTCTCCTGGAGCCCTTTCAGGTACTGGGAGGCTGCTCTAAGGTCTCTCTGGAGCCTTCTCTTCTCCAAGCTAACAGCCCCAATTCTCCCAGCCTGTTCCCACAGCAGAGCTTCTCCAGCCCTATGAACATCTTTGTGGCCTCCTCTGGACCCTCTCCAACAGTTCCATGTCCTTTTTTGTGTTGGGGGGCACCAAAACTGGACACAGTTCTCCAGGTGAGGTCTCACCAGAGAAGAGCAGAGGGCAGAATCTCCTCCTTGTCCTGATGCTCACACTGTGGATGAAGCCCTCTGGACTGCAAGACTTGCATCATGTATATAATTAGAACAAAGTTCTGATGCTGTAGTCTGCAGCTTGGATCAGTTAAAATTACAGAATAGAATAGAATCATAGAATCAACCAGGTTGGAAGAGACCTCCAAGATCCTCCAGTCCAACCTATCACCCAGCCCTATCCAATCAACCAGACCATGGCACTGAGTGCCTCATCCAGGCTTTTCTTGAACATCTCCAGGGATGGGGACTCCACCACCTCCCTGGGCAGCACATCCCAATGGCAAATCTTCCTCCTCACATCCAGCCTGTACCTCTCCTGGCACAGCTTGAGACTGTGTCCCCTCATTCTGCTGCTGCTTGCCTGGGAGAAGAGCCCAACCCCCACCTGGCTACAACCTCCCTTCAGGTAGTTGTAGACAGCAATGAGGTCACCCCTGAGCCTCCTCTTCTCCAGGCTGAACACCCCCAGCTCCCTCAGCCTCTCCTCACAGGGCTCCAGACCCCTCCCCAGCCTTGCTGTCCTTCTCTGGACACCTTCCAGTCCCTCAACATCTCTCTTGAACTGAGGAGCCCAGAACTGGACACAGCACTCAAGGTGTGGCCTGAGCAGTGCTGAGCACAGGGCAGAATAACCTCCCTTGTCCTGCTGGCCACACTATTCCTGATGCAGGCCAGGATGCCATTGGCTCTCCTGGCCACCTGGGCACACTGCTGGCTCCTGTTCAGCTACTCTCAACCAGCACCCCCAGGTCCCTCTCTGCCTGGCTGCTCTCAGCCACTCTGTCCCCAGCCTGTAGTGCTGCTTGGGGTTGTTGTGGCCAAAGTGCAGAACCCTGCACTGGGACTTGTTGAATCTCATCCCATTGGCCTCTGCCCACCCAGCCAGCCTCTCCAGGTCCCTCTGCAGGGCCCTCCTACCCTCCAACAGATCCACACCTGCTCCTAACTTGGTGTCATCTGCAAACTTACTGATGATGGACTCAATTCCCTCCTCCAGATCATCAATAAAGATATTGAACAGGATGGGACCCAGCACTGATCCCTAGGGGACACCACTCATGCCTGGCCCCCAGCTGGATGTGGCACCATTCACCACCACTCTCTGGGCCTGGCCCTCCAGCCAGTTCTTGACCCATTGCAGAGTGAATCTGTCCAGAGGCAACAAATGTCACTATGCTCAGAGAGGCATCTGAGTGAGCATGAAGATGTGGAACAGCTAAGAACAAGAGTGAGCATGAGTCATGCTGCTTGAGAGCAGCCCTGCAGAAAAGGCCTTGGGGGTGCTGGGGGATGAGAAGCTCAACAGGAGCCAGCAGTGAGCACTTGCAGCCCAGAGAGCCAAGCAGAGCCTGGGCTGCAGCAAGAGAAGTGTGGCCAGCAGGGCCAGGGAGGGGATTCTCCCCCTCTGCTCCACTCTGCTCAGACCACACCTGGAGTACTGTGTCCAGTGCTGGAGTCTCTGTTCCAGGAAAGATCTGGAGGTGCTGGAAGGTCCACAACGGCTATGAGGATGATCAGAGGGCTGGAGCTGCTCTGCTCTGAGCACAGACAGAGAGAGTTGGGGTTGTTCAGTCTGGAGAAGAGAAGGCTCCCAGGAGACCTTCTTGTGGCCTTGCAGGATCTGAAGACTGCTATAAGAAAGCTGCACCAGAGGAGGCTCAGGCTGGATGCTAGGAAATATTTCTTCAGAGAAGGCTCTCAGACATTGGAATGTTCTGCCCAGGACAGTGCTGGAGTCACCATCCCTGGGGGTGTTCAAGCAGTCTGTGGAGCTGTGCTTAGGGACATGGTTTAGGATTGACCCTAAACTGGGTGAAGGGCTGGACTGGATGATCTTTGAGGTGTCTTCTAACAGGATATTTTCTGTGATTGCCTTGCAATTGCCAAACAGTCCTTCCCTTGCCTGCTCTCTGAGGAACAGTCAGCCCCCCAGAGCACTGCCCTGGCTGCTATTCATTTGGCTTCTCTTTGTTGGAAGCTATGTCAGTTTGAGTACAAAGTAGGTCTGATGGCAATGAACCAAAAGAGTAGCTCTTGGTGCTACCAAGGCAAATGCAGCAGAGTTTCACTGAGGCTGGTGCAGCTGCTTTGCTGTGACACCAGTGCAGAAGGAATGATTTGGTGCATGGGAACACAAAAGGAAGCTCCAGGGACAAGTTGTGGCTTCTCTACAGTCAGCACTGGTAACAGTCAGGCCATGGAGCCATCTGAGCTTCCAGCAGAAAGAAATTTGGCCAAGAATCATGATCCAATTTATTGTTGGTCTTAAACTGCACTTGGAAGGGAACCATGCCAACATGCAACCTGGCATCAATTATCCCTCACTTCACTGGTGACCCAACTGGGTGACCACACTGCAAGCGAAAGAATGCTTAGGGGACTTGAGCATCTCCCCTGTGAAAAGAGACTGAGAGCCCTGAGGCTGCCTAGTGTGAAGAAGAGAAGGCTGAGAGGGGATCTGATCAATGTCTATCAATAGCTGAGGGGTGGGGGTCAGGAAGGAAGGGACAGGGACAGCCTCTGCTCACTGTGCCCTGGGATAGGACAAGGGGCAATGGATGGAAACTGCAGCACAGGAGGTTCCACCTCAACATGAGGAGGAACTTCTTGACTGTGAGAGTCCCAGAGCCCTGGAGCAGGCTGCCCAGAGAGGTTGTGGAGTCTCCTTGTCAGGAGCCTTTGCAGCCCTGTCTGGATGTGTTCCTGTGCGACCTGTGCTGGATTCTCTGGTGCTGCTCTGGCAGGGGGTTGGACTGGAAGATCTCCAGAGGTCCTTTCCAACCCCTAACAACCTGAGATCTGTGATCCTTCAGTGCTAGGCTTGGATTGGATGACCTTAGAGGTCTCTTTCAAGCAGATATATTCTGTGAGTCTGTGATGGACAATGCAATTAGCAGATCCTTGCACTAGGGTCTCTGTCCTCTCTTGAGAAGGTAACCAATAGTAGCCCAGTGAGGGACAGTGCCCACGCTGTCCATGCTGGTGTTGGAGCTGTTGCAGACCCAGGTGTGACCTGCACCACTAGATGGCAATGCACGGTGCAAAAGAAATTCCCATTTTACATGGATGCTGTGCTCCTGGAGCATTCTCTGTGGCAGGACCAAGACCACAGCTTTCCTTCAGAGGGGCTCCAGAAGCTGCAAATATCATTTCATGCCGTGGTAAGAATCCCTTGTCATTTGGGAGCTGCATAAGGTACTTAAGTACAAGAATCCAGGGAGAAGGAGCAGGAAAACACTCAGAGCAGAATTTGTTGGCTATTTGTTAGGTTTTGTCTTCATGCAACAGCCTAAAATAAATAATTTTGGGGCCTTTGTGCAGTTCTGTTAGCTTAAAATAAATAATTTTGAGGTCTCTGCAGTTCTGTTAGCTCAAAATAAATGATTCTGGGGTCTCTGTGCAGTCCTGTTAGCTCAAAATAAATAATTTTGGGGTCTCTGTGCAGTTCTGTTGTTACTATCAGAAGCCCTGGTATCATCTGCAAACCCTGAGACCTAGGCTGAAGCAGTGGAGTGCTTGTTTCACATCTCTACCCAATTAAAACTGGTGTGATTTTTGTATGGACAAACAGTTCACTTACATGCAAAGTTTTGAGGCAACCTCTATAAAGGAAAGACTAAGAAAATGCTGACACTGCCACACAATCAGCCTTGGGAACTTTTCTCTTTTACAGTTAGGACCACTGATGATGTTATGGAATCACAGAATCACAGAATGGTCTGGGTTAGAAGGGACCTCCAAAGCTCATCCAGTCCAACCCCCCTGCACTCAGCAGGGACATCCTCCACTAGATCAGGTTGCCCAGAGCCCTGTCCAGCCTCACCTTGAAGAGCTCCAGGCATGGGGCCTCAACCACCTCCCTGGGCAACCTGTTCCAGTGTTCCACCACACCCCCAGAGGTCCAGAGGAGGCCATGAAAATGATCAGGGGTTGGAGCAGCTCTGCTCTGAGGACAGACTGAGGGAGCTGGGGGTGTTCAGCCTGCAGAAGAGAAGGCTCCAGGGAGACCTCAGAGCAGCCTGCCAGGACCTGAAGGGGCTACAAGAAGGCTGCAGAGAGACTGTTTGCAAAGGGCTGCAGGGACAGGACCAGGGACAATGGCTTCAAACTAGAGCAGAGCAGATTGAGATTGGATGTGAGGAACAAGTTCTGCCCCATGAGGGTGGTGGAACACTGGAAGAGGTTGCCCAGGGAGGTGGTTGAGGCCCCATGCCTGGAGATCTTCAAGGTGAGGCTGGACAGGGCTGTGGACAACCTGATCTAGTGGAGGATGTCCCTGCTGAGTGCAGAGGGGTTGGACTGGATGAGCTTTGGAGGTCCCTTCCAACCCAGACCCTTCTATGATTCTATGATTCTGTGGAATCAGGCAGTGCAGCTGTAGTTGCCAAGAATTCTGTGCTTTTAAAGTGTGATTGGTAGGTATTCCAAGTGCTGACTAGGGATTTGCACAGCATTCATCCTGAGATTAATGGAAAGCACATTGTGAAAACTCCCCAAATCACTTGAAAAATGTATCCTGAGAAGCAAGTAAGTACCTGCCAAGGGGCAGACTCCTTGCTTTGCATAGGGCCATCCCTTGGTGTTAAGAGCTGTGGTAATCCAAAGGAAGGGTAATGGCTTCTACATCCTCCATCCAAATGTGAGAACTTGGTGAACTTTGGGAGCAATTTTTCACCCCCTGAATGTGTTCCCAACGTATTATTAGAAGCCTGCAGAAACATTCAGCTCTGGATAAGTCCTCCCAGTGCCTTCAAAGTCAGGCTGGACGCAACGTCAGAAGCGGAATGGCCTTTGAAGAAAACCATCAGTTCAAAGTATTTCCAGCATAATCCAGGCCACTAAATCATGGCCAAGCAGAAACATTTACTGACAGCTGGAGCACAAACCTTTGATTGTGAAGAGCAATGAACATCATGAGCAGAGCTGTAGCCTCTTGGTCTGGCTACACAAGGTGGTGGCGTTGGTGGCTACGTGTGACTAAAATGGCACTGCCAGGGCTAGGCTGGCAGCTAAAAGGCAAACAGGAGGGGTCCCCACCAGGCCTGCTAAAGTTTTAGAAGGGCTTTAACAACCTCTGTCAGTATGAGTCTAACTGTCATAGCCTTATTTGCTCTAAAGAGGATAAAAGCATCCATTGAAGGCAATAAAGTTGGTTCTAAAGTGTAAGGAAATCATAAAATCATAGAATCGCAGAATGGTCTGGGCTGGAAGGAACCTCCAAAGCTCATCCAGTCCAACTCCCCTGCAGTCAGCAGGGACATCCTCCTCTAGATCAGGTTGCCCAGAGCCCTGTCCAGCCTCACTGTGAGTATCCCCAACCACTTGTCTGGGCAACCTGTTCCAGTGTTCCACCACCCCCATGGTGCAGAACTTGTTCCTAAGTGGAAGACTATCAGAAGCTGCTCCTGAATTGATAAGCCAGCTCAGAGCTAACTGAATAAATAAGCCTTAAAAGTAAAGGTTTGCATGTCCACCTCTAAAGAACTTGCTTTAGTCAGGTACAAACCAGCTCTGAGGTGCCTGTGGCAGTGTCAGTGCAGCAGCAGCAGAGACACAGGGACCCTCCTGTGTTTGTATGCCCACCCAGCCCTTGTGCTGCCAGAGGGACACTGCTCTATGCACGCACCAACCCAGCCTGGGGCAGATGATCTGTAATCTATCCACACACTCTACAGCTGCACCCTTGGAGCAGATTCAAATCTGAGTTACTATCCTGTTAACCAAGCTGAAAATATTTTCATTACTTAGTGGTTTAGCCTAAAAAAAAAAAAAAATTCAAATAATCTAGGTTCAGTGCTTCCATTTCTCCTCTATCCTCTTCCTCCTTCAAGCTTCTGTTTGCTCATTGATGCTCTTCTACAATGATCTTCTGGTTAATATTGGGCCTTCTTCCCATATTTCTGACTAAGATTCACAGCTGACCAGGCAAAAAATCCTCAACCCCCTATCACTTGCCAGACTTTGCAGACTTTTTTCAGTGCTGGTTATGAGCAGTGTTACAACTACTCTGGCTAAGGACTTGAAGACTCTTGTGGCTCAGTGTCATGGACAGGGGGCTGCAGCAGTGTGATTACATCTACCATTTTGCAGCCAGAATTTGGGGGATTACCCTGGATGAAATGGTAGTTCAGGGACTGTGACAGCCACTTCCCACCCCTCAGTGCTTAAACAACTGCACTGAGATACCCTGAGACAAACAAAACAGCAATGGAGGCCAGTTGGTGTGTTCAGAGGCAGAGCTTCCACGCTGCAAACTCTTTGGTGAGCGTTGTTTGAGAAATTCACCAGTCTTCTGAAGATCACAGGGTCACAGATCACAGACCACACAGTGTGTCAGGGGTTGGAAGGGACCTCTGGGGATCTTCCAATCCAATCCCCTGCCAGAGCAGGACCAGAGAATCCAGCACAGGTCACACAGGAACACATCCAGACAGGGCTGCAAAGGCTCCAGAGAAGGAGACTCCACAACCTCTCTGGGCAGCCTGTTCCAGGCCTCTGGGACTCACAGTCAAGAAGTTCTTCCTCATGTTGAGGTGGAACCTCCTGTACTGCAGTTTCCATCCATTGCCCCTTGGCCTATCCCAGGGCACGGTGAGCAGAGGCTGTCCCTGTCCCTTCCTTCCTGAACCCCAGCCCTCAGCTATTGATAGACATTGATCAGATCCCTCTCAGCCTTCTCCTCTCCAGACTAAACAGCCTAAAAGCCTAATCCAGACTCAAAGATGTCAGCAGGTGCTGCCTGGTACCTTGGTTCTCAGCATCTGTTGCTAGCAGGCTCTTTCCCTGCTAAAAAATCCCCAAACATTCTCACAGCAGCTCATTCTTTGTTGGGCAGAAAGGCCACCAAGAGCCCTGGAAGTCTGAATTACGGCCAAAGATTCATAGCAGAAACCAGGAACTCAGTAATTCAAGAATTTCAAATGGAAAGCATCAGGTTCAGTTTTGCTACTGATTTGCTTTTCTTCTTTCAGCTGTTTATTTTCTCTTTAGCTTTCAAAATGCTCAGACTAATACCATCTACCAGACTAATACCATCTACCTTCAAGTGCGCACACTTGAAGGGCACAAAGAGTAAGTGGCTGCCAATCCTTGTACAACCCCACAAGTGCTCTTCTTTCACCAGCCTCTGATGTTATTGGGACTAGAGTGAAGAGCAGATACAGTGGAGGTCTAAGTACTAGTCACAAAAAAATGTCAAGGACAGAGTTAGAAGTAAGGAAAGTAAACCAACTCAGATGGGGAAAAAAGGGAGAACCTTCTGTGCACACTGACCCTTTTGTACTTTTGCAGAGTGGTTAGAGAGGCTGCTGTTCTGGATTCACTGAATGGGTTGGGTTGGAAGGGACCTTGAAGATCATCCAGCTCCAACCCCCTGTCATGGGCAGGGACACCTCCCACCAGCCCAGGTTGCTCAAGGCCTCATCCAGCCTGGCTTTGAACACCTCCAGGGAGGGGACATCTACAACCTCCCTGGGCAACCTGCTCCAGTGTCTCACCACCCTTTCTAGAAAGAATTTATTTCCCAAATCCAGGCTAAATCTGCCCTCCTCAAGCCTCAATCCATTCCCTCTTGTCCTATCATTAAAAGCCCTTGTCAGAAGTCCCTCCCCAGCTCTCCTGGAGTCCCTCCAGGCACTGCAAGGCTGCTCTAAGGTCTCCCCAGAACCTTCTCTTCTCCAGGCTGAACAGCTCCCAGCCTGTCCCCACAGGGGAGGTTCTCCAGCCCTCTGATCATCTCTGTGGCCTCCTTTGGACCCACTCCAGCAGCTCCAGGTCCCTCTGATGCTGGCAGCACTGGAACTGGATGCAGTGCTGCAGGTGAGGTCTCATGAGAGCAGAGGAGGAGAATCCCCTCCCTCATCCTGCTGGTCACACTTCTCACTACAGAGTTCTTGCTCCACTTCTTCATTGCAAAACTTGATTTCCTTGTACTACCATGAGCAAACCATAAGGAGATGCACTGGTCTGACAGTTGTGTCAGGTTGTGGTAGGACTCAGTGATCACAGAATCACAGAAACATTCAGGTTGAAAGAGACCCTCAGGATCACCAAGTCCAACCTTTGATCCTACCCTGCAAGGGTCACCCCTAAACCAGAGCCCCAAGCACCACATCCAAACCACCTTGAAACACAGCCAGGCTTGGGGACTCCACCACCTCCCTGGCCAGCACATTCCAATCCCTCACTACTCCTGCAAGGAAAAATGTTTCCTACTGCCCAGTCTAAACCTACCCAGTCCCAGCTTGAGGCCATTCCCTCTTGTTCCATCACTCATTACCTGGGAGAAGAGACCAGCACCAACCTCTGCACAACCTCCTTTCAGGGAGCTGTAGAGAGCCAGGAGGTCTCCCCTCAGCCTCCTCTGTTTCACACTAACCATCCCCAGCTCCTTCAGTCTCTCCTCACAAGATTTATTCTCCAGGCCCTTCACAGCTTCCTTGCCTTCCTCTGCCCTGGCTCCAGCACCTCCACATCTCTCTGGGATTGAGGTGCCCAAACCTGGACACAGCACTCCAGGTGTGGCCTCCCCAGAGCTGAGTCCCAGGGGACAATCCCTGCCCTGCTCCTTCTGGACACAGCATTTCTGATCCCAGCCAGGATGCCTTTGGCTTTCTTGGTCACCTGGGCACACTGCTGGCTCCTCTTCAGCTGCTTAACATCTTCAGGTCTTTTCCAGCCAGGTGGTTTGATGATTCTCCTGCTATAAAACGCTTCATTATTCCATTTTCCAGGACCCAGAGTTGAGCAAAAGTGCAGGAGGGGGAGAGCATATTTTATTCTATCCACAAGATCATCCATCTGCGCTGTGTGGTGAGGGAGCTGCCATGATCAGGTCACCTTTTTGTTGACAAGAAGCAGATTAGTAAGCAGGAAGGTATGCACTGACTTGTCAGCTTTTACAGTAGGTCTGCCCCAGGGCTGTGTGCTTCCCTCTAGGGCAGAACTGCTGTCTAATCCCTGTGGTGGGAGCACTCAAGCAGAACCCATTTCTTCCTTAATTGATTTTAAGGTTAGGTGGAGATTGTTTAGAAACCCCACCTTTCAAAATCCTTTCAGCCTGGAGTTAACTCCTGTTGGAGTAATTGCAACCCAGGCAAACACATGAAGCTGGCTACATGTCTCCAGGATTTACTCAATGACTGCAAACCAAGTCACCCTTGGTGGGAAAGGGCAGGGAGCAGCCAGGGAGCAGGAAACTGTGGAAGGTGTCCAGAGAAGGGCCACGGGGATGAGCAGAGGGCTGGGGCTGCTCTGCTCTGAGGACAGACTGAGAGAGTTGGGGTTGTGCAGTCTGGAGAGGAGAAGGCTCCCAGGGGACCTTCTTGTGGCCTTGCAGGATCTGAAGGTGGCTACAAGAAAGCTGGGGAGGGACTTTTGAGGGTGTCAGGGAGTGACAGGACTGGGGGGAATGGAGGAAAACTAGAAGTGGGGAGATTCAGATTGGATGTTAGGAAGAAATTCTTCCCCATGAGGGTGGTGAGAGACTGGCACAGGTTGCCCAGGGAGGTGGTGGAAGCCTCATCCCTGGAGGTGTTTGCAGCCAGGCTGGATGTGGCTGTGAGCAACCTGCTGTAGTGTGAGGTGTCCCTGCCCATGGCAGGGGGGTTGGAGCTGGCTGAGCCTTGAGGTCCCTTCCAGCCCTGACAGTTTTGTGATTCTATGAAACTCCATCACAAACACTGTTGTTTTTTTTTTTTTAATAGATAAAGACTTGCTGCTTTTTTTTTTCTTTTGGTCATCAGCAAAATATGGCCAGATATTAATTGATGTAATGAATACATAAAAATAAACCAATAAAAATAAGATAGTCAATAGTACTAACTAGTAGTAGGCATTAGTAGTAAGTAGTAGTCGTAGGCATTAGTAGGCATTAGTCAGGATGAAATGTTGTAGAGTTTCAATATTCTTTACAAGTGCAATAAAATCCAGAGTAGCAAAAATAATCTTCAGTTTCTAGATAACACGAAGGCAATAATCATAGAATCCTAGAATCCGTCAGGGTTGGAAGGGACCACAAGGCTCATCCAGTTCCAACCCCCCTGCCATGGGCAGGGACACCTCACACTCCAGCAGGTTGCTCACAGCCACATCCAGCCTGGCTGCAAAAACCTCCAGGGATGAGGCTTCCACCACCTTCCTGGGCAACCTCTGCCAGGCTCTCACCACCCTCATGGGGAACAACTTCTTCCTAAGGTCTAATCTAAATCTCCCCTCCTCTAGTTTGGATCCATCCCCCCCAGTCCTATCACTCCCTGACACTCTAAAAAGTCCCTCCCCAGCTTTCTTGCAGCCCCCTTCAGATACTGGAAGGCCACAAGAAACTCTCCTTGGAACCTTCTCTTCTCCAGACTGAACAACTCCAACTCTCTCAGCGTGATCTCATAGTCTCTGCTTAATGAGGAAATAATTGCCTTTTAAGTAGGAATTAACAAACCGATTCCATTCAACCAAAGCATAGCAGCACTTTGTATTAGATTGGCTTCTGTTGGAAGGGTGTTTGTAGACTTCTGACTTGGTTTGCATAGGTCTGATAGCTGCCTGCATCTCTTCCCCAAGAGATATGGGAAATATTAGAAGCACAATGGCAAATATTAGAAGTATGCAGGTCAGATGATAGAATCATAGACTCATGTTGATTGGAAAGACCTTTCAGATCATCAGCTCCAACCTTTGTTTAACTCTACCAAGGCATGGCCTTCAGCACCACAGCTCTGCCTCTTTGAAAGACCTCCATGGATAGGCATTCAGCCACCTCCCTGGGCAGCCTGTGCCAGGCTTTGAGAACCCTTTCAGGGAAGAATTTTCTTCTAACGTCCAACCTAAACCTCCTCTGGTGCAACCTGAGGCCATTTCCTCTCATCCTATCACTTGTTACTAAGGAGAAGAGACCAAGACCCAGCCCCCTTTCAGGGAGCTGTAGAGAGGTATGAGGTCTCCCCTCAGCCTCCTCTTCTCCACACTAAACACCTCCAGGTCCCTCAGCTGCTCCTCCCCAGCCCTGTTCTCCAGACCCTTCCCCAGCTTCATTGTCCTTTCCTGGATTTGCTCCAGGACATCAATATCTTTCCTATAGTGAGGGCTCCAAAACTGAACCCAGTGGGGCCCCACCAGTGCTGAGTTCAGTGGGCCCATCATTTCCATGGTCCTGCTGGTCACACTATTCCTCATGCTGTTAAAGATGCTGGGTCCAGGATGCCAGGATCACTAAAAACAGGATCCATTTTGATCCACAAGTACTTCAGTGTGCAAGGCTCCACCGACAGGGCAGGCTGCACACCAAACTGGGGCAGAAGCTGTTCTTGGAGTTCATCTAAAGGAAACCAAATTGCAGAAACCCCAAAGTGCATGTGTGGGACTTTAGACAGAAGAATAGTGAAGAGGTGATTTGGTACAGTCAGCAGGGCTTCACCAAGGGCAAATCCTGCCTGACAAACCTGGTGGCCTTCTATGAATAGGTCACAACATTAACAGATGAGGGGAGAGCAACTGATGTCATTGACCTGGACCTGAGCAAAGCCTTCCACACTGTCCCACACCACCTCCTGAGCTCCAAACTGGTGACACATGGGTTTGATGGGTGGAACATTCAGTGGGTAAAGAACTGGCTTGATGGCTGCACCCAGAGAGTGGCTGTCAATGGCTCCATGTCCCAGTGGAGGCCAGGGACAAGTGGAGTCCCTCAGGGCTCAGTGCTGGGACCAGGCTTGTTCAACATCTTTGTTGGTGCCATGGACAGAGGCATTGAGTGCACCCTCAGCAGGTTTGCTGCTGACACCAAGCTGTGTGGTGCAGCAGACAGGCTGGAGGGAAGGGATCCATCCAGAGGGACCTGGACAGGCTGGAGAGGTGGACACAAGCCAGCCTCAGGAGGTTCAACAAGACCAAGGGCAAGGTCCTGCAGCTGGGTCGAGGCAATCCCAGGCACAACTACAGTCTGGGCAGAGAGTCTGGGAGAGGAGCCCTGAGGAGAGGGACTTGGGGGTGCTGGTGGAGGAGAAGCTCAACAGGAGCCAGCAGTGAGCACTTGCAGCCCAGAGAGCCAAGCAGAGCCTGGGCTGCAGCAAGAGAAGTGTGGCCAGCAGGGCCAGGGAGGGGATTCTCCCCCTCTGCTCAGCTCTGGTGAGACCACACCTGGAGTACTGCATCCAGTTCTGGAGCCCCTATTACAAGAGGGATCTGGACATGCTGGTAGGTGTTCAGAGAAGGGGCACCAGGATGATCAGAGGGCTGGAGCTGCTCTGCTCTGGAGACAGACTGAGAGAGTTGGGGCTGTTCAGTTTGGAGAAAAGAAGGCTCCAAGGAGACCTTCTTGTGGCCTTCCAGGATCTGAAGGCGGCTTCAAGAAAGCTGGGGAGGGACTTTTTAGGATCTCGGGTAGTGATAGGATTGGGGTGAATGGAACAAAGCTGGAAGTGGGGAGATTCAGGCTGGACATGAGGAAGAAGTTCTTCCCCAGGAGAGTGGTGAGAGCCTGGAATGGGTTGTGCAGGGAGGTGGCTGAGGCCCCATCCCTGGAGGTGTTTAAGGCCAGGCTGGATGAGGCTCTGGCCAGCCTGATGTAGTGTGAGGTGTCCCTGCCCATGGCAGGGGGGTTGGAACTGGCTGATCCTGATGGTCCCTTCCAACCCTGACTGATTCTATGGTTCTATGACTTTTCTTCCCTGCCTTTGGGTTGCAAAGACACGTGCCTCATGCAAGGCTCATCTGCAAAGCCAAAAGCTACTCCAAGAACAGCCAAGGCAGCTCTACTAACTCAGGAGCAGAACCCCTTGCATTAGCCACAGCTCTTTGCTCTGTGGAAAACACTGGTGCTATAGTTGTGGTGCAAATCAAACTTCTCCAGCTGTCACAGCTGGATTCCTCTTGCTGGCTGTGGCAGCTTACTTCACCTGCCCATTCTTCTGTGGCCTTCTCCCCATCTCCCTCTGCTCTGGCTACGTCACTCATGGGCTCAGGCAGCTGCAGGTGGCAGGGGTAACTTTTACTTGGTCTTTCAGCACTTTTCTTTGGACCTTTTTTCCATCCTGGAAACTTGCACATGCTTTAGTCTAGACATGAATACACTGTCTGTTTTTGCTCCTCAGACAGCATCTTTTCACAGTAACTTCACACATTATAGCTGAAAGTGGAACCTCAATATTTACCATTGGGGGAATGGAGGGAAAAAACACCACCACTTTGGCAGCCCCAGCTCACTGCTTCCCTGCTGCACCTCACCCAAATTCTGGTGGTGATCAGGGTCTGCAGAGACAGCAGCATTCACTACTGAGTGAGGAGTTCCACTGGAGGGGAGAATCCACTGCTGTAGAGCAGAGAGAGTTCCTCAGGAGATCCCAGTGAGGAGCTGCTAGCAATCCTTCCCTGACACCAGAAATGAGGGAAGGTGGAACGCATCCTCTGAGGGACAGTGTCCTGCTGGGATCTGGGATATCACAGTGAAGTCAGGAGTTAGAGGCAAACCTGAAGCTCAGAGCTGGAAGGGTGCCTTGGTGCCTCTTTTGTACCCTTGGTAGTAAGACTGCTGAAAGACAAGGGTGGCTTGTTCCCACCTTCGTCCTCTGAGCTCCCTGCTGAAACAGAAGGGCTGGCAAGCAAAGTGCCAGGAAAGAAGTTAAAAACAATAACCAAAGATGCTGGATGTTTATTTCATCAGGCTGATTTCTAGGATTTCAGGGTGAGTACATTCCATCCCCAAGGCTGCTGAATTCCTCCTTCAAGCCTTGCTCTGTTCACCGCTCCGTACCCAGCCTGTGCCTCAAGCCCAGGCCACATCACTGCTCACGGTTCATGGGCGCTAATACAGATCCTGTTTGAAAAGCCACACGTTAGCAAACCACAGTTATTTGCAAGCCTGGCCCAGGGCTAGTGTCAGACATCAACACATAAGCAGCACAGATATTTTATTTAATTAAGTCATGCCATCTGGACCAACAATGAAGGCACTCATACAGCTCGCCTTTGCTTCCAGCTTGCTCCGTGATCTGATCCCCCCAAAACTCTTCTAACCCCCAAACCTCCATGTGATTTACAGAACACCTTCAGCTGTTACTTGCATTAAGGCTGAATTGCTGCTGCAACATGCTCAGGGATTTTCCTATCCTAATTAAGAGAGTGACCAGAGCCAGATTTATGTGCCTCAGTTTCATCCCAATGCTGCATCCACTGGGCAGGAAATTACTAATGAGCACCAAAAAGCCCTGGGCTATATATAGGCTCTGTGTATACTACCACCTAGCCGCCAGCTTTCCTCTGCCAAAGGTTATTTGCTATAAAAAAATAAAGGTAGCACCAAGCAGCCAGCCATTAGACAAGGAGAGCTGCTCCTCACCTTCTCTTGGCTTTCTAGACCTGCAGCTTACTACTCCCTACAAAGACCACAGAGTTATAGAATGGTTTCAGTTGGAAGGGACATTAAAGATCCTCTGGTTCCAACCCCCTGCCATGTGCAGGGACACCTCCCACCAGCCCGGCTTGCTCAAAGCCTCATCCAGCCTGGCCTTGAACACCTCCAGGTAGGGGACATCCACAGCCTCCCTGACAACCTTTTCCAGTGTCCCCCACCCTCACTGGAAAGAATTTCTTCCCCATCTCCAGTCTAAATCTGTCCTCCTCAAGCTTCAATTCATGTCCTCTCATCCTGTCATTGCAATCCCTTCTCCAAAGTTCCTCCTCAGCTTTCTTGTAGCCCCTTTCAGGTACTGGAAAGCTTTTACAAGGTCTCCCTGGAGCCTTCTCCTCTCCAGGCTCAACAGCCCCAACTCTCATGGTCTGTCCCCACATTACTCTTCAGTCTCCACTGCTGATTACCTTTAACTCTGCCTGACACTCTCCTCAGTCATGTTTACACACAAGTGTGTTTCCCTGGCAGATCCCAACATTGCTCCTGTCCTGTTGCTCACCAACCCCCAATCCCAAGGTCACTTCATCTGTGGGGACCTGCAGTCAGCAGGGGTCAACCCATGCACTAGAGAAGACTTGAAGGGCAAAGGCTACAAGGCATTTACCTAGGGCAAAGGCTACTAAGCACTTACCTAGGGCAAAGGATACAAGGCATTTACCTAGGGCAAAGGCTACTAAGCACTTACCTAGGGCAAAGGATACAAGGCATTTACCTAGGGCAAAGGCTACAAGGCATTTACCTAGGGCAAAGGCTACTAGGCACTTACCTAGGGCAAAGGCTACTAGGCACTTACCTAGGGCAAAGGCTACAAGGCATTTACCTAGGGCAAAGGCTACAAGGCATTTACCTAGGGCAAAGGCTACTAGGCACTTACCTAGGGCAAAGGCTACTAGGCACTTACCTAGGGCAAAGGATATAAGGCATTTACCTAGGGCAAAGGCTATGTGCTGGGGCACACCCATCCTGGATGGGGCTGAGAAGAACCCAGCCCCAGGTGGACAAAAGAAATTTAGTCTGGGGAGGGCTTGGCCCCTCCCCTGATGGGAGAAGGTGGTCCCCTGACTCAGAGGTGGTCTATTCCACTTCCCCTTCCTGTCCAGCAAGCCTATAAAAGGGGGGACATCTTGCTGCTCTTCCCTTTTTCCTGCCTCGTCTGCTCGAGAGGACTTCCTGCTGCTGTTGCTGTCACTGTCTCCTGCACCGGACCACGTGGCTGGGGCCCTTTCTCTCTCTCAACTGAATCCACCGACATCCAGGGGAACACAAGGCCATCCGGGCTTGGTTTTGTATATTTTTCTTCCCACTTACCCTCATCCCTCACCTCTATGAACCACCCCCTGTTACTGATATATATATATATATATATGTAAAAAAATTTTTTTTCCTTTCCCTTTTGTGAAAAAAGAAAAAAATTTACTCCTCCTACTTCCAAACTGACTTCAGAATATTTCTTTCATGATTTTTTTTTTCCTTTCCCCTACCCCTTTTTTTTTCCTTTCTTCTCTCTCTCCACCCTGCCGAGAAAAAAGGGAGAAGGGCTGGGGGAGGAATTTATATCTATTATCATTTGAGCTCCTAAACTCAGAGCTCAAACCACCACAATATTTCTTTTGGCGCTTCCAACGTGAGGCTTGGGAAATAATTTTTTTTTTTGCTTGAAAATAACACCTGATTGGGAAAGAAGGGTTTGGAAGTAGAGATGGTAATTTTACAGACTCTTATGGTTCAAGTTTTTGGATGGGCTGTTGGCTGGATCTTTTGGACGCATGTGTATGAACTACTGACTTACCGTGTGCTTTGGTTAATTACAGAGATGCTGCTTGACTGGATAAAAACTCTGCCAATGCAGTTTTGCATGTACCTTTTGAATTCCATCAATCTTACCGGCGGTGGGCACTTCTCAAACTTTTCTGACATAAAGAATTTCTCTGAAACCTAATATGAAACTAAACGTGTGGATAAAAATACTGCTGAAGGAGAATGGGACTATGTAAAAATATGCTCTGTAGGCTTAAATGTAATCTTGATAATCATACTCGCTCTGGCCATGTGGGGAAGGGGGTGCCCCAACCCATTAAGAGCTATCTGTGGAGGGACAAGCGGTTTAGGGAATTCTTTTGTAAGCCTTAATGGCCCAAAGGCGGAGAGCTGTAAGCACTGCAGGCACTGTGATAATGTTTATGAAAACAGGAGGGAGGGGTCTGGCTGGCTGCTGTGAATGTTGTCCAGCCCGATGGAGGCTGGCCAAACCTGAGGACCAGCCCCGCGGGTTTGACCCCCCACCAACAGCTTCACACATAACCCCTGATGCTCCTCCACCTGTAGTTTCCCTAGCACCAGTGTCCACACAGAGGAAAAAGATGCAAAAATCAGCTCCAAATAAGGATGGTGAAGAAGGCACCTCAGCAGGACCCAGCACATCTCAGAACCCACCAGCAGATGGAGAGGACTCAGATCAGGAGATCATAACCATCACATCTCTGCCCAGAAAAGAATTAAGGCAAACTCGTCTGGACTACGCACGGAGAGAGGGTGAGACAATACTAAACTGGACCCTAAAATGTTGGGATGAGGGTGCAGAAACTGTAGATCTAGATAAGAGGGAGGCAAAACTTCTAGGCTCCCTGTCTCATGATGCCGGTCTGGACAAAGAATTAGCAAAACTCGATGGAACACACACTCTCTGGGCCCGGATTACTAATGCTATAAAGCGCAGGTACCCTGCCAGAGAGGATTTGCCTTGAGCCCCAATTAAATGGACGGCTATGGAACAGGGCATTCGGTACCTGAGACAGATGGCTGTGCTGGAGATCATCTATGGAAATGGCCTTGGACCCAGATCAGGTGCCCATGAAATGGTCCTTAGTAAAGAAACTCACCCAGGGTGCCCCTCAAAGATATGCACACACACTAGGAGGGATGCTTCTGACTGGACAGGATGGAAGTCCTAAAACTGTGGATGAGTTTGCTAGTGACCTGAGGGAATATGAGGACAGTGTCAGTCACAGGCCCGTAATCTCAGCCATAGAGGCTATGACTAAAGACATCATCAAAGAGATTAAGGCCTCCAAGCCTGAACTGAAGGAAGGGGATGACAGCTTTTCTCCCCCTTCACCTTATCCATCAGAATGGATCCATGTTTCAGCCATCAGGAATAAACGTCATTCTCCTCCCCCTAGGAGATCACCCCAAGCTAATCAGGGGATGTCAAGGGTGGCTCTGTGGAGAGCTCTCTGTAACCATGGGGAAAACATGAACCGCTGGGATGGCCAACCCACCTCTGCACTCTGGGCCAGAGTACGGGAACTGCAAGGTGGCCCCAATGGGAATAACTTGCCCAGGAGAAGGGCAGCCCCAGTTTTCCAGGGTGGTTCCTCCCGTTCAAGAGACCCTTCTCCCAGTAACACAGGGCCCTGTGACAAATGCGGGCATCGCCGCCAGCATTAGAGGTGCCCTGCCTCCAGCCAGGCGGAGGTCAGGGACAACAGAGTGTACTGGGATGTGTTTGTGAAATGGCCTGGCACTTCAGAAGCCCTGAAGTACCGAGCTCTGGTGGACACAGGGGCCCAATGCACCCTAATACCATCAAGCTACAGAGGGACCGAGCCCATAACCATTGAAGGGGTCACAGGGGGCTCACAAGATCTGACTGTACTGCAGGCTGAGATAAGCCTGACTGGGAATGAGTGGGGAAAACACACCATAGTGACTGGTCCAGATGCACCTTGCATTCTTGGCATTGACTTTCTGCGGGAGGGATGTTTTAAGGACCCTAAGGGGCACAAGTGGGCATTTGGGGTAGCAGCTGTAGGGACTGCAGACAGGGAACAGCTGTCTGCCATGCCTGAGCTGTCAGATGACTCCTCTGTAGTTGGCAGCCATAAGGTGCAGGATTTGAAGTTACCAATTGCTTCTCGCATAGTGCATCGCAGGCAATACAGGACCAACCGAGACTCTCTGCACCCCATACATCAACTGATTCGACGACTGGAGAGCCAGAAGGTAATCAGCAAAGCTCATTCGCCTTTCAACAGCCCAATATGGCCAGTGCGGAAGGCAAACGGGGAATGGAGATTGACTGTGGACTACCGTGGCCTGAATGAAGTGACTCCTCCGATGAGTGCTGCTGTGCCAGACATGTTGGAGCTCCAGTACGAACTGGAATCGAAGGGGGCCAAGTGGTATGCCACAATAGACATTGCTAATGCTTTCTTCTCCATTCCCATTGCAGAAGAATGTAGGCCACAGTTTGCTTTCACCTGGAGAGGTGTCCAATATCAATGGAATCGTCTTCCCCAGGGGTGGAAACAGTTCTACCATCTGCCATGAAGTGATCCAAACTGCACTGGAGAAGGGTGGAGCCCCTGAGCACCTGCAGTTCATTGATGACATCATTGTATGGGGTGAGACAGCAGAGGAGGTCTATCAGAAGGGTAAGAGGATAATCGATATCCTGTTGGAGGCTGGCTTTGCCATAAAGAGAAGCAAGGTAAAAGGGCCTGCCAGAGAGATCCAGTTTCTGGGAGTTCGATGGCAAGATGGCCGTCGCCACATCCCTCAGGATGTGGTGAATAAGGTAGCCACTATGGTGCAACCCACTAGTAAGAAAGAGACACAATCCTTCTTGGGGCTTGTGGGCTTCTGGAAAATGCACATTCCCGGGTATAGTCAAATAGTGAAACCCCTCTTCCATGTAACACGGAAGAAAAATAGTTTTGTGTGGGGATCTGAGCAACAGGTAGCATTTGACCAGATAAAACGAGAAGTGGTCCATGCTATGGCTCTGGGACCTGTTCGAACTGGGCCAGAGATCAAGAATGTGCTGTATACTGTGGCTGGTGAGAGTGGTCCTACATGGAGTTTATGGCAGAAAGCTCCTGGTGAGACAAGGGGCAGGCCCCTAGGTTTCTGGAGTAAGGGGTACAAAGGTTCTGAGGCCAACTACACTGCAACAGAAAAGGAGATCCTAGCTGCCTATGAGGGAGTCCGAGCTGCTTCTGAGGTAATTGGGACCGAGTCACCACTCCTTTTAGCTCCAAGGCTTCCAGTCCTGACTTGGATGTTTAAAGGGAGGGGCTCAACCCCACATCATGCCACAGATGCCACCTGGAGTAAATGGATGGCCCTGATAACTCAGTGAGCTCGAATGGGGAACTTGGAACGCCCTGGCATAGTAGAAGTGATCACCAACTGGCCAGAGGGTGCTGACTTTGGGATGCCACCAGAGAAGACAGTGACCCGTGCTGAGGAAGCTCCCCCATATAATGACCTCCCTGATAATGAAAAGGGCTATGCTCTATTCACAGATGGATCTTGCCGTCCTGTAGGGAGCAAGCGGAGATGGAAGGCAGCTGTCTGGAGCCCAACAAGGCAAGTGGCAGAAGCAAGGGACGGAGAAGGCGAATCCAGTCAGTATGCAGAGGTAAAAGCTGTCCAGCTGGCCCTGGATATAGCAAAACGGGAGAACTGGCCGGTGCTTTACCTATATACTGACTCCTGGATGGTGGCAAATGCCTTATGGGGGTGGCTGAAGGAATGGAAGAAGAACGGATGGCAGAGGAAAGGAAAGCCTATCTGGGCCGCAGACCTGTGGCAAGACATTGCTGCCCGTCTGGACAAGCTGCCAATAAAGGTACGGCACATCGATGCACACATTCCCAAAAGCAGAGCCACTGAGGAACACCAGCACAACCACCAAGCAGATCTGGCTGCTAAAATCTCCCAGATAGACTTGGACTGGGAACACAAGGGTGAGCTATTCCTAGCTCGCTGGGCCCATGACACTTCAGGTCACCAAGGGAGAGATGCCACATACCGGTGGGCTCAGGACAGGTCAGTGGACATATCCATGGAAGCAATCTCCCAGGTTATTCATGAGTGTGACATCTGTGCTGCCATAAAGCAGGCTAAGCGCATGAAGCCTTTATGGTATGGGGGGAGATGGTCAAAGTATGAGTACGGAGAGGCCTGGCAGATCGACTACATCACCCTTCCTCGAGCTCACAGTGGCAAGCAGTACGTACTGACCATGGTGGAGGCAAGTACAGAATGGCTGGAAACCTACCCAGTACCTCATGCCACTGCCCGCAACACCATCCTGGGCCTGGAGAGACACGTCCTGTGGAGACACGGCACCCCAGAGAGGATCGAGTCGGACAATGGAACCCACTTCAAGAACCATCTCACAAGGGACTGGGCAAAGGAACATGGGATTGAATGGATTTACCATATCCCATACCATGCACCAGCTGCAGGGAAGGTTGAACGCTACAATGGCTTGTTGAAGACCACCCTAAAAGCCATGGGGGGTGGAACCTTTAGGAACTGGGAAAGACACCTAGCTCAGGCCACTTGGTTAGTCAATAGCAGAGGGTCTGTAAACCGAGCTGGTCCTGCCCAGTCCAACCTGCTGCAAACAGTGGATGGAGATGGAGTTCCTGTGATCAATGAGACAATCCTACTGGGAAAATCAGTATGGGTTTTCCCTGCTGTTGGTGGGGGCAAACCAACCCGAGGGGTGGTCTCTGCTGAGGGGCCTGGTCACACATACTGGGTCATGCTAGAGACTGGGGATATTCAGTGTGTGCCACAACGAAACGTGACCTTGGCTGAAAAGGTATAGCCTCTGAAGGTAACACCAATTAATGTAATGTAATCACTGTATAATAGTTATAAGTCATTGTAAGTTTTCTCTCCTAGTTTGATAACAACCTGGTGTCCAGGATCCAGCATGAACACACCGCACACAAGCATCAGCTGAAAAGGACTTCTGCATCATCTCGCCTACACCTGCTCCTGCTTCCCATGCAGCAATAGACTGTTCCTGACTCCCCTTCAGAGGTGAAGATGGTTTCCTGTTCTCTCTTATTCTTCTCCACGTTCCTGCCCAGCTCAAGCACCACCTGCATCAACTGGCACCAGAGAGAGAGAGACTGCCCTGAGAGAGAGAAAGACACAGCTGGGATAGAGAGAGACTGCCCTGAGAGAGAGAGACACAGCCAGGATAAAGAGAGACTGCCCTGAGAGAGAGAGACACAGCCAGGATAAAGAGAGACTGCCCTGAGAGAGAGAGACACAGCCGGGATAGAGAGAGACTGCCCTGAGAGAGAGAGACACAGCCAGGATAGAGAGAGACTGCCCTGAGAGAGAGAGAGAGACACAGCCGGGATAAAGAGAGACTGCCCTGAGAGAGAGAGAGAGACAGCCAGGATAGAGAGAGACTGCCCTGAGAGAGAGAGAGACACAGCCAGGATAGAGACTGCCCTGAGAGAGAGACACACAGCCAGGATAAAGAGAGACTGCCCTGAGAGAGAGAGAGACACAGCCGGGATAAAGAGGGACTGCCCTGAGAGAGAGAGAGACACAGCCGGGATAAAGAGGGACTGCCCTGAGAGAGAGACACACAGCCGGGATAGAGAGAGACTGCCCTGAGAGAGAGAGAGACACAGCCAGGATAGAGAGAGACTGCCCTGAGAGAGAGAGAGACACAGCCGGGATAAAGAGGGACTGCCCTGAGAGAGAGACACACAGCCGGGATAAAGAGAGACTGTCCTGAGAGAGAGAGAGAGAGACACAGCCAGGATAGAGAGAGACTGCCCTGAGAGAGAGAGAGAGACACAGCCAGGATAGAGAGAGACTGCCCTGAGAGAGAGAGAGAGAGACACAGCCGGAATAGAGAGAGACTGCCCTGAGAGAGAGAGACACAACCGGGATAAAGAGAGACTGCCCTGAGAGAGAGAGAGACACAGCCGGGATAGAGAGAGACTGCCCTGAGAGAGAGAGAGAGAGAGAGAGAGAGACAGCCAGGATAAAGAGGGACTGCCCTGAGAGAGAGAGAGAGACACAGCCGGGATAAAGAGAGACTGCCCTGAGAGAGAGAGAGAGAGACACAGCCGGGATAAAGAGAGATTCACAACATGAACTCTAATACCACAACTCATGACTGGATAAAGAAACTGTGACAGGAAAGTGGAAGTGAAATAGAAGGGGTGGACTGTGCTGGGGCACACCCATCCTGGATGGGGCTGAGAAGAACCCAGCCCCAGGTGGACAAAAGAAATTTAATCTGGGGAGGGCTTGGCCCCTCCCCTGCTGGGAGAAGGTGGTCCCCTGACTCAGAGGTGGTCTATTCCACTTCCCCTTCCTGTCCAGCAAGCCTATAAAAGGGGGGACATCTTGCTGCTCTTCCCTTTTTTCCTGCCTCGTCTGCTCGAGAGGACTTCCTGCTGCTGTTGCTGTCGCTGTCTCCTGCACCGGACCACGTGGCTGGGGCCCTTTCTCTCTCTCAACTGAATCCACCGACATCCAGGGGAACACAAGGCCATCCAGGCTTGGTTTTGTATATTTTTCTTCCCACTTACCCTCATCCCTCACCTCTGTGAACCCCCCCCTGTTACTGATAGATATATAGATATATATATAGATATATATAGATAGATATATATAGATATATATATATATATATGTAGAAAAATTATTTTTTTTCCTTTCCCTTTTGTGAAAAAAGAAAAAAAATTACTCCTCCTACTTCCAAACCGACTTCAGAATATTTCTTTCACGAGTTTGGTTTTTTTTTTTTTCCTTCTTCTCTCTCTCTCCACCCCGCTGAGAAAAAAGGGAGAAGGGCTGGGGGAGGAATTTATATCTATTATCATTTGAGCTCCTAATCTCAGAGCTCAAACTACCACAGGCTATAAGGCATTTACCTAGGGCAAAGGCTACTAGGCATTTACCTAGTAGTAAGTACATCCTAATGTCTATTCTAAATCTCCCCTCTTCCAGCTCAAAGCCATTGCCCCTTGTCCTGTCACTTCCAGCCCTTGTCTAAAGTCCCTCCCCAGCTCTCCTGTAGCCCCCTTCAGGTACTGGAAGGCTGTTCTAAGGTCTCCCGTGAGACCTTCCAAGCCTGTCAGAGTATTTCCAAAACGCTCACAGTGAACAAGAACCAAAGCATTTTGTGATGCATATGTGCTCAAGTCTTCCAAAGTGAGAAATGCTTCAGTGGTGTAAGTTTCCTGTTTGAGTTTTGGGGCACAAAGAAATAAAGAAAACAACAACAACAAAATTCTGAGCATTCCAGTGCCAGCTTCCTGCCATGATCCTGCCCCAGAGCCAGAGTGCAGCCACACATTGCCATCACAAATTAAACAGCAGTGAGCAGACTCAGCACATTGACTCTAAGCTGGCATAGACACCTGTTAAAAACCAGAAGACACAAAACCTGGTGTGCAGCAGGATCTGAGCACTCATGAACTGCTCAAGTTAGTCTCAATTACTCTCCACGCAGACTTTGGCATTTCCATGAAGGGGGCTGCTGGGGAGGGACTTTTGGCAAGGGCTGGGAGTGCCAGGATGAGGGGAGATGGCTTTGAGCTGGGAGAGGGGAGACTGAGGCTGGAGATGGGGAAGAAATTCTTTAAAGTGAAGGTGGTGAGACACTGGAACAGGTTGCCCAGGGAGGCTGTGGAAGCCTCCTGCCTGGAGGTGTTCAGGACCAGGCTGGATGAGGCCTTGAGCAAGCTGGGCTGGTGGGAGGTGTCCCTGCCCATGGCAGGAAGGGGTTGGAACACAATGATATTTGAGGCCCCTTCCAACCCCAACTGTTCTGTGATTCTCTGATCCCCCCTAGCTCACAAGGAATTCCTTGGCTGTTCTTGGTGATGAGTGGTGTGGGCAACACCAGATCCCCTCCCTCAGCCAGCGCTGTGGGATGTGATTACAGAGTGCCTCACTGATGTTTATCTTTCATTAAACTGTTTCAATAACTTTACTGACACATTTTGGTAAAGTTTAATAACTGGAGCTGAAAATAATAACTTTAGCAGACAGGGCATTGAGTCACTGTGTGTTCCCTCAATGTGTGGAGAGTGGTGGAGTTACCGTTCCTAGAGGGGTTTGCAAGGAGTGGATGTGGGTTAGTGGCAGTGGCTTAGCAGCAGTGGTGGGGTTGTGATCTCTGGGTGAGTGGTTGGACTCCATGGTCTCAAAGGTCTCTTTACCCTCAACAGTTCTATGGTTCTATGTGTTACTCTTGACTCGGTATAGAGAAGATTTCATCATGCAAACCAAGTTAAAGAGCAATTCTGCAGGTTAAATAACATTGTGTAAATCAAGTTAAATAACAACTGAAGTGTTCTGCTGAACTGAGGCCTAAGCCCATGGAAATATGGCACAGAGTCAGCTTGGAGGCCTGGGGCCAGTGGTGTCCCCCAGGGATCAGTACTGGCTCCAGTTTTGTTCAATATCTTGAATTAACAACCTGGCTGAGGGCATTGAGTGCATCCTCAGCAATTCACTGATGATACAAACTGGGGGGTGGCTGACACCCCTCAGGCTGTGCTGCCATCCAGCATGACCTGGACAGGCTGAGAGCTGAGTGCAGGCAAACCTCATGGAGTTCAATAAGGACAAGTGCAGGGTCCTGCAGCTGGGGAGGAACAACAGCAGGCACCAGGACAGGTTAGAGGCTGCCCTGCTGGAGAGCAGCTCCATGGAGAAAGACCTTGGAGTGCTGGTGGGCAGCAAGTTCTGCATGGGACAGCAATGTGCCCTTGTGGCCAAGAGAGCCAATGGGATCCTGGGATGTATCAAGAAATGTGTCCAGCAGGTCGAGGGAAGTTCTTCTACCTCTCTCCTCCGCCCTGCTGAGACCACAGCTGCAATCCTGTGTCCAGTTTTGGGCTCCCCAGTTCAAGAGAGACAGAGACCTGTTGGAGAGAGTCCAAGGGAGAGCCAGGAAGATGCTTAGGGGACTTGAGCATCTCCCTGTGAAGAGAGACTGAGAGCCCTGGGGTTGTTTAGTCAGGAGAAGAGAAGGTGAGAGGGGATCTGATCAATGTCTATCAATAGCTGAGGGGTGGGGGTCAAGGGGAGGGGGCCAGGCTCTTTTGGGTGGTGCACAGTGATAAGCCAAGGAACAATGGATACAAACTTGAACATAGAAGATTTCAGCTCAACATGAGGAGAAACTTCTTTGGAATGAGGGTGACAGAGCCCTGGAACAGGCTGCCCAGGGGGATTGTGGAGTCTCCTTCTGTGGAGACTTTCCAAACCCACCTGGATGCATTCCTGTGCAGACTGCCCTGAGTGATGCTGCTCTGGCAGGGGGGTTGGACCTGATGATCTCTGGAGGTCCCTTCCAGCCTCTGATATACTGTGAGACTGTGAGACTGTGAACTGTGATTTTTGCTTACTGTTTGAAGCAGCATAAGGCATTGAGGAGGATATCTCTAATGTTCAGCTTCTCAAAGTGCTAGAAAGTCAAGTTCTTGTGGGTTTAAGGCACTGGGATGTCTTGAACCATAGAGAAGTCTTCCAGGAGGACTAGACAGTCCAGGAGATACACACCTGAATGTGTAATCTTTTGTTATTTCATTCCCATAAGCCCTGCATCTCTATCAACCCCAGGCATTTCTGCCTCTTCTGCCCCTTTCCTCTCTCTCTCTTTTCCTGGCTGGACATCACCACTTGTTTGGCATTTCAGGGGAGGGTTTCAGCCCTGAGCAGCCTGGTTTGCCAGGGAAAAGCTAATTTCTTCTGCACCCTTTGGGCCCAGAGGCATTGGGGGGGGGGGGGGGGGGGGGGGAGGGATGTAGAGAGATGCGTGGGGGGAAACTGAGTTCTGGGTTTTGGCCTAATTGGAGGAGGTCTTGAAAAGGTTTTTTTCACTTAAAGAGGTTGTTGTAAGCCCAGCTGGAAAGACTGGGGTGAGACTGAGTGTGAATTTGGGTATTTTTTAATTCCTGTGTGTAGGTGTGAACAGTACTTCCATTTAAACTTCCAACTCTTTCCAGTCCTGTGTGAGAGCCTCTTTATATCACTCCCTTTATCTTGGGTAAAATATAATTGCTGTCCACTCTTCAAACTAAGACACAAGCTCATCAAATTGTTGTCAGGTAAGGAAGTAGGGAACTCAAGCTGAGATAAAAGTACCATCATGTCACTCTAATTCCTACATCTCCAGGAAGTTACTGAAATCTTTGCCCTTCCCAGTTCCCAGTTTCCATTGGATTCAATCAAACAATTATTTCTAACACACACATATTTGAGTGAATTAAAAAAAAAAAAACACCACAACAAAACCAAAAAGAATTCCACCTCCCTGTTATTAAAAGCAAAAACTCAAGCCATGTATCCTGGGAAACAGCATCCCAGAGCATTTTCAAGGGAAAGGGTATTTTTACACTCCTGTTTCCCAAGTTGCTCTATTTAGCAATGCTGGGCAGGAAGTCAAACTTTTCCTTTTTCTTGCAGGAGTTGGAAGCTGCTGAAGCTTCTCACGCTCTTGCTACCATGTTACATGAAGAGAGCAAGAGTAAGTACTCCTCAACACTGCTCAAATCCCTAGGGGGTAGACATGAACATGATGGACACTTGAGGCAAGGACTACTTGGTACCATCACCAATAAGTAATCAGGGTCCAAGGATAGCTGCAGATTAATTTTTTTAGCATCAAGCATACTCTGGGCTGCCATGGACTGCCTGTTGTTGGATGATGACAGCACTTACCAGGCACAAATGGTTTTAATGGATCCAGAAGGAGTCTCACAGAGGTCATCACGAAGTATTTTGCTAATGCACTTGATGCTCCTTCTCTTTGCTTCCAAAAATACAATCACACTGTTTTAACATAGCTGGTTCATGTAGTAATGAGCTTAGGAATATCAACTGAGTAATGAAGATATTATACAGAGCAGCAAAACATTCTGGGGAAATTAAAGTGTTGGAATGTGTTTTAGTGTGGCAGTTGATAAATCAAACAGAAAGCCCAACACGGGGATTAGTAATTGGGTTAAAAAAAGAAAAAAGAAGAAAAAAGGAAGAGAATCACTTAAGGCAAAGCATTCAGAAAGTGTTCAAAACAAGGAGTTTCCAGAACTGTTATCACCCTTCTAAGCATTGCAGAAGCTATTTTAGAGGAAATGAATATTCTTACAAAGTGTAAAATTGGATTTGTTAAGGGCTGAAAAAGCTTCCAACTCATCCACACAAATTGAACCTACATGGATCAGGCCAGGGAGTTCTATGTGTGATCTAAATACAGTCTTTTAAAAAAGAACACTTGGGCTGCTAAGTAAGCACAGAGCTGAGGAGGGAGGAAAATGAATCTGGGAGTACTAGGAAAGAGTATACTTGGATAGATAGGAGCTCTCCCTGTTTGCCTGTGGCATGGCTGGGAATGAAACCAAAGCAGTGCTTCTCTTCACAGAGAACTTGTATAGAGGACATGTAAAGCCAACGCTGCCAAAAGCATTCCTTGGATGTGGGAGGCACATCTAGATCCCAAGCTGGAGAAACTTCTAAATGGCCAAATACAAAGGACAAATGTCATGATAGGAAGACAGGAGGATGTCAGTTCTCCCTATGCAAAAAGAATTTTGAAAACCTTGAATGTGCCTGCAAAGTCACAGAAACACAGAATGTGAGGGGCTGGAAGGGACCTCCAAAGCTCATCCAGTCCAACCCCTGCCAGAGCAGGGTCACACAGAGCAGGTCACACAGGAACACAGCCAGGTGGGCTTTGAATATCTGCAGAGAGGGAGACTCCACAACCCCCCTGGGCAGTCCTGGCTGTCCCTGCATGGCTGTACGAAGGCCACATGGACTCCAAAGCTGCTCAGCTGAAAGATTGTCCATTATATAAAAGGAAGATAAAGCAGATAGGGAGTAGAGGGCAGCAACCAGAAGAAAATTTCAGCAACAATGTAGGAAAGCATTTTGAGAAAAGACAACTGGGTAGTGAACAGATAGGTAGAGAAAGGGCTTATACAGCAGCAACATGTGAATAAGGCACTACAGGGTCCTTAGTGACACTGAAAGACATTAGTGACAACAAAAAATTCTCCTAGGATGTAAAGGAGAATACTGGGATGTTGTACTTCTCTTGTAGAACTTCTACAGTTGGGGAGGGGAGGGGAGGGGAGGGGAGGGGAGGGGAGGGGAGGGGAGGGGAGGGGAGGGGAGGGGAGGGGAGGGGAGAGGAGAGGAGAGGAGAGGAGAGGAGAGGAGAGGAGAGGAGAGGAGAGGAGAGGAGAGGAGAGGAGAGGAGAGGAGAGGAGAGGAGAGGAGAGGAGAGGAGAGGAGAGGAGAGGGGAGGGGAGGGGAGGGGAGGGGAGGGGAGGGGAGGGGAGGGGAGGGGAGGGGAGGGGAGGGGAGGGGAGGGGAGGGGAGGGGAGGGGAGGGGAGGGGAGGGGAGGGGAGGGGAGGGGAGGGGAGAGGAGAGGAGAGGAGAGGAGAGGAGAGGAGAGGAGAGGAGAGGAGAGGAGAGGAGAGGAGAGGAGAGGAGAGGAGAGGAGAGGAGAGGAGAGGAGAGGAGAGGAGAGGAGAGGAGAGGAGAGGAGAGGAGAGGAGAGAATACCAGGTTGGAAGGGACCTCAAGGATCATATATTCCAAAGCCCAACTACATTGTTGCCCAGGGAGGTTGTGGGTGCCCCTTCCCTGGAGGTCTTCAAGGCTAGGTTGGATGAGGCCTTGAGTAACCTGGTCCATTGGGAGGTGTTCCTGTCCGTGGCAGGGGCTTTGAAACTGGATGATCTTTAAGTTCCCTTCCAACCCAAACCATTTTATGAATCTATGATTAGGAGGTATAAAGACCATTTCTTTTTTGAGGTGCAGGGTGCAAAGCTTATCAGAACTGTGTTCCATTTGTGATGACTTTGAAAAGCCGTAGCAGCTGTTGACATCAGAACAGCAAACAGTCTTGAAAGCAGTCAGATTCTGATGAGTTTCATCAGCCACCCAAAAAAGAGTACACATAAACATGGAGAACTTGAAGAGAAATATCAGAGTAGAAAGTTACAGCATGCTGAGCTGAAAAGCAGACTGGCCATGGGCAGACAGATGGAGTCACCTTGCAAGAATCATACTGCTTCCTTTCTCCTGTGGCAGTGAAAGGACCTAAACGTAGTCTGGAACCAGCCTATTTCAATTGAGCTCATTCTTGAGTTCAATGGGATGTGGAAATGTGCCTTAGATGCTTCATGGATTGGGGCTGATGTGATCTGCAGCGTCAAAGCAAAAGCTTCATGACAGCAAAGGGTCCATCCTTCTGTCTGGAGGACATGGCCTGGAGCACCTGGGCTACAAGGAGAGGCTGAGGGAGCTGGGGGTGTTCAGGCTGGAGAAGAGGAGGCTGAGGGAGACCTCATTGCTGTCTACAACTACCTGAAGGGAGGTTGTAGCCAGGAGGGGGTTGGTCTCTTCTCCCAGACAACCAGCACCAGAACAAGAGGACACAGTCTCAAGCTGTGCCAGGGGAGGTTTAGGCTGGAGGTGAGGAGAAAGTTCTTCACAGAGGGAGTGGCTGGCCATTGGAATGTACTGCCCAGGGAGGTGGTGGAGTCACCATCCCTGGAGGTGTTCAAGAGGGGATTGGACGTGGCACTTGGTGCCATGGTTTAGATAGTCATGAGGTGTAGGGTGACAGGTTGGACTCGATGATCTTTGACGTCTCTTCCAGCCTTCCTGATTCTATGATTCTATGATTCTCATTGCTCTCTACAGCTCCCTGAAGGGAGGTTGGAGTGAGGAGGGGGCAGCCTCTTCTTCAAATAACAAGTAACAGGACCAGGGGAAACAGTTCCAAGTTGCCCCAGGGGAGGTTCAGGCTGGATGCTAGGAAATATTTCTTCCCAGAGAGGGTTTTCAGCCATTGGAATGTTCTACCCAGGGTAGTGCTGGAGTCACCATCCCTGGGGGTGTTCAAGCAGCTGTGGAGCTGGCACTTAGGGACATGGTTTAGGATTGACCTTGCGTGGAGTGGAAGGTTGGACTGGATGATCTTTGAGGTCTTTTCAAACCAGATGGATTCTGTGATTCTCTCGTAGGCTTTGGCATCTGTGAGTGCTTTTGTTTTGGAGTATGTCACGATATTTACACACCTTCTGAAATTTCTTAGGTTTTCTCCAATACAGCAGGAGGACAGAGGCAGGGTAAAACATGTGAATCTGGGATGATAAACCTAGTCCACAATGAACAAGATTTCAACCACACCTAAGTAGGAATCATTGTTTTGATGCTTAAAACATCTTGGTAAGGATGCCTCAATCCTAGGAGCCTTGTCAAAACAGCTCATCCCAAAATTGGCAGTTCCTACATTTCCTTCCCTGAGGGCAGTTTCTAGGCTTTCTTTATCTTTCTGTGATAGGTTAAGCCCAGCCCAGGAGGAGTGGGCTGAAAAAAAAAAAAAACCTAGTCCCAGGTGGGCAAAGAAACCTGGCCCCCTCCCAGGAGGAGAGGTCCCTGGGTCAAAGTTTATTCCATTCCCACTTCCTGTCCACAACCCTATTTAATTCCCTGCCTCATTCTCTGACACCCTGCTGCTGCTGTTACTGTGAGCTCTTAGCCACGTGGTGGGGCCTGCTCCACACAGTCCCAGACACTTCAGGGGACTGCATCCAAAAAGGATCCATCTTTCATCCAAACAGGATCCGTCCTGCATCCAAACAGGATCCATCTTTCATCCAAACAGGATCCATTCTGCATCCAAACAGGATCCATCTTTCATTCAAACAGGATCCATTCTGCATCCAAAGAGGATCCATCCTTCATCCAAACAGGATCCATCTTTCATCCAAACAGGATCCATCCTTCATCCAGAGAATCCTTTGCCAGCTGTGTCTGGTTTTGTATATATTTTCATTCATCCCTTCTCCTTATACTTTTGTGTCCTTCCTTTTACTTAAATGCCTTTTCTTTTTTGTTAAACTTACCTTTTCACTTCCAAATCGATTCAAGACTGTTTCTTTCATAGTTTTACCTCTCTCTTCTCCTCCTGCCTAATTTGCTTCCCCTACCAGGAAAAGGGGAGAGGAGAGGCAACCTAAATCTGTTCCATTTGGGCTTTCAGGCTCTGGGGAAAAGCTTTAACCACAACACTGAAAAGGAAGGGAGCTCTGTGAAGGCAAAGTCACTGCAATTACACAACCTTATGCAAAAGTTATGCACCAAATTTTGTAGATGCAGGTCAAAGTGAAAGCTCAACATCAGTTCTTCATCAGTTCTTTCACACAATGACATCAATTCTTTCACACACTGAAAAGGAAGGGAGCTCTGTGAAGGCAAAGTCACTGCAATTACCCAGCCTTATGCAAAAGTTATGCACCAAATTTTGCAGATGCAGGTCAAACTGAAAGCTCAACATCAATTCTTCACCCTTGAGCCCCAATATTAATGGCTGTGACTTCATAAAATTCTGAGACTGTGATAACTGACTCACAGCAATGTAACCAGCAGGAGAACGAGGGGAGCTGTGCCAGGGGAGGTTTGGGCTGGATGTTAGGAGGAAGTCCTTCACAGAGAGAGAGATTGGCCTTGGGATGTGCTGCCCAGGGAGGTGGTGGAGTCACTGTACCTGGAGATGTTCAAGAGAAGCCTGGATGAGGCACTCAGTGCCATGGTCTGGTTGATTGGATAGGGCTGGGGGATAGATTGGACTGGATGGTCTTGGAGGTCTCTTCCAACCTGGGTGATTCTATGAGTCTATGAACATTTTTTTTTTATTTTTTTAATCCATAAATTCTCCAGTACTTGGTGTTTGCTATGACGAGGAGTTCCTCTCTTAAGGTTTTATGAAGAAAATAAAATTGACCCTGTTATAAACCTAAGGTTGGTTTTCCTGTTTTTGTAGATTGTGAGGCAGCATCAGCTGTTGGTTGAAGTTTTAACCTGACTGCTCTTAAATATCAAAAAGTTACTTACAGTCATTTGTTGACATGAACTGATCAAGCTTTCAGCCCAACAGCTTTTAGGTTGGGGCATCCAAGCAGGTGTCAGGATTGTAGAAAGGCCCTGCACGGTTAGATGGTCCCACCCCAGACTGCAGGGTTGTCACACTTTTAAGACTGATGTCTCAGTTTTCCAGAGAGTTTGAGTCTAGGGATGGTGTAGGGGCTTGAAATTAACCCCAAAAATAAAATTGCCAGAGCAGCTCAGATTGGGATGGAAGCAAACAAAGCTCTGTTTACAAGCAAACTAACATTTAGAAATGTGGAATGCAATGAATATGTACAAAATAGACAAGATTGTCATAGATCTACAATTTATAAACGACACAAGGAACCCTCTGGACAAAACCAGGGGGTTACAAACAGCTTCTCCCTCTCTGCCCCCTTCCCTCCTGTACAAGGGCAAAGAGAAGAGCAAGGGAGTAGCTTGTTAGTTACTTAGCCACAACAGGAATGCAGCCAAGGTCAGTAAAAGCCAAGGAAAAAGTCACCAGCTGGTATCAGAGCAAAGAGCCAAGAAAGAGATGGAATAGTTTACACAACTAACTTTCTGTTAGTTATCAGAGCACTGGGATGATTATATAGACCTCAGCATTATTTTTCCCTTTGCATTCAATGGTAATTTATTCACATTCTACCACTTTCTACTCAAGATATGTGGAAAATTTCCTAGGCATCAGCCTAAAACTGCCACAGATGGGCAGCTTTCAGAGGCTGGATGCAAAATAATGCAAGATAAGTTTACCCCATTCCATTGGACTGCTGAATATCTTCTGTTTTGCAGCACTAGCTTGTGTCTGCCTCTTTCTGGGGCTGCTGCTGCTTGGCTCCTTGCTTTGCTGTTCTGCCTGTGACCTTGCATGCTGCCTGACTGACCTTCTTGTTGTGGGGTAGAGATAGATGCCTGGCTATACACAGCCCTCTTCACCCTTTGTGTCCACGGCGGGTGGCAGTGAGAGAGCTGAATTATTGTACAAGGAGGGTATTGTGTTGCTGTTGAAGTGTAAAGCTAGGTATCACAGTTATCAGAGGACATTAGAGGCTGGAAGGGACCTCCAGAGATCATCAGGTCCAACCCTCCTGCCAGAGCAGGATCACCCAGGGCAGTCTGCACAGGAATGCATCCAGGAGGGTTTGGAAAGTCTCCAGAGAAGGAGACTCCACAATCCCCCTGGGCAGCCTGCTCCAGGGCTCTGTCACCCTCACACCAAAGAACTTTCTCCTCATGTTGAGGTGAAACCTTCTCTGTTCAAATTTGTATCCATTGTTCCTTGTCTTATCACTGTGCACCACCCAAAAGAGCCTGGCCCCCTCCCCCTTGACCCCTCAGCTATTGATAGACATTGATCAGATCCTCTCTCACCTTCTCTTCTCCAGACTAAACAGCCCCAGGGCTCTCAGTCTCTCTTCACAGGGGAGATGCTCAAGTCCCCTAAGCATCCTCCTGGCTCTCCCTTGGACTCTCTCCAGCAGGTCTCTGTCTCTCTTGAACTGGGGAGCCCAAAACTGGACACAGGATTGCAGCTGTGGTCTCAGCAGGGCAGAGCAGAGAGGTAGAAGAACTTCCCTCAGCCCTGCTGGCCACACTTTTCTTGATACATCCCAGGATCCCATTGGCTCTCTTGGCCACAAGGGCACATTGCTGTCCCATGCAGAACTTGCTGCCCACCAGCACTCCAAGGTCTTTCTCCATGGAGCTGCTCTCCAGCAGGGCAGCCTCTAACCATCCTGGTGCCTGTAAATATAATGTCTGTATGTACACACATTTTATATCTCTTTAGGTGTTCAAAAAAGGACTGGATGTGACACTTGAAGCCATGGTTTAGTTAGTCATGAGGTGCTGGGTGATAGGTTGAGCTTGGTGATCTCTGAGGTATTTTCCAACCTTACTTATTCTATAATTCTATTGCCTTTTATACTTCTATATTTAATCTCCTTTTGTAAATAGGATTTCATTTGGCTTCCAAAATTCTGAGTCTGGTAAATTTGCTCCTTGGAGTCAATTTCCAAATTATTGGGGTGGGGGGGGGGGATGAGTGGTCCAATCCTACCCCATAACAAGGGTCAAAACACAGCAGAGGTTAAGAATCACTCTCTAATGCTACTTATTTCCAGCAAAATGATGGCAGCTTGCCTTTAACATAGGCTTTTCCTAAGTTTTCTTCCTGCTCTTTCACCTGATTGGATTAATTTTTTTTTCCCCCTTCCACTCCATGGTATGAAATAGTTGTGTGACAAAGTGAAAAAAAAAAAAAAAAAAGGAATCCCAAACAGAATACAGAATTCAAGACAACTTATTTGAAACCACATAATTCTGTCGGCCAGAGGAGCTGACTGTCAAGAATTCGGTGCACAAAGTACCTCTGAAATACACAATCTGCGTTTTTTCAGGGTTGAAAAATCACATTCATGCTTTTAGTGGATTTTTTTCTTTTCTTTTCTTCTCTTTTTTTTTTTTTTTGGAGCCTGTGGAGTACATTAGGGCTGGCTTAACGGGTGGTGTTTATCATACTTTGCATTGTGGCTTCAGGAAACGCTCCGGCAAGGCCGGGTTGCTACGAAGGGATTGAAAATTAATCAACCACTATTTATGAGAAAGTTTAAACCATTATTAATGCACTGTAAATACAGCTCTCCTTAGAGCTGACCCCAAGTGTCTGCCATCTGCTCAACTGTTGTAATCACATTTTTAGAGAACACAGTCATGCATAATGATGCTTCTCAGGAAAGAACATCCTGAAGTACATCAGCAACGTTGGAAATTCCACTTGGGTAATGCAATAATTTCCTACTGCCATTTGCTGAGGGAAAAAGCATATGGCAGTGACTGGAAGCCAATCAAGCAATCCCTGGTTTGTTTTCAGTGCTGCAGGGATGATGAAGGACTTTATTTTTAGACAAAGCCACCAAAAAACCTGCAGCTCTTCCAACATTACTTTCTTTTGCAGTCTAATTAAATAGAAGGATTCTCAGTGGCTTAACTGAAGTAGTTTCCATGTTAAGATAGGCATAGATAATGTTAGCTTTGAATGTAAACCTTGTGGTAACTTCAGATACATTATATGCAGGAATTAAAGGCCAAGCTTAGCAAAGTCAAATGAACCAAACAATTCAATCTGAAATTGTCCAAAAAATTCCTTCCTAAAACTGACAGCATCGTTGAGAGTTAATAAACAAGGTACAAGGCACTGGTTTACAACTAATCTGTTGAGAACAAGGACAAGACAGAATCACATCAGCACAGAATACATCTGGTTGGAAGAGACCTCCAAGCTCATCCAGTCCAACCCTCCACCCAGCACTGCAGGCTCAGCACCAAACCATGTCCCTAAGCACAGCTCCACAGCTGCTTGAACACATCCAGGGATGGGGACTCCAGCACTGCCCTGGGCAGGACATTCCAATGTCTGAGAACCCCTCCAGTGCAGAAATATCTCCTAGCATCCAGCCTGAACCTCCCCTGGGACAGCTTGGAACCATTGCCTCTGCTCCTGTCCCTTGCCACCAAGGAGCAGAGGCTGTCCCCTCCTCACCCCAACCTCCCTTCAGGGAGCTGCAGAGAGCAATGAGGTCTCCCTCAGCCTCCTCTTCTCCAGCCTCAACACCCCCAGCTCCCTCAGCCCCTCCTCTAGCCCAGGGGCTCCAGGCCCTTCCCCAGCCTCATTGCCTTTCTCTGGACAGGCTCCAGCCCCTCAATGTCCTTCCTGGGGTGAGGAGCCCAGAGCTGAACACAGCACTCGAGGTGTGGCCTCCCCAGTGCTGAGCACAGGGGGATGGTCACCTCCTGTCCCTGCTGCCCACTGTTGTACCCATCAGACATCCCATACTTGGAGTCTTTGCACAGCCAGGAGGACAATATTGTCCATTTAGGAAACTTCTTGTTATGGGAGAAGAGGGAGGAAGAACATGGCCCAGATCAGTCTCCTGTTTGCAGGGCCCTTCCCAGCACACAGCAGTCAAGGAGCACTGTGATGTATGGCTGGCAGGAAGCTTGCAGAGCTGGAAAATGGTTGGACTTCATGAGCTTAAAGGTCTTTTCCAACCACACTCAACCTCCTTGTCACTCCAGTTTACCTCTTGCCCATCTGAAACTGAGAAGCTGTTTGGAGGCTTCTGCAGGAAAGCAAGGCACTGTTTCATGAGAAACCACCTTCTCACAGTCCTAATGCACTGAGTTAGAAAGAACCTCTGAAAGTCATCCAGCCCAACCCCCCTGCAGTCAGCAGGGACATCCCCAACTAGATCAGTTTGCTCAGAGCTCAGTCAAGCCTGAGCTTGAATAGCTACAGGGATGGGGCCTCCATCACCTCCCTGGGCAACCTTTTTCCAGTGTTCCACCACCCTCACAGTAAAGAACTTCTTGCTAATCTGCCTCTTTTCCCCAGGGATGAGGAATACAGTGATGCTGGTCTTCATGCCATGACCTTCCTTCATGCTCTTGAGCAGAGGACTGAAGCAAGGAAACCCTCATTGTCTGTGGCCAATGGCAGGACACCATTCCAAGGATTCTAAACCTTAATGCGTCTTAGAATCACAGAATGGTCAGGGTTGGAAGGGACCTCAAGGATCATCCAGTTCCAACCCCCCTGCCATGGGCAGGGACACCTCACACTCCAGCAGGTTGCTCACAGCCACATCCAGCCTGGCTGCAAAAACCTCCAGGGATGAGGCTTCCACCACCTCCCTGGGCAACCTGTGCCAGTCTCTCACCACCCTCATGGGGAACAACTTCTTCCTAACATCCAATCTGAATCTACCCATTTCAGTTTTTTTTTTTTTCTATCCCCCCGCAGTCCTATCACTCCCTGACACCCTCAAAAGTCCCTCCCCAGCTTTCTTGGAGCCACCTTCAGATCCTGCAAGGCCACAAGAAGGTCTCCTGGGAGCCTTCTCCTCTCCAGACTGTACAACCCCAACTCTCTCAGTCTGTACAACCCCAACTCTCTCAGTCTGTCCTCAGAGCAGAGCAGCTCCAGCCCTCTGCTCATCCTTGTGGCCCTTCTCTGGACACCTTCCAACACCTCCAGATCCTTCCTGGAACAGAGGCTCCAGAACTGGACCCAGAGCTCCAGGTGTGGTCTGAGCAGAGTGGAGCAGAGGGGGAGAATCCCCTCCCTGGCCCTGCTGGCCACACTTCTCTTGCTGCAGCCCAGGCTCTGCTTGGCTCTCTGGGCTGCAAGTGCTCACTGCTGGCTCCTGTTGAGCTTCTCCTCCACCAGCATCCCTAAGTCCTTTCTCCCATTATTCATTTTTCAACTAACTCATAGCTCAGGCCAGGCTGTAATGCCTGAACAACACAGACGACTGGCAACAGCATCAATGGAGATCCACTCTTAGCTGCTTTACCAAGAGCCACCACCAAGGAGTTTTGCTTTTATTTTTTTTTTTGCTGTTTTGATGGAGTTTTCTGCAAAACTCGTTGCTCATGGTGCACAGCCAAGACCACATTAACATAATTCAACACTGTTGGTCATCGCTCTCCCTGTGGAATCAGCAGCAAATGCAACTGAGACACACACTGACATGCTACTGTAAAGGGCCCATCTCCTGTTCCCTGGTGGAACTGCTTAGTTCATTTGCAGACTTCTTTGTTTGTTTGTTTTTGTGCCCCAGATTGTCAGCAAATGTGAACTCTGCTGGCTAAATGGGATTCCAGTGATTTATCCCAGATGAAATCTTGGGGTTTGGGGAGAACTGTGACTAAATTTGCTGCACTCTGTTAACAACGCCTGTAATGCTGCAGTGTTATTTTGGAAGCATGCTAAAAGCAAAAACAGCCTGATGCAAACAGAGGGAAAACTTCTGTCTGGTGTCTCTGTCTCAAAAGCTTTCTCTATTTATAAATCTGCTTTCTGCCCTCTGAGTGTGGGAATGATGCTTCAGGATTTTAGACCTGGAGTTCACAGGATCACAGATCCCAGGATGTTAGGGGTTGGAAGGGACCTCTGGAGATCTTCCAGTCCAACCCCCTGCCAGAGCAGCACCAGAGAATCCAGTACGGGTCACACAGGAACACATCCAGACAGGGTTGCAAAGGCTCCAGACAAGGAGACTCCACAGCAGCCTGCTCCAGTGCTCTGGGACCCTCACAGTCAAGAAGTTCTTCCTCATGTTGAGGTGGAACCTCCTGTGCTGCAGTTTCCATCCATTGCCCCTTGGCCTATCCCAGGGCACAGTGAGCAGAGGCTGTCCCTGTCCCTTCCTTCCTGACCCCCAGCCCTCAGATCTTGATAGACATTGATCAGATCCCTCTCAGTCTTCTCCTCTCCAGACTTTGGTCCCAGAATGTAGCACAGCATCCCAGGAACTCTTTCTGGACTATAGTTATGATCTGGGGGCTGCTTGCAGCTGCCAGGGGCTCTTTGGCTCCATGGAGCTTGACTGCAAGACTGCATGGTGCAGCTCTCCATGTATCCCTCCCCACTGCTTTGCCAACATCTTTTTTTCAGCAGTAGTTAGCTCTCCCTTGAAGCCTTCTGGAGAATTTTTGGTGTTTTGGGTTTTTTTTAATCCAACACACTGTTGAGTTACTGAGTTGAGCAGTTACCTGCCCAGCTAAAATTTGTATCTTCAAGAAGAAATCTCATTTTTGCATGTGATTTATAAAATATTTGTATTGGAAGCAAATTATGTACATGTATGTATATATAGATACACATACATGCACATAGATATGCTCCATACTGTATTGCCATTACTATCCAGCAGTCTGACATGAAAACTGAATGACCACTAAATCAACTGAGAAATTATTCTGGATTTAACCTGCTAAATTGTCTTCAAAAGCTACCAGAACCAACCATGTCTGGAGTTCTCCCCATGAAAGCAAACAGGCAAACAAAATCCCAAAGCCTTTCAATGACTCAGTTTGTAATAAGATACACAGTTGACCTTCCCTTCCCTTCCCTTCCCTTCCCTTCCCTTCCCTTCCCTTCCCTTCCCTTCCCTTCCCTTCCCTTCCCTTCCCTTCCCTTCCCTTCCCTTCCCTTCCCTTCCCTTCCCTTCCCTTCCCTTCCCTTCCCTTCCCTTCCCTTCCCTTCCCTTCCCTTCCCTTCCCTTCCCTTCCCTTCCCTTCCCGTCTCTCCATCTGTCAGTCAGAGTCAGCAGATCAGGACAGTCATGCTTTGATAACAATCCAACATGAAATCATTTTCCTTTCCCTGCAGCTCTGCAGAGTTTGCTGAGCATGCTTCAGATGTCTTGCCAAGCCCTGTCAGTGGGCAATGGCAGGCTTGAATCCAACATCTACTAATGGACTCCTATGTTCCTCTAATTAAGGCCATCAGAGAGCAACAGAGGACTCCAAGGATGCTGAAGGGACTGGAGCACTGCCTGGGGAGGAGAGGTTAAGAGCCCTGGGGGTGTTTAGTCTGGAGAGGAGAAGGCTGAGAGGGATCTGATCAATGTCTATCAAGATCTGAGGACTGGGGGTCAGGAAGGAAGGGACAGGGACAACCTCTGCTCACTGTGCCCTGGCACAGGACAAAGGGCAATGGATGGAAACTGCAGTACAGGAGGTTCCACCTCAACATGAGGAGGAACTTCTTGACTGTGAGGGTCCCAGAGCCCTGGAACAGGCTGCCCAGAGAGGTTGTGGAGTCTCCTTGTCAGGAGCCTTTGCAGCCCTGTCTGGATGTGTTCCTGTGTGACCTGTGCTGGATTCTCTGGTGCTGCTCTGTCAAGGGGTTGGACTGGAAGATCTCCAGAGGTCCCTTCCAACCCCTAACATCCTGGGATCTGTGATCCTGTGAGAAATTTGACAGTCCATGAAACATCCTGCTGAGTCTGTCACTGCATGGCCAGCTGGCTTCAGCAAAGACACCTGTGACTTTGCAAGCCAGGAATGAAACCTAAAATCATTTTTTAAATTAATTTGGCATCCTGAATGCTTGGGAAGGTATTCAACAGTGCAGGTTAATTCCAGGCACTCCTGGCTGTCACCCTTTTATCCTGTGAAGGAACTCTTAGGCATATGGAATCAGTGCTATCTGCAACAACAGGGCTTGTGTTTGTCTTTGTAGCTTTGTGGCATTCTTTGGAACTTAACCAGCAGGAAAAGCAGCTGGGGATGGACCCAGCTTGAGCAAAGCCCTCTGAAATGCTACCAGCAGTCTGCCATTATGCTATTACCCAGCTGATGAGTTCAAGTAATGGCTGGAGCAGCCTTTACTTCCCAGGTTACTTCCAGAACAGTAATCAAGGACTCATTTGCAGCCATGAAGGAAATCCAAATGAATTACTCCTTCAGAATGGGCACCAATTTCTGTCTGTGGAATCTGATGAGTGTCCAAATGAGGCAATTATTAGTTGCAGACATTCTGCTGCCTGTTAGCATCAGGCCCAGTGGATGGAGAAGACTTTGAAAGCCCTTTGCACGTTGCTGTCCCACAAAGCAAGCTGTGGCCAGGATTTGCTTAGCTGTTCCTGTGCACACACAGCAGGAGCCTGCCTGGCAGGCAAACCCAGATGTCTTGCCACAAGGAAATATAACACAGGCAAAGTCTGGGGCAGCTAGGAATCTGCCAGACTGATAGGGAAGAAAAGATGCAAGGTTGGTGATAATGTTGATTAAAATGATGATGATAATGCTGATAAAAACAAGGCAAGGCTGGTGTGTGTTGGTGCAGTGTGTGGGTGATGGTTTGGGGCAATCACAGAGTCACAGAAACATTCAGTTTGGAACAGACCCTCAGGACCACCAAGTCCAACCCAGAACCCTACTCCGCAAGGCTCACCCCTAAACCAGAGCCCCAAGCACCACATCCAAACCACCTTGACACACAGCCAGGCTTGGGGACTCCACCACCTCCCTGGGCAGCACATTCCAATCCCTGACCACTCTTGATGGGAAAAATGTTTCCTATTGTTCAGTCTAAACCTACCCTGCTGCAGCTTGAGGCCATTCCCTCTTGTTCTGTCACTAATGACCTGTGAGAAGAGACCAGCACCAACCCCTGCACAACCTCCTTTCAGGGAGCTGTAGAGAGCCAGGAGGTCTCCCCTCAGCCTCCTCTGTTCTCACACTAACCATCCCCAGCTCCTTCAGTCTCTCCTCACAAGATTTATTCTCCAGGCCCTTCACAGCTTCCTTGCCTTCCTCTGCCCTGGCTCCAGCACCTCCACATCTCTCTGGGATTGAGGTGCCCAAACCTGGACACAATACTCCTGGTGTGGCCTCCCCAGAGCTGAGTCCCAGGGGACAATCCCTGCCCTGCTCCTGCTGGACACAGCATTTCTGATCCCAGCCAGGATGCCTTTGGCTTTCTTGGCCACCTGGGCACACTGCTGGCTCCTCTTCAGCTGCTTGGCCATGGGCACCCCCAGGTCCCTTTCTGCCAGCAGCTTTCCAGCCACACTGCCCCAAGCCTGTAGCATTGCTTGGGGTTGTTGTGGTAGTTTGAGCTCTGAGTTTAGGAGCTCAAATGACAATAGATATAAATTCCTCCCCCTGCCCCTCTCCCTTTTCTCTCGGCAGGGTGGAGAGAGAGAAGAAAGGAAAAAAAAAGGGGTAGGGGAAAGGAAAAAAAAGAAATCATGAAAGAAATATTC
This sequence comes from Indicator indicator, assembly GCF_027791375.1. Classification (NCBI taxonomy): domain Eukaryota; kingdom Metazoa; phylum Chordata; class Aves; order Piciformes; family Indicatoridae; genus Indicator; species Indicator indicator. The sequence goes on along the minus strand of NC_072024.1, from coordinate 24,229,309 downwards.
TGAAGTCGGTTTGGAAGTAGGAGGAGTAAATGTTTTTCTTTTTTCACAAAAGGGAAAGGAAAAAATAATTTTTTTTACATATATTTATATATCAGTAACGGGGGGGGGGGGTTCACAGAGGTGAGGGATGAGGGCAAGTGGGAAGAAAAATATACAAAACCAAGCCCGGATGGCCTTGTGTTCCCCTGGATGTCGGTGGATTCAGTTGAGAGAGAGAAAGGGCCCCAGCCACGTGGTCCGGTGCAGGAGACAGTGACAGCACAGCAGCAGGAAGTCCTCTCGAGCAGACGAGGCAGGAAAAAGGGAATAGCAGCAAGATATCCCCCCTTTTATAGGCTTGCTGGACAGGAAGGGGAAGTGGAATAGACCACCTCTGAGTCAGGGGACCACCTTCTCCCAGCAGGGGAGGGGCCAAGCCCTCCCCAGACTAAATTTCTTTTGTCCACCTGGGGCTGGGTTCTTCTCAGCCCCATCCAGGATGGGTGTGCCCCAGCACAGTTGTTGTGCCCCAAGTGCAGGACCTGGCACTTGGCCTTGGTGAAGCTTCTCCTGGTAATGCTAGCCATGGATCCAATCTGTCCAAGTCCCTCTGCAGAGCCTCCCTCCCCTGGTGCAGATCAACATTGCCACCTGACTTGGGGTTATAGAACCATAGAATTGTAGGGCTGGAAGGGACCTCAAGGCTCAGCCAGTTCCAACCCCCTGCCATGGGCAGGGACACCTCACACTCCAGCAGGTTGCTCACAGCCACATCCAGCCTGGATGCAAAAACCTCCAGGGATGAGGTTTACTGCTGACCCACTCTGTGTCCTTAGCAGGGTCATCAACAAAGACGTTAAACGGAAGTGGTCTCCACGCTGAGCCCTGAGGATCATCTCTGGTGACCCCAGCTGGGTTTGTCTCCACTGAGCACCCCTCTTAGTGCACATTAGCACACTCTGCTCCCTGCAAAGCTGTATTGAGTAAAACCAACCTGCCACTATTGATCCACAGCTCTGCACAACAGGTGTGGACACAATTAACATTGTTAATTGCCACAGCTGTGTAGAGGCATAAAGTCTGCATTGCCTTCCTCTGCACTGCTGCTCTGAGCCCCACACTGAAACACTTGGAGAGCAGTGGTTGGCAAAGGTGCTGATTTTCACAGAAGCACAGAATGGCTCAGGTTGGAAAGGACCTCAGAGATCATCTACTCCAACTTTCTGCCATGGGCAGGGACACCTCTCAGCTAGACTCAGCTGCCCAAGGCCTCATCCAACCTCCCCCAGGGAGGAGGCAGCCACAGCTCCCTGGGCAGCTTGTGCCAGAGTCTCACCACCCTCACACTGAAGAACTTCTTCCTCAGCTCCACTCTAACCCTGCTCTGCCTCAGCTTCAAACCATTCCCCTTGGCCTGTCTCCAGACACCCTCAGCAAAAGTCTCTCTGCAGCCTTCCTGCAGGATCCCTTCAGGTGCTGGCAGGCAGCTCTGAGGTCCCCCTGGAGTCTTTTCTTCTCCAGGCTGCACACCCCCAGCTCCCTCAGCCTGTGCTCACAGCAGAGCTGCTCCAGCCCTTGGATAATCTTTGTGGCCTCCTCTGGACTCTCTCCAGCAGCTCTGTGTACTTCTCCTGCTGGGGACACCAGAGCTGGAGGCAGGATTGGAGGTGAGGTCTGAGCAGAGCAAAAGAATCAAAAATGCTCTGCTGAAGACAAATTCTATTCATGTAAGGACTCTGACATCTATCAAAGACAATGATAGAAAATGAAGAGAAACTTTCATTGGGTGGCCACATTCAGTTAGAGCTCCTGGTTGTTGGAGTGTCTGCTATTTAATTATTTATTGATTGATAATTATTACTCACAAATGTGACTAACTGCATTCATTTATTAGCAATTCTTGCAATGCTTTCATATATTCAGCATTATATATAGCTATATTCAGCACACTCTCCCATTCATCATTAAAAACCCCAATGACAACTGCATATTACACATTTTTTTGGAGTCAGCCTCAATGCCTTTCCTGCAGGATATTTCCTTTCTTCCTCACAGGGTCACAGGGATTCTCAAACCAGTCCAGGTTTTAAATTGCTTCAAACTATTGAAGATCTTTTTACACTCCTGGGAGGAGCACAGTACTGATGTGTATTTTTAGTACAAGAAATCCAAGAGCATCAATCGAGGATGGATGCTTAAATCTACTGAGATGTGCAGGCACCTGCCCTCCTGAAATGTTTTCTGTGATTCTGTAACCCTGGCTGTGTTACAAGGTGGTTTGGATATGGTGCTTCTGGATATGGTTTAGGGGTGACCCTTGTAGAGTAGGGTTAACGGTTGGACTTGGTGATCCTGAGGGTCTCTTCCCACCTGAATGTTTCTGTGATTCTGTGATTCTAGGAAGAGGTCACCAGCCCTTACCTCAAACTATTCTTTGGAACAACCCAAACCCTCTTTACATGGTGTGGCAGACATGCTGGAGGGAAGGGATCCATCCAGAGGGGCCTGGACAGGCTGGAGAGGTAGGCACAAGCCAACCTCATGAGGGTCAACAAGACCAAGGGCAAGGTCCTGCAGCTGGGTTGAGGCAATCCCAGGCACTGATATAGTCTGGGCAGGGACTATCTTGAGAGCAGCCCTGAAGAAAAAGCCTTGGGGGTGCTGGTGGAGGAGAAGCTCAGCAGGAGCCAGCAGTGAGCACTTGCAGCCCAGAGAGCCAAGCAGAGCCTGGGCTGCAGCAAGAGAAGTGTGGCCAGCAGGGCCAGGGAGGGGATTCTCCCCCTCTGCTCCACTCTGCTGAGACCACACCTGGAGCTCTGGGTCCAGTTCTGGAGCCTCTGTTCCAGGAAGGATTTGGAGGTTCTGGAAGGTGTCCAGAGAAGGGCCATGAGGATGAGCAGAGGGCTGGAGCTGCTCTGTTCTGGAGACAGACTGAGAGAGTTGGGGTTGTTCAGTCTGGAGAGGAGAAGGCTCCCAGGAGACCTTCTTGTGGCCTTGCAGGATCTGAAGGTGGCTCCAAGAAAGCTGGGGAGGGACTTTTTAAGTGTGGGGTAGTGACAGGACTGGGGGGAATGGGAAAAAACTAGAAATGGGGAGATTCAGATTGGATGTTAGGAAGAAATTCTTCCCTATGAGGGTGGTGAGAGACTGGCAGAGGTTGCCCAGGGAGGTGGTGGAAGCCTCATCCCTGGAGGTTTTTGCAGCCAGGCTGGATGTGGCTGTGAGCAACCTGCTGGAGTGTGAGGTGTCCCTGCGCATGGCAGGGGGGTTGGAACTGGCTGAGCCTTGAGGTCCCTTCCAACCCTGACAGTTCTGTGATTCGATGATTCTATGACACTAGGCCTAATGTACACAAGGAATGTTCATGCTTTGGCTTTGTAGCAGCAGTGACCGTTGGGAAAGGAAGAAGCTGCAGAAGTCCTTTGGCGTTTACAGATGTGTTTGGCTCATGAGGAGGTTCCACCTCAGCATGAGGAGGAACTTCTTGAGTGTGAGGGTCCCAGAGCCCTGGAACAGGCTGCCCAGAGAGGTTGTGGAGTCTCCTTCTCTAGAGCCTTTGCAGCCCTGTCTGGATGTGTTCCTGTGTGACCTGTGCTGGATTCTCTGGTCCTGCTCTGGCAGGGGGTTGGACTGGAAGTTCTCCAGAGGTCCCTTCCAACCCCTAACATCCTGTGACCCTGTGGTGGTGATATTTCCCAAATTTTCTACATTTGTCAAAATCTGAACACTATAACAATAACAACTGTGTGAGGATTGCTTTATTAAGGAACAGTTTACAGAGATAAACCTACATACAGAATCAGAAAATCCCAGAACCCCAGCATGGTGAGGGTTGGAAGGAATGTCTGGAGATCATCCAGCCCAACCCCCTGCTCCAGCAGGGCACCCACAGCAGCTTGCCCAGGATCACAATGGCCAGGGGGGATTGGAAGCTCTGCAGGAAGGTGACTCCACAACCTCTCTGGACAGCCTTCTCCAAGATTCCTGCACCTTCACACCAAACAAGTTTCTTGTCCTGCTCAAATGGAACCTCCTGGGTTCCATCTTGTGCCCATTGCCCCTGGGCACCACTGAGCAGAGTCTGGCCCCAGCCTCTTGCCCCCCACAGGTCCTTTAGCTCTTGCTGAGCATTGGTCAGATCCCCTCTGGGGCTGCTCCTCTCCAGGCTCAACACCCTCAGGGCTCTCAGCTTTTGCTCTTTACAGAGCTGCTCCAGGCCCCTCAGCATCTTCATAGCCCTTTGTAACCTATCTTTATGTGTCTGTAATCTAAAAAGAAAGAAAAAGCCTCACTGTCAAATTGCAAACATTGAACTTCTTCAGCAGTAATTTTTTTACCACAACAAGGAAAGTGTAGATCTCATTTTAGTGCTAAGTTCAAGTTCCCCACATAAAATTGGCAGTTATTGCTTCCTCTCACACTGTTCCAAGCAATGAGCATGTCCCAGTGCATAAAGAGATAATTCCTGCCAGTAATAAATACAGAATCACTTAAACCTCATGTTAAACACAAATTCTTGCAATAGCAACCATTCCAGCTCTGGAATGCCACTGTGATTTCATTATCTCAGCTGATAACAGTTTCTGAGACAGCATCACATGAATCACAGACTTACAGAATACATCTGGTTGGAAAAGACCTCCAGGCTCATCCAGTCCAACCCTCCACCCAGCACTGCAGGGACAGCACCAAACCATGTTCCTAAGCACAGCTCCACAGCTGCTTGAACACCTCCAGGGATGGGGACTCCAGCACTGCCCTGGGCAGAACATTCCAATGTCTGAGAGCCCTTTCAGTGCAGAAAGGGCATCCCAGCCCTTCCTAGTATCCAGCCTGAACCTCCCCTGGGGCAGCTTGGAACCATTGCCTCTGCTCCTGTCCCTTGCCACCAAGGAGCAGAGGCTGTCCCCTCCTCACTCCAACCTCCCTTCAGGGAGCTGGAGAGAGCAATGAGGTCTCCCTCAGCCTCCTCTGCTCCAGCCTCAACACCCCCAGCTCCTTCAGCCCCTCCTCTAGCCCAGGGGCTCCAGGCCCTTCCCCAGCCTCATTGCCCTTCTCTGGACAGGCTCCAGCCCCTCAGTGTCCTTCCTGGAGTGAATACAGCACTCGAGGTGTGGCCTCCACAGTGCTGAGCACAGGGGGATGGTCACCTCCTGTCCCTGCTGCCCACCCTGCTTCTGATCCCAGCCAGGAGGTCTTTGGCTTTCTTGGCCACCTGGGCACTGCTGGCTCATGGTCAGTGACTGCCAACCAACACCCCCAGGTGCCTCTCCCTGTTGCAGCTTTCCATCCACACATCCCCAGGTCTGTAGCTCCCCTTGGGGTTGTTGTGACCCAGGTGCAGGACCTGACACTTGGCCTGGCTGAATTTCATTCCGTCAGCTTTGGGCCATCAATCTCACCTAATGCAATTCACATTCAAGTGTAGTTGTTGGCTTTTGGACTATGATTCACAGACAGAATCATAGAATTACCCAGTTTGTAAGAGACCTCCACAATCATCAAGTCCAACCAATCTCCCAACCCTATCTGATCAACCAGACCATGGCACTGAGTGCCTCATTCAGTCTCTTAACCACTTCTAGGGACATCAATCCCACCCGCTCCCTGGGCAGCCCATCCCAAGGGCAATCTCTCTGTCTGTGAAGAACTTCTTTCTGAGCTCAAGCCTAAACTTTCGCCTGCACAGCTTGAGACTGTGTCCTCTTGTTCTGCTGCTGCTTGTCTGGAAAAAAGAAAAAAAAACCCTACAGGACCCGGTATTCCCAGGCGGTCTCCCATCCAAATACTAACCGCGCCCAACCCTGTTTAGCTTCCGAGGTCAGACGAGATCGGGCGTGGTCAGGGTGGTGTGGCCATAGACTGACAGAAGTATGGCATTAGTCCTTGCTAACAGTATGGGAATGAAAGCACAAAACGAGAGCCTTAAAAGCCTCTCTTTTGTCATTCATTTATTTATTTATTTAGCCAGCATTGCCTTGAACAGCCAAGGAAGTCTGACAGTGATGATTTAAAAAATACTTGATAATTTATTTCCTTCAAGTTGTCTGAACACATTTGGGAAGCCATGGCTGGGTATCCAGCACCAATTAAATGAAACTTGCATATCATAGAACCATAGAACTCTTGAGGTTGGAAGAGACCTTGGAGACCATCAAGTCCAACCACTCACCCAGAGCTCACAATCCCACCACAGCTGCTAAGCCACTGCCACTGATTCACATCCCTCAGCACCACACCCAGGCATCTCTTAAACCCCTCCAAGGATGGTGACCCCACCACCAACCTGGGCATCCTGGGCCAGTGCCTGAGAACCCTTTGTGGGAAGAAATGTTTCCTAATATCCATGACATGACTGCCTGAAGTTAGGAAGGATAGAGATAAAGACACAGGGCCTTTAGAAATCATAGAATCGTAGAATCAACAAGGTATGAAAAGACCTCAGAGATCATCAAGTCCAACCTATCACCCAGCACCTCATGACTATCTAAACCATGGCCCCAAGCGCCACGTCCAATCCTTTTTGAACACCTCCAGGGACAGTGACTCCACCACCTCCCTGGGCAGCCCATTCCAATGGCCAACCACTCTCTCTGTGATGAACTTTCTCCTCACCTCCAGCCTAAACCTCCCCTGGCACAGCTTGAGACTGTGTCCTCTTGTTCTGGTGCTGGTTGCCTGGGAGAAGAGACCAAACCCCTCCTGGCTACAGCCTCCCTTCAGGTAGTTGTAGACAGCAATGAGGTCTGCCCTGAGCCTCCTCTTCTCCAGGCCTCTCCCAGCCTCTCCTCACAGGGCTGTGCTCCAGACCCCTCCCCAGCTTTGTTGCCCTTCTCTGGACACGTTCAAGTCTCTCGATGTCCTTCCTAAATTGAGGAGCCCAGAAATGGACACAGCACTCAAGGTGTGGCCTGACCAGTGCTGAGCACAGAGCAGAATGACTTCCCTGCTCCTGCTGGCCACACTATTCCCGATCCAGGCCAGGATGCCATTGGCTCTCCTGGCTACCTGGGCACACTGCTGGCTCATGTTCAGCTACTCTCAACCAGTACCCCCAGGTCCCTTTCCACCTGGCTGCTCTCACCCACTCTGTCCCCAGCCTGTAGCTCTGCATGGGGTTGTTGTGGCCAGAGTGCAGCACCTGACACTTGGATTTGTTGAATGCCATCCTGTTGGACTCTGCCCATCAGTCCAGCCTGGCAAGGTCCCTCTGAAGAGCCTCCTACCCTCTAACACATCAACACCTGCTCCCAGCTTGGTGTCATCTGCAACCTTACTAATGGTGGACTCAATCCCCTCATCCAGATCATCAATAAAGATATTGAAGAGGATGTGGCCCAACATTGATCCCTGGGGGACACCACTAGTGCCTGGCCGCCAGCTGGATGTGGCACCATTCACCACCACTCTCTCGGTCCTGCCCTCCAGCCAGTTGCTAACCCAGCCCAGAGTGCTCCTGTCCAAGCCACAGGCTGACAGCTTGGCCAGGAGCTGTGGGGGATGGTGTCAAAGGCTTTGCTGAAGTCCAGGTAGACTACATCCACAGCCTGCCCTACATCCACCAGGCACTCACCTGAGCACAGAAGGAGATCAGGTTGGTGAGGCAGGATTATTATTATATTATATTATATTATATTATATTATATTATATTATATTATATTATATTATATTATATTATATTATATTATATTATATTATATTATATTATATTATATTATATTATATTATAATTATCATCATTATAATAATTATTTTACATTTTAACATATAATTATAATATATTTAATTACATAATTATTAATCATATAATATAATTATAATCTATTTAATTATATAATTATCTATAAACACATACATGTGTTTAAATTATTATTATTATTATTATTATTATTATTATTATTATTATTATTATTATTATTATTATTCCAAGAAACATACACACCTGGAATACATTTTAAGTGTGAAAGCCTTTGAGAAGCTGCTCTAGAAGCTGCTGGACAGTAAATGAAGTATTCACTGCAAGCTTTGAAGAGGAAAGGAGTCCTAACTGCATGGAATAGATTATTCATTTGCATTCCACTCCTGCTTCTCCTAGGAGGCTTCTGGTCAGCCCCATTAAAAGTCTGGCTTGCCCAGGCGGGCCTGGCAGTTGTCCTTGCTGCAGGTGGTAAATGGAGCTAATGGCACTGCCTGCTGGCTGGGTTGTTTTCCAGGGGGGATGAATACCTGCAGTTCAAGGCGATGTGGAGTTAAAGGCAAACATTTGTGCTGCTGTTAGATACCTTCCACAGAATCAGCCAGGTTGGAAAAGACCTCAGAGACCATCAAGTCCAACCTATTACCTAACACCTAACACCTCCTGACAACTAAACCATGGCTCCAAGTGCCACAGCCAAGCTTGTTTTGAACACCTCCAGGGATGGTGACTCCACCACCTCCCTGGGCAGCACATCCCATGGCCAATCTCTCTTTCTGTGACAAACTTTCTCCTCACCTCCACCCTAAACTTCCCCTGCTGCAGCTTGAGACTGTGTCCTCTTGTTCTGGTGCTGGGTGCCTGGTGCCTTTGTGGCAACAGTGAAGCACTTCACACTTTAGCCCTGGCTAGCCACTGACCTGATTTTTTCTTCTTGCTTTTTGGGTTTGGTTTGGTTTGTTGTTCTTGGGTTTGTTTCTTCCCTTTTTCATTTTGTTTTGTGTTGTTGGTTTGTTTATGGAGGTTTTGTTTTGATGTTGTTGTTGTTCTTGGTCTGGGTTCTTTCTTGTTTTGTTTTGTTTTGGGGTTTTTTTGGTTGGTTGGGTATTGGTTTTGTTGGTTTTGACTTGGGTTGGGTTTTTGTTTTTCTTTGGTTTCCTTTGGTTTGGTTTTTTTGTTGGTTTTATTTTTTGTTTGTTTTGTTGTTTTTTTTTTCTGATTGCTTTTTTGTTTCGTGTTTTTCATTAGTTTGGTGGGGGTTTGCTTGCTTGTGGGGCTTTTTGTTTTGTTTTGTTTTGTTTGTTTGGGGGGGGTTATTTTGGTTTGTTTTATTGCTTTTATTGTAGTTGGTTGTGCCTTAGAGCCATGACTTGTGGAGTGATAACTCATGAAAGAAATACATCTGCATGGCTGGGTTTGACCTACTCTCTCTCGTGCACACAGCCCTGGTGGGACTTGGGTTTTGGGGTCCAAATAGCTAACAACTGGGCAGACAACCATAGTGGAGATGAGCTCTGTATGCTGTGATGGTAGGGCCATGACACATGGCCCAGTACAAATCCAGACAGGCCTTAACATGTCTAGACAGGTCCCTTTCTCTCCTCTCCTTCCTGCAGGAAAACAAGGCAGCACAGGAAAAGGAACAGGGACAGGACCCTTGCCTGTCTGGCAAACAAGATGTTTATCTGGGGTCAGAGCATGTGGCTGACCACTGCTCCACTAGATACAAGGTCCTTGCTTCTGCCTTTTATGGTCATAGCCTGGCAGAACACTTTCCATTGGGCAACTACACCTTAGCTTCAGTGCCCCATGGGACGGAGTGACTTCTGGCATTTTGGATATATATAAGAGGCTAGGTAGCCTTGCCTTGCCTTGCCTTGCCTTGCTCAAGCCTGCTGAAGCCTTGCTCCAAGCCTTGCTCAAGTCTCCTGAAGCCTTGCTCCAAGCCTTGCTCAAGCCTGCTGAAGCTTTGCCTTGCCTTGGTCAAGTCTGCTGAAGCCTTGCTCCAAGCCTTGCTCAAGCCTGCTGAAGCCTTGCTCCAAGCCTTGCTCAAGTCTGCTGAAGCCTTGCTCCAAGCCTTGCTCAAGCCTGCTGAAGCTTTGCCTTGCCTTGCTCAAGCCTGCTGAAGCCTTGCTCCAAGACTTGCTCAAGCCTGCTGAAGCCTTGCCTTGCCTTGCTCAAGCCTGCTGAAGCCTTGCCTTGCCTTGCTCAAGCCTGCTGAAGCTTTGCCTTGCCTTGCTCAAGCCTGCTGAAGCCTTGCTCCAAGACTTGCTCAAACCTGCTGAAGCCTTGCCTTGCCTTGCTCAAGCCTGCTGAAGCCTTGCCTTGCGTTGCTCAAGCCTGCTGAAGCCTTGCCTTGCCTTGCTCAAGCCTGCTGAAGCTTTGCCTTGCCTTGCTCAAGCCTGCTGAAGCCTTGCCTTGCCTTGCTCAAGCCTGCTGAAGCTTTGCCTTGCCTTGCTCAAGCCTGCTGAAGCCTTGCCTTGCTCAAACCTGCTGAAGCCTTGCCTTGCCTTGCTCAAGCCTGCTGAAGCCTTGCCTTGCCTTGCTCAAGCCTGCTGAAGCCTTGCCTTGCCTTGCTCAAGCCCGCTGAAGCCTTGCCTTGCCTTGCTCAAACCTGCTGAAGCCTTGCCTTGCCTTGCTCAAGCCTGCTGAAGCCTTGCCTTGCCTTGCTCAAGCCTGCTGAAGCCTTGCCTTGCCTTGCTCAAGCCTGCTGAAGCCTTGCCTTGCCTTGCTCAAACCTGCTGAAGCCTTGCCTTGCCTTGCTCAAGCCTGCTGAAGCCTTGCCTTGCCTTGCTCAAGCCTGCTGAAGCCTTGCTCCAAGCCTTGCTCAAGTCTGCTGAAGCCTTGCTCCAAGCCTTGCTCAAGCCTGCTGAAGCTTTGCCTTGCCTTGCTCAAGTCTGCTGAAGCCTTGCTCCTAGCCTTGCTCAAGCCTGCTGAAGCCTTGCTCCAAGCCTTGCTCAAGTCTGCTGAAGCCTTGCTCCAAGCCTTGCTCAAGCCTGCTGAAGCTTTGCCTTGCCTTGCTCAAGCCTGCTGAAGCCTTGCCTTGCCTTGCTCAAGCCTGCTGAAGCCTTGCCTTGCCTTGCTCAAGCCTGCTGAAGCTTTGCCTTGCCTTGCTCAAGCCTGCTGAAGCCTTGCCTTGCCTTGCTCAAGCCTGCTGAAGCCTTGCCTTGCCTTGCTCAAGCCTGCTGAAGCTTTGCCTTGCCTTGCTCAAGCCTGCTGAAGCCTTGCCTTGCCTTGCTCAAGCCTGCTGAAGCCTTGCCTTGCCTTGCTCAAGCCTGCTGAAGCCTTGCCTTGCCTTGCTCAAGCCTGCTGAAGCTTTGCCTTGCCTTGCTCAAGCCCGCTGAAGCCTTGCCTTGCCTTGCTCAAGCCTGCTGAAGCCTTGCCTTGCCTTGCTCAAACCTGCTGAAGCCTTGCCTTGCCTTGCTCAAGCCTGCTGAAGCCTTGCCTTGCCTTGCTCAAGCCTGCTGAAGCCTTGCCTTGCCTTGCTCAAACCTGCTGAAGCCTTGCCTTGCCTTGCTCAAACCTGCTGAAGCCTTGCCTTGCCTTGCTCAAGCCTGCTGAAGCCTTGCCTTGCCTTGCTCAAGCCTGCTGAAGCCTTGCTCCAAGCCTTGCTCAAGCCTGCTGAAGCTTTGCCTTGCCTTGGTCAAGTCTGCTGAAGCCTTGCTCCAAGCCTTGCTCAAGCCTGCTGAAGCCTTGCTCCAAGCCTTGCTCAAGTCTGCTGAAGCCTTGCTCCAAGCCTTGCTCAAGCCTGCTGAAGCTTTGCCTTGCCTTGCTCAAGCCTGCTGAAGCCTTGCTCCAAGACTTGCTCAAGCCTGCTGAAGCCTTGCCTTGCCTTGCTCAAGCCTGCTGAAGCCTTGCCTTGCGTTGCTCAAGCCTGCTGAAGCCTTGCCTTGCCTTGCTCAAGCCTGCTGAAGCTTTGCCTTGCCTTGCTCAAGCCTGCTGAAGCCTTGCCTTGCGTTGCTCAAGCCTGCTGAAGCCTTGCCTTGCCTTGCTCAAGCCTGCTGAAGCTTTGCCTTGCCTTGCTCAAGCCTACTGAAGCTTTGCCTTGCCTTGCTCAAGCCTGCTGAAGCCTTGCCTTGCCTTGCTCAAGCCCGCTGAAGCCTTGCCTTGCTCAAGCCTGCTGAAGCCTTGCCTTGCCTTGCTCAAACCTGCTGAAGCTTTGCCTTGCCTTGCTCAAGCCTGCTGAAGCCTTGCCTTGCCTTGCTCAAGCCTGCTGAAGCTTTGCCTTGCCTTGCTCAAGCCTGCTGAAGCCTTGCTCCAAGCCTTGCTCAAGCCTGCTGAAGCCTTGCCTTGCCTTGCTCAAGCCTGCTGAAGCTTTGCCTTGCCTTGCTCAAGCCTGCTGAAGCCTTGCCTTGCCTTGCTCAAACCTGCTGAAGCCTTGCCTTGCCTTGCTCAAGCCTGCTGAAGCCTTGCCTTGCCTTGCTCAAGCCTGCTGAAGCCTTGCCTTGCCTTGCTCAAACCCGCTGAAGCTTTGCCTTGCCTTGCTCAAGCCCGCTGAAGCTTTGCCTTGCCTTGCTCAAGCCTGCTGAAGCTTTGCCTTGCCTTGCTCAAGCCTGCTGAAGCTTTGCCTTGCCTTGCTCAAGCCCGCTGAAGCCTTGCCTTGCCTTGCTCAAGCCTGCTGAAGCCTTGCCTTGCCTTGCTCAAGCCTGCTGAAGCTTTGCCTTGCCTTGCTCAAGCCTGCTGAAGCCTTGCCTTGCCTTGCTCAAGCCTGCTGAAGCCTTGCCTTGCCTTGCTCAAGCCTGCTGAAGCTTTGCCTTGCCTTGCTCAAGCCCGCTGAAGCCTCGCCTTGCTTCAAACCTTGCCGTCTCGAGTTGCCCTGCCCTGCCTGGAGTGTCTGATTCAGAGCCTGGGATAAAGCCACGAGCCATACACGTGCAAGCCGGAGAAGTCAGCGCCTAACAGCCAGAGTAGCCGAGTCTGCTTCCCTTGCCACTAGAATCGTGCCATGCCTCAGTTTCCCCACACAAGTGCCCGTTGTCAAGAGCACCGTTAGCTGCCCGCCATCCGCTGCAGCCAGACCAGCCTGGGACCGGGCGGTAAACCTTTTTTGCCAGCAATCTGCTGTGCTGCGCCCACAAGAGCGCCCCTAAAGCCAATGCAGCAGCAGCAGCATCCCTTCTATGGGTGAAAATATCTGTGAGTAACTTATTCACTGCCCTTTGGGTTTAACGGTTCTTATTGAGTCTCCTCCCCGCTGCGATTGAGCACTAACTGCTCTCGGGGACCTTCTCTTTCCACGGTGTTGCCTCATAATTTGCATAGAATAGTTTTGCATTTGCCCTGAGACTGCATAATCCTCTGTAAATATATCTTCCAACCACCCAAACGATCCTTTAACGAGTTTTCGCATATTTCATTAATAAAGAGTTACTATTTTTATTAATACCCGCTTGCCATATTGTTTATTAATTAATTATTGTTGTGAGGGCAATTAATAAATAAGCCTACCCTCGACTGCAACATATGCCCTGAGCTTTTTCTTGGTGCAAATTCTAGAAGAGCTTTTTCTTGGTGCAACTTCTAGAAGAGTGAGACCCCACCTGGAGTACTGCATCCAATTCTGGAGCCCCTATTACAAGAGGGATATGGACATGCTGGGACGTGTCCAGAGAAGGGCCACCAGGATGAGCAGAGGGCTGGAGCACCTCTCCTATGAGGACAGACTGAAAGAGTTGGGGCTGTTCAGTTTGGAGAAAAGAAGGCTCCAAGGTGAACTTCTTGTGGCCTTGCAGGATCTGAAGGGGGCTCCAAGAAAGCTGGGGAGGGACTTTTTAGGATCTCAGGGAGTGATAGGACTGGGGGGAATGGAATAAAGCTGGAAGTGGGGAGATTCAGACTGGACATGAGGAAGAAGTTCTTCCCCATGAGAGTGGTGAGAGCCTGGAATGGGTTGTGCAGGGAGGTGGTTGAGGCCCCATCCCTGGAGGTGTTTAAGGCCAGGCTGGATGAGGCTCTGGCCAGCCTGATGTAGGTGTCCCTGCCCCTGGCAGGGGGGTTGGAACTGGCTGAGCCTTGTGGTCCCTTCCGACCCTGACTGATTCTATGATTCTAAGACAGCTGGGTTTGGGGAGGAGGGGTTATGGAGATGGGGGTTGAGCTCAAGCTGGGATGGTTCATACAAGCCAACTGTTATCCCACAGCTGCACCCACTGCTATGCAGCTGAGCCAACGAGTAAACAAAGGGCAGAAGATAAAATCAGGCCCATAGCTGTGGATGGAGTAGCTTCAGTATGCCTGGCTTTGGCTTGAGAGACCGTTGGCACTATAAGCTGCCTTGTGGAGGCAGCTCAGCCTGAAACACAAGAAGCAGATCTTCAGCACTCTGTTCTCAGCACTAACAGAAGCTGACCAGGTTGGTACTGGCAGGTTAGCATTCAGGCTTTTGTCACAGAGAAGTCCATAAAAGGGCAACAAGGCTGAGCTTGAACACAAACCCTATTAGGGGCAGCTGAGGGAGCTGGAGATGTCCAGCCTGCAGAAGAGGAGGCTGAGAGGAGACCTCATTGCTCTCTCCAGCTCCCTGAAAGAAGGTTGGGGGCTGGTCTGTTCTGCCAAGTAACCAGCACTAGGACAAGAGGAAACATTCTCCAGTTGCACCAGGGGAGGTTCAGGTTGGATATTAGAAAAAAATTTCTATCCTACAAGAGTGATCAGGCACCACCAGGGAGGTGGTAGAGTCACCATCCCTGGACATATTTTAAAGAGGTGTGGATGTGGTGCGAGGGACATGGGTTAGCGGCAGTGGCTTAGCAGCAGTGGTGAGCTCTAGACCAGTGGTTGGACTTGATGATCTCAAAGGTCTCTTCCAGCCTCATCAGTTCTATGGTTCTAAGATGCTATATTAAGAGGCTTCAGAGTCCATGTTTCAGGAAGCAGACCATCGGCTTTCATGGCTACCCACTGTACCAGTAAGGGAAATTTTGAGGTGATCTTTTTTACCTCTTCCTTTTCTGCCTAACTGATTTTTTTACTGGAGTCTTGGATTCGCAGTATGTGCTTATTTAACTGGATGAAACAGCTGCTAAGGAACAGCTAAATCTGCATGTAAGAGGTCTAAAGGGTGGAGACTTTTCCAGTGAAGAGGCTGGGGAGTGAAGGGCAATCTCTGTCTAACGTTTTTCTGTGAGAGCAAGGTCCTTTATTCAGCAGTGATGGACAGGAGGTAGAAGAACAGATGCTGAGGGCACAGTAGTAGCCAGAAAGAACTCCTCTGTAGACCATATCAGGTCAGATATCAGGACAGCACCAAGCAAACATGGCTTGTTGTCTGAGGTCACAAACTGCACTGCTTAAAAGTGATTTTTGTTATTTGTTGCACCCGTGCTTGCAGTGCCTGTGGTGGCTTTTTGAAAGGCCATTTTGCTGTGTTTTATGAGACAGATGTGATTGCAAGCAAAGTGGTTTGCTTGTGTCACCTCTGCCACTGAATAGCCCTGACTGGAACGGAAGTGCTTGCCTCTTTACAAGGGTTTGGGGACAACCATCTGGGTTATTTTTCTTTTCTTCTTCCTTTAAAATACAGAAGAGTGAGGGAGGGGAAAGATCCTAACTGGAGCTGTAAGATGAAGGGGTGTGTGTGTGTGTGTGTACGTCTTCAGGCTGAGCTCTGGATCTCTCTATTCCTTATCTTCTGCCTCTGACTTTTGCAGAGGATCATTTTGTTTGTGTTGTGGGTTTTTTTCCTATCCCTAGGACAATCCACGTGGGCAGCATCAGGATCTATAGTGACTGCACCTTAGAATCATAGAATCATAGAATCAGTCAGGGTTGGAAGGGACCACAAGGCTCATCCAGTTCCAACCCCCCTGCCATGGGCAGGGACACCTCACACTACATCAGGCTGCCCAGAGCCTCATCCAGCCTGGCTGCAAACACCTCCAGGGATGGGACCTCAACCACCTCCCTGCACAACCCATTCCAGGCTCTCACCACTCTCATGGGGAAGAACTTCCTCATGTCCAGTCTGAATCTCCCCATTTCCAGCTTTATTCCATTCCCCCCAATCCTGTCACTACCTGAGATCCTAAAAAATCCCTCCCCAGCTTTCTTGTAGCCTCCTTCAGATATTGAAAGGCCACAAGAAGGTCTCCTCAGAGCCTTCTCTTCTCCAGACTGAACAACCCCAACTCTCTCAGTCTGTCCTCATAGGAGAGGTGCTCCAGCCCTCTGCTCATCCTCGTGGCCCTTCTCTGGACACCTTCCAGCACCTCCAGATCCCTCTTGGAACAGAGGCTCCAGAACTGGACACAGTACTCCAGGTGTGGTCTCAGCAGAGTGG